>NW_020448808.1:0-347047 GCF_003343035.1 Apteryx rowi
ATCCCCACAAGCATGTGTTAGAGAATATTGAACTGAAGCTGTCTAGAATTAATTGCTTAGCATAACTTGCTTAGCATTAGTAGCTAAATTTGCTGAAGCCTTAGGCCTCAGGCTGTGAACTTGCTGTGAACTTTTACTTAGATAAGTAAAAGGGGGCCCCAGAGCCGGTTCAAGCTGGAGGGATAAAGAAGTTACACGGACAGCAGGAGTAGCCAACCTTGAAGATAAGCAGCGGCCTGCCTAGAGACAATAAAGGGGCCCAAGGAAGAAGGGGAAGAACCGAGACCTAACTATTACTATTGGTCCAAACTATCGCTTAAGGGGTGGGGAATTTAGATTGTAAGGGTGTAATTGCCCAGGGATTTCTTTGTTCGGGGTCCCTCTTCGGAGGCACCCAGCTCGAGCTGTAATTACCACACGTATGTCATTAAATTTTATTTTTCTTCAATCTGACTTCGAACTTCTGCCTCAGCAGGAACCTAGGGTCGGACCCTGTTATGGAGGCCGGCGAGCCTGATTTTCCATAACACTAAAATATTTTCACTCCTTGTTAGGAGATGCACTGGAGCTGATATTGGATGAACTCTGCTTGGGGTCATAATGCAGCAGAATTTCTCTCAGCTGAACAAACTTGCTCAGTTTGCCTGAGGCGGGAATAAAACTGAGGCAATCTGAAGGCATGAGATCCTAGAAGGGGTTAAAGAGAAAGCAGTTGAGAAAGTTTGTAGTCAATGGGGATCCATAACAGCTGCTGGGGAATTTCAACACTCTTAGCATAGTGGTATGCCTGTTTGTGATTAAAAGCTAATGATCAGCACAGAGACAAAGTGGCTGCAGGAGGGAGATGGGTAGAGTTATAAAGATGGGGCAGTAGGGGTGAGGGTTGGCTTGGCTGCTTCACAAAGCTCTGTCTTTGAGGTGTACTGGAATAGAAGAGCCCTGGTAGACTGGATTATAGAATGAAATTAGGGGGTTTGGGGGTCTCTACTTCAAAGTAGGCTGAGTGAAAGGATGCTGTCCCCTGGGGGTGTCTGTGTGTCTGCTTCTTTTTTTTTTTTCCTGGCTGTTTGGCCCTTTGAAGGAGAATGGGTTCTTTTCTTAAAAATTTGAGTCAAGGAGGAGGAGTCTGGGATTCAAGCAAGTGAGGTGAAGCCTGTTGTGAGGGCTGGGATTGCAGTTAAGGTGCATTGCCAGGGTTTGGGTGACCAAGAAAGGAGACTGTGCAGTAGGTCAGAGCTGAGAAAAGCTGATAGAGCTGGGGGGGGGGGGGAGTGCGTGACACTCACTAACTGTGTGCTGTGCTTCAATATCTCCCTATTAAGAGCCCTAACTTGTAGCTGAAAAAATAGCTGGGGTAGGGAGTGTATCTGGTTATCTATTAAGACACTAGCTGTAGCTGCATCTTGGGACTTCAGCTGGCCCTGGCTAACTCTCCCCCTTGCAATGAATTTATAGTGAATATGCTGTGCCTCTGCCAGGAAGACTGGGGAGAAGGTGATGTGAATGTCTTTCCTAGCAAGCTTCAGTTGAATGAGAGGAAAGAGGACACTCATTCCTAATGTGTGTAGGACCCTGTTGTTGCATCAACCTTCTCACAAGAGAAGTAGAATTATCCRAGAGCCTGTCTCTCGGTTGTAATGCTGCTGTTCCCAGAGAGATGTCTGGGGTCTGACCGGCAGAGAGGTTTTATTTTGGATGGCTTTTGTGCTGGGTCATTGGTCTCATGTTAAGCTTTCCAAAAATCTCTGCTACTGATTTATGAACTGGCAGATTGCAATGTGGCTTAGTCTATAAATAGCGGGGGGGGGGGGTGTAGGGGGGGAAGGATATTAATGTTGAGCATGGCCCAATGCCAGTCCACTGTCTGTATCTCTGCAAGACATGGCAGGAAGGGTTTAGGCAATGTTCAGGGATATGGCGAGGGGGAGGGGAGTCACTATTATAGGGTCAAATATATCTGACTGCTTCATGTCATAGGTCTAGTGGGGATAGGAGATGATATAAACAAAGGGGAGAAATTTGGCCTTCCATGAGTTGCCTTGCTCAGACCGAGTGTCTGCTCCCTTTCYATCCTTCTCTCCTCAGGCTCCCTGGCCTAGCACCTGCTAGTCCCCAAGCATATCCTGGGAGCAACAAGGAGCTGTGAACTTTGAGAGCTCACTCCTCCTTTGCAGGATTGCTTGGGCCTTGCATAGTGGGTTGGAAAATTCCCTGCTTGACTTGTCATTCTTCTAGGACAGATGACCCATCTGCTTTGGTCAAAACTTGTGAGGGAGGAACAGCTGAATGAATCTCTCTGCTCTGTCTGGGGTCTCTTGAGGGTGGGCAGGGAAAGTCAGCGCATGTTTTTCTAGCTTAGAGATGGTGACTGCTATCTTCAGCTTTGTTGCGTGAGTGGACGTGCTGTTTGGGACCCTGTTTCTGCTGGCCTTGGTTGCAGTCCTGTGCAGAAAGCTGAAGAAAAGCTTTTACTTGACCCCCCTGGCGGTTTCTAAGTGGGTTAGCACTGCAGGGACTGAGAGGGCTGCCCTCAGAGCCGGTAAGGCTGTATAGCACTGATGAGGCTGTCGTGGGAGCAGTAACCTGGGGAGCCCGTAGCCTGCCCGGGGCAGGGCATGGCTGCAGGTCGGTACCAGCACAGAGCAGCCGGCCCCGAAGCGAGGAGCACTTCGCTGCCACAGGAGCAGCCCTGGGGGATGGAGAGCGCGGCAAGGGGAGAAACGGGCACTGCAAGTCTGTGGTGCTGAGTGTAGGGATGCAGGCGGGCGGCACAGCAAGGCCTGTGCAGGCTGTGGGGCGGCCCTGACGGCCGGCTGTGCTGGGTGGGGGGCCTCGGGGCTGCCTAGAGTGATGGGGCTGGTGGTGTGGGGGGTGCAGAGCCGGGGGGCTGGCCGGGTGCTGGGGGAGGCGGAGTGGGTCTGGTCGCCTTTGGGCCTCCCCCCGCGGCCCTCCGCCGCCATGTTGGGCGCCGGCCCCGTCGCTCCAGCAGGGGGTGGTGCTGGGTGCGGAACACCGCCCTCGCGGCGGGCTGCCTGCCCCTTTAAGAACGTCCGGGAGCCGGCCTGTCCGTCAGGGCCCGCTGCGCTCTCCCATTGGCCGCCGCGCTCCATGCCGCATGGGGTACCGCCCCTATCTATAACGGGGTTTACCAGCACCTTCTCAAGGGCGCTGCTGTGTGGCTCAACCACACTACCGCGTCAGGCCAGTGCCGCCCCTCGCGCCTAGCAGCTCAGAGAGCGTCGTTCTATTGGCTACCATGCAAATCCATCAGATCTCGCCCCACCCTAGCAGTGGGGAATCCACCTGCTATTGGCTCAGCTAGGTGTCGGTCACTCTTACGACTCTGCGGAGCTGGGCCGCGTGGTTTGTGGAGTGGGTTGCCGCTCAACTGCTGGCCCTCCTTCTTTCCTCATAGTTGGCCAACCAGCATCCGAGTGAGGCGAATTCCGCTCTCTGATTGGCTGCACCGCCTGCCGCCGGGCTAGGCTGCGCGCCGGATATATGTAGCCGGCGGCTGAGCACGCCGTTGCGTGAGGTGCTTCTCGTCCTCCGGGCAGGCCTGTGGTGAAGTGACGCCTCCCGCTCCCGCCCCGTCCCGCTCCGCCCGCAGGTGAGTGGGAGGCCGAGGGCCCGCGGCCGCGCCGGGGAGCGGGCGACGGCCGGCGGCGCGGTCGCGTCCTTCTGGGGACGGTTGCGGGCGGCGCGCGCGCCGGGCCTCGCTCGAGCCGCCCCCCCTCGGCGGTAGGCCGCGCGCTGTGGGGGGAGGGGAGCCGAGGGGTTCCTTCCCCCCGCTGCCCCCGCGCCCCGCCGGCCCCGCGCGCAGGGGCCACCCCGGGCCCACGCTGTGCGGCGGGCGCCCTTCCCGCCTGGCCCGCGGACGGGCTTCGGCAGCCCCCTTCGGGGTCTCAGGGAGCGGGGAGCCCCCCTGCCCGCGGCGGCAGCGCCAAGCAGAGTCCCGGCGGGAGCGGGGCGCAGTGGTGCGGCCTCTCGGAAAGGAGATACTTAAAAAGGAGCGTTATTTGGGGGGGGGGGGTCGCCGAGGAGGCACCCACCCGAGGGCGGGGAGGCTTCATGGTGCGAGTGGGGATGCGGAGCCGCGAGCTTTGTCCACGACTTTGCGGAGGTTGCTCCTCCCCTCCGCTGGGTTGGGGGGAGCCCCCAGACCTGGCCTTTAGCAGGAGTAGGCCCTTTTCACGGTAGGTTAGCTGTAGGTTGAGGAATAACACTTGGTATTTACACAAGTCTGTCAGTACATCAGGTTGTAGGTGTGTGTCTCCCTTGCTCCAACCTTATAGATGGAAAAGGGGGTCATAACTCATGCAGAAAGTGAACGTGTGTCTTATCCCTGATGTATTGCATGACCTTGGCTGGATCTGGGATTAAGCCAAGATTTAAATGCAAAGTAGTGTGTTTATGAAGACTTTGCAGTCTCTCATAAGGCCCTAGATATATTTGTTAGGAGAAGGCCAGAGATGAGGTTTTCAACCATCTCTTTCATTTACATTTTAGTCTTGATCTGTATGATATAATGTGCTATTAATTCTTAACGGGCTTACCTTTATGTTAAGGGTTGCACATAGTGAGTATTCCCTACAAAGAAAATGCTGCTTTCAACCAATTGTGAAAAAGTCATTTGCAGCAAGCCGCCATGTTTCCAGTGTATGCTATTTTTGTCTAGCCTGTGCTTTCACAAGCAGAAGTGACAGCTTTAGGAAATGTGGACACTGCTATCAAGCTCTGAAAGCTAACACTTCAAGGTGCCATAAATCAAACTTGGTGTGCATGTTGGATTGTTTTTAACTACCAAGACTTTTTAGAATGGCATCCCAAAGAAAAGTGAGTGCAGAAGTTGACACAAAGACTGCATTTCAGTTTTTTTCTAAAATCTTTCTTTTGACCAAGTTTTCTATTTTCTTATTCCCTCTCTGGAAAGAGTAAACCTAGTGAGTTTCCTAATAAGGTAGTTCTGTAATACTTGGTGATAAAATGCTCACATCTTGTGAACTGAACTCACCTTTTCCAGAGGTGTTACAGTTGGTATGCTTAACGTAGTGGAACTATTTTTGCTAAAGGACAGTTTAGCAAAACGTACAGCTTAGAACATACTAGAAAGTGCAATTGTACAAAATCCTTTAGAAAAAGAATCATACCAACCCAGGGACCTCTGCAAATCTCTATCTTATTTTTAAGTGTAAATTTTTCTTAAGAAGAATCCTGTATACATCAAATCTAGCTAAATGAGTCACCAGTTCTTGGCTTGTGGGAAATGGGCAACTGCCTTTTTTTATGCCTAGGTTATATTCTTTTAAGTATGAGTTAATCACTTGAAGGCTAGAAAACGTAAGCAAAATAAAGAAGACATGGCAGACAAGTCTTACTTCGTGCATATGGGCCAAGCATAAACTTCAGGCTCTTCTGGAGGAATTCTGTGGTGGTGGTGGTGGGATTTGTTTGTTTGGGAGGGGGCTTGCTTTTTTCTTTTTTCTTTTTCTTTTTTTTTTTTTGTGGCATTGCAGTCTCAGAAACAGGAACATACATTAAGTATGTAGTGGGAAAACTTTTTTTCCTCACTGATTATAAAATCTTGTTCTTCTGCTCTTCTGTCCACTTGTTGCTGCCACAATAGCATCAATTTGAGTTCATCATGCAACTGATGATACTCCAAATTTGAAGCTCTTGATTTTAAACACGAAATCTTTAGGCATCTGACCAAACAGCAAACTCTTCCTTGCTGTCTTAATATTTGTGTACTTATATGCAATCTTTCTGGAACATACTCCAAAGATTTGTAAATCTGCTATTGCAATTCACACTTTAAAAAGCCACTCCTGTAAGAGCCAAAGTGTGTTTACATTTTTGAAAAGATGCATCTTGGTTTTGATATACCACTCATGTTCTGAAATGTCTGAGGATGTATCTATTGGAAGATTGGATCAGAAAAATTGAGCTTTTCTTTCTCCTTGCAAATAGTTACAATCGCATACAGAGCAACACTTTTTAATGAAAGTACATTAAAGAAAACAAAGATGGTACTACTGTATGTACACGCTGATATTTTTGCTCATAACAGTAGATACTTCTGGGACAGCATTCACAAAGTTAGCAGAAAAGGCCTTTTGGATGAGTTAGAAAATACTTGATTATTGCGGTTTTTAATATTAGAACCTGAGCATTTTTGTCTGACTTTAGGTAACATAACAGAAAATGAAAGAGAGGAAATCAAAGTAGAGCAGGTCTTAGGGGTGGTGCTAGCTGTTATGCTGGCTTTAGTCTGTTGTACTTGAACTAAACCAAAGGTGAAAGTGATAGTTTTTTCTAGAAGCCTGATGTGTGTTATAGCTGACTACCTAAAGTCTCTGGAGTTGGTTTGAAGTAATCCATAACTTCTCCTTGCCAGAACTACTGGTAGACTTGATAGTCTTCAGCTACTTCATTGGGGTAAGGGAAAAAAAAAAAATTAATCTAATCTTAAGCTATTCTTAAAGAATGCCCAATAATTTTTGTAGGCAATGAAAGTTACACTTGTCAGAGGTCCTAGTTTTGCTATATTAACTCTGGGCCTCTTCCAGAAAGGCATAGCTGGTGGAGTGCAGCATTGATAGCCAGAAGTTTGTAAGCTGTCTGTTACATACAAATAATCTGTTAGGAGCCTCATTCCTTTCTGAGGCAAGTGTGAAATACCGAATTCTAAAGTCTTTTTGTGCTGATAGCCATCTTCTCTTTTCTTGTCTGTTGCCCTGTACTGTTTTCAGTTTAGCTTATGACTAGTATTATGCTGACTTTTTTTTTAACCTGTAAGCATGTCATGATGGATCAGTCTTAAATGATAGGATCTCTGTATTTGAGGGTAAAGAATTTTCTGTGCTAAAGTCATGCCTCTGAAGGTGAGGAGAGAGGTGAAATAGTTGACTCTTTAGAAATTTCTGTTGCTTGGCATGCAGAAAATATTTTGTAAAGTCTTAGTCCTTGTGATTTTAATCCAAGTGGGAATAAACTTGAATTTCACTGTAATGTCTGTGTAGCTAGGTGTTCTAGCTCATGACCGCTTATGGGTATCCTTTTTGCTTTTTACTTCAAGAAGCTGCAGTGGAGCCAAATGGAAAAATTGCAGGCCTAAGAGAAGATGACTGGACCTGCTGCCAGCTTTGAGTTGTTAGATGGATGTTGGATGTCAAAACAAAACCTGTTCTAGTGGTGGAGTCATAGGGTCTAAGTAACTTTTTCTTTCGAGTTAAGTGGTTTGGAGAGTAGTACAGGCATAAAGCTAAGTTTGTGGGTTTTTTAGAGAAAAAAATCAGTAAACTTCTTTCAGACTGACACTACCCTGTAGGATGAAATTTGCAGGCTTAAAATATAACTTTACAGAGAAGCAGTATTTCTAATTGTAGGGTAAGTTAGGTTGGAATAAGTCCAGTTAGAGATACTGAAGTTCTCCCTAGAGTAGGAAAAAACATCTTTAGGAGGATCTGATTTAGGATTTTTATAAAACAAATGTAGGAATATTTCTGTGAATTCCAAAGGCTTTGAGTTTTATACTCTCTGAAATTTGGGAGAACTCAAATTTTCAAGTGTGAAGTTGATCTTGGCTTTGGCTTTCAGTCAGATCGGAAGGATCAATTTTTTTTCTGTAATGCTCAGTGTAACATACCTATCTTCCTTGTTACAATGGTTGAAATGTCCTGGTTAAGCTAGAATGAGCTGCCCTGCCTACATCTTACAGCAGGTCCCTCTACAACAACCTCACTTAACTTTCTTTTTTCTCAGTGACAAAATGATTGCCAGCTTTTCTCTATCAAACCTAAGCTAAGGATATGAGCAGTTGCCAGAACTATTTTGGTGCAAAACAAAGAGAGGGAAGGAAGGATATTCCTTTTGTTTTAGAGTTGTTTGTCTAACATGCCCAGTCCCATCTTTTCAGCAGTTGAGGGCTATACCTCTGGAAGTGCAGAAAGAAACTCAAATTAGCACAGGAATTAGTGCATATGCAGACTATTCTGACTGTTTGGGGGCCAGCTGTTATCAGAGGATTACAAAAATGCTTTTGTGTTCTTTAAAAATAAAAGTAATGGCTGACCTGTATGGTGAGACCTGTGGCAGGTTACAACTGGCTTACAAAGTTTTGTCATGAAAATCCCCAAATGCTGATTGAGCTTCAGTTTGCACTTCTGAGCCTGTGAGAAAGTCAGTTTTCAATGGCTGAGTGCTTCCACAGGAGGAACTTAGCAAAGTAGCCATCAGTTCAGGCCTCTTCTCTTTTTCTTTCTTTCATCCCTGCCCCAGGCATCTCGAAAGGCCATAAATTATGATGTCTGTTCTCATCTGGTACTTCAGTATTTATTAGGCAGTAAAGCTTAAGTAATATGAACTTCAAATTGGTGTTTCTACAGCTTCCCCCTCTCTACTCCATATCTCCTTTGTGTAATGAGTGGGACACAACTTCTGATGACTTGAGATGCAAAGCTATGCTGAGAAATCTGAGAACAGAAGAGAAACATTTCTCATTCCTCTATCATACATCTGTATTATACATTATTTAAACAAAAATAAATAATACACTGCCTGTGAAACTCAGTGTTTTGATCTGTTTGTAATGTAAGAAATAACATAGGTATGTCCCTTCTAAGTCTGTGGGTGTTTGTCTCATGTGACACAGAACAGTAAAACTTTACAAAAAGTAATGCTAAATACCTTAGCTGTGGTCTGAAGGGGAACAATTGAGCATATTTGGCTGCTGAAAGATGACCCTTGCCAGGTCACTGGCATAGAGCAGCTGTTACAAGTGTTGACTTATTATAAAACCTGTTCCTTGATGCTAATTCTAAGTAAGAACTCAAATGCTTATGCTGCTTCTGCAGAGATACTATCCTCTCTCTCCTCGTGTCCCTTGTTTCTCAGCATTGCAGATTGGAAGTGGTGATTAGATCAAAAAATAGAAAACCAGAAGCCAGTTGAGATAGCTTTAGAAAAGCAAAGTAGGCCCTGCACTCGGAGAAGGCAAGGTGTTTAGTGGAGAATCTGAGGAAAGTAACTTGGTGAGAGACCCTTGTAATATCACTCTCCTGGAATACRAAAACTCTTAGGTTCTTCTGAGCTATGCATTTTGGGTTTTTTGTCTTCCTTTGCTTTTAAGCAGGACTTTACTGTCCWAAGATAAACAGCAAGATATAAGGTCTTATGCTCTTTCCTACAGGAAGTGTCTCTCTGCTTCCCCAGATCACCACTCCTTGCTGTACAAGTATATATGCTGGTCTCAACTTAACTCAGCTTAACTCATGCTTTAGGTTAGTCCCCTCTGACTGTGTTCTTTCTCTGCTTTTGAACATAGTGCTTTTGAAGTTACTCCTCTTAAATGGTCGCTGTTCATTTAGATGCTGACTAACAGCAGTAAAAAAATCTTCAGTTTGTTTCTTATTGTTCAGCTCTGCCAAGCAGCAAAAGAGGCACTGAATTTTGTCTACAAACTGACAGACTCCATTGCATCCATTTACTTGTGGTTCACACTTAGGTTTGTTAGCAAAAACACAGGCTGACTTCTAGAATGACAGCCCTGCAGCAATGCATGGTTTGTTTATTTGTATTCTTACAGTGTTTAAGGGGTTGTGCCTTGCTGCTGGGTAAGGCTTCCCATCTGCTGTTGGTAAGTGGAGGGTTTTTTCAGTGCTAGCATGGGCAGTGTTGAATGTAATTCTGAACTATTTTTTATCTTGTAATAAAAATATTTTTATTACATTTAAAATTAGATGCTTCCTTATCTTGATCATTTTGATACTTTGATTAGAAAGTGGTTAAGCTTCTAATTCAATTTTCTTCTCCGTGTCCATCTGTCTCTTAACTGGTATAGTGCCTAGCTTTTCGATAATGCCCCTCATCAGTATGCCTAAATGAGCTTTAAAAAGGTTCAGGTATGGGCTCTGCCCTCCTGCAGGATCAGGATAATAAGGCACAGAGAAAGTTGTTTGCCCAAGGGGGCAGCGTTCCAGTTACTGACTGATTTATAGGATCCAGCTCTTTGGAATGTCTCAAGTGCCCTATGAACGCAGGCACTGCCTCCCTTTATAAGTTGCGTGGTTGTCTTACAGTAGGCACTAGTTGCTGTAGTGAGTGAAGAAATGGCTGTTTTAAGTTTGAGGATCCAGATCCATGTTTTATTAGGTGTTGGTTTTAAAGAAGATTATTAATAAAGCCTACCCTGTCTGCATGCTGTGTTTTGCACTTGACATGGCTCTGATCTTGGTTGAGGAGCTTCTGCTTCTACAAGTTTCTAGCCAATAGTTACATCTTATGGACTACAACAATGTTTCCAGGAGATGCTAGTAAAAGTTGAGTACTGGTAACCTCCCAACTTGTGGCAAATTAGATCTTTAAATGTTTCATTATTCATTGGATGAGTTATCCTATTGCTTAGCTTTCAGCCTCTGGCTTCCAGAGAGATTAGATGTAATGAACTAGTGTGTGCAATTTCAGTCTCTTGCCTCTGTTGTAAAATAATGCTACCTTTAAGATCACTTCCCTCAGGCAGAACTCCTTCCCTCTGAATCTGTCAAAATACAAAAAAAAGTAGAACCAGTTGCAGGCAGATAACTGTCTATAATGGCTTTTGCTTTATGTTTGTCTTTCAGTTTGGAGTTTTTACTTTTTTCTGTATCAGAATTTAATGCATACTATATTGCTGTGGCACTGTTCCTTGTGACATTGACTAGTTTTTCCCCATCGTGTGAGACCAGTAATGAGACCATGATTTTAAAAGCAATAAGCCTTTGGGACTTCTGTTGCTCACCTATTTTGGCTGCTTTTTCAGCAATTCATAATTCAGGCTTGAGGTTGACAAGTAGGATTCTTCCCCCCCCCCCCCCCCCATAGTTGAGACTGTATTAAAATAAGGGCATCTCACATCTCAGTGTATCTGGTATCTTGTGGTGTTTTAAATATACATTTCCTTGAAAAGGTTTATATTACTCTTCCAACTTCAGAACAAGCTGGTGTAATGATATAAATCCCCAGTTGAGACAAGAGCTCTGGAATTTGCCTAGTGATGCAAGTTTAGCTTGTTTGTATTTCATTGTTTGCTCTCTAATGGTTTGTATCATGGTTTACACAGGTATCAACTTCTTTTTTGCTTAGTCAGCAGCAGTAGCAGACAGTAGTCATGAAAAATATGTGGAGAGTGGAAATTAATTGGAATTGTTTCATTTCTGTTGTTGATTAACTTATATATTGAATATCATGCCACTTGGGAGGAGTATTAGGAAATCTTCATGATTTTATTTGTACTGACTGTTTTTCTTGTCCAAAGCAACAGTAGTAACTGCTTCTAACACTGGCTACTCCGTATGGATAAATGGTTTGTGGCTTTGAGCATTCTCACCTGTTGCTAAGCAACCTGAAGAAATCCCAAATGACTCTTCATGTACGCAATCCTATTAACTATTGACCAGCTCTTTAACTTTCAGTGAAATTGCAGATTTGCCAGCTGTGTAATGTGATGTGCTTACATATAGATACCCCTATTCTGTGTGAGCCTCTCTGGGTGTTTCTTTATTTTCAAAAAACCCCCTTTATGTTAAGGAATTACTTGGTATCAAAATGAGGGAGTAGAGTTGCATGAGAAGTTTGACCTTCAGGTTTAGAAGGGAAAAAGATCTTCATCTGGGGAGCGCACAAATTGTACCATTGCCTTTGTATAGGTAAAGTAAGGTTGCAGAAATGAAAGATCTGAACTGTAATTTGTAGAAGTTGATTTGGATGTTGGAAGTAGTGTAACAGCTCTGTGAGAATATATGAGTGACTTAAACCTGTAGTTAAAAAGGAGGGGGGAAAACTTTCAGTACTGAAACTACACCAATTTGCAGAGATCAGGCAGGAATGTAATATCAAATGAGTCAGCTTACAGCATACTAACAGCCAAAAGAAAGTGTGGACTGCTGTGTAATATTCCTGTCAAAAAGAACTGTAACACATTGCAGTAACTTTGGTTTTTGATTCACTTACGTTTCAGGACAAAAAAATAGTCTAAGAAGTATGGAAATGAAGAAAGTAGTGAATGATGGCACAAGGATGATATTAAACCATGGCCTACTTGGCATATGCTCGTACTTAAGTTTTGATTTGTCTTCTGACAACAAAAGTGACAGTGCCAACAGAAAGGTTTTTAAAATAGCCACGCTATTTAAGAAATGAAGTTTAGAATTTTCTGACTTCAAATTGTATTTCAGTTGAGTCTGTCCTCTGGATCATTATATCAGAGTGTGTTCTGCAATGACTCTGAGAGCCTTAACACTGTATATAATGTATACGAGAGAGATTTTTTGTTATACATAGGAAGTCCAGTAGAAACAAGATTCAAACTTCAGTGTTGTCTGAGATTTAAAGAGAGACAGCTAATGGTTAGTTCACTTTCATTATATAGCACTTTGAGCTCTTCAAAAAATGCTAATCAATACAAGCTGTTAGGTGTTCTTTGAGCCTATTGTTTGTCTGAATACTAATATGCTAATAGGTTTTGTGAACCTAAATATAAATTTGCTAATATAGAGTTTACATCAATGGTTCTAATTTACATAACCGTACTTCAGAAATTCAGTGACTAGCATTGATTTTCTGCCAACTAGGAGCATTGTAACAGATGGCTGAATTTGTCACCAGCCAGGTGACAACCAATATAAGGGCATCTTCTCTTCCATTAAGTCTCTCACCTTAAGAAAAGGGCTGGGGTTTGCTGCAGAACCGTTGTAATGTTTTTGTTAGTTACAACTTGAGTTACTCCATTTGTCTTGTATGTGGAGTGATATGAATGCATGTTTCTGAATGAATCTTAAATCATGTGGTCTTCAGGTTTTCCTGTCAACTTTCCCCTTTCATCGTTGTCTCAGCTGACAAAAATGTGTGGATAAACTGCTCAAAGGATTAAAGAGGTGATAGTTCAATCATTTCATACTATTCTACTCTGCGTAGCAGAAATATGGTCTGAAATATTTGCAGTTATTCCTAGGTTAAGGAATAGGAGAGTAGTAATGAATTTCTCACGAGTGGTAGGGAGCAAGTATTCTCTCTGGAGATGTGCCTTATATCATTCAGGTTGTGATGGCTAGAGAGCAAGAACAGATGGTGACTCACAGAATAGCAGCAGGTGCAGCAGGGGTAAAAACAGATTGTTGTCCTCTGATTAGGTCATGTAAAGGTTTTTCCCATTTCTTCTCAGATCTGCTTAATGAGAACTGGGCACTATGCTGTTCTTCCATGTTAAGAATCAGTTCTGACTGGTTTTTTTCATCCTAACAGTAGGGAGGAGTTTATTTTATTTTTTATTTTTTAGCCTGTAAATGCATCTAGTTCAATTGGCACAAGGCAACTTACCTTCAGCATGTCTTCAGTACAGTATTAGGACGATTCAGTAGAACAGCATGGAAGATGACATGACTGCTAGTTGGCTAATATGGTGAGGACTCCTTCACTTGAGACAAAAAACTTGAAAGGTGTAGTAAGCTGTTGAGATCTGAGAGCTGCAGGTAATGGTTTACCAATATGCATGAAGGTCAAGCTTGATGCATTTTGTTCTGGAAGCAATTGAAAATAATTCTCGGAGCCTGATTCAGCGCTTGACAGAATTGAATAGAAAGTCTGCCTACCGGCATCATTAAGAATGAGCCTGGATTTCAGAGGAAGCTAGTTTTTCTAAAGAAACAAAATGCTACCCCTTCTGGGGAGGCAGGGAATAGGATGGACAGGCAACTTCTGTATGTTCTTCCATACAGAACTCTGTCAGACTGAGTGATCTTGGGGGATATGGTAGTACCGTTTTTCTAATTGTAAGCATACAGCACAGAGGCAGAATTTTTTACTTTTGTGGGGCTTGTATTGCCTGTTATGCCAACTGGACCTAAGAGTGAAGGTTTTCACATCTGTCCGCCATTCTTACTCCCACTGCTCTAGTGTCATACTGCCCCCCCCCCCCTTAGTGATGGTGTTTCACAAAGGCTTTACAGGAAATAGAATGTCAAATAAGGAAATYGGCAGTGATACCCACAGTTTATCCTTATTTTCCCTGTGGTATTGTTTTCCTTACTGTCTGATAATATCTTGTGGGGATCTAATGTAACATGCAACAGAAGGTAACAGAGGGTTCATAATTCTGAGTTCTTGTCACTTCAGACTGTGTTCAGTCTTGGGCATCTGTATATTTGAAGCATTACAGTTTACAATTAGAAGACTTCAAAACCACAGATACTAGCAACTTCCTACAGTGAAAGCAGTCTGCAGAATCTGAACGTTTCCTGCAGGCCAGACCCAACCATAGTGTATCACTTTTCCTTCTGCATAGTTAGCTCTTAAAATATTATGAAACAGCTGAAAGATTCTTAATATATCAAAGCCTTTTTCATGGTAGTTCACTTTGATCTTATCTTTTCTGCACTCTATCAAGTAAGTAATATTTCTTGTATGAAGTTGGTAGATGCAGCTCATACYGGGAGAGCAGGAGCTCATGTATACTCTCCTCTGGAGCCTGGAAAAAAAGAGACATTTCTGAGATAAAATAATTTCTGAGATAAAATAGAGTTTGAATTTGTTTATTTGTTTTTAAATTTATGAACTGAAAAAGTAGTGCGAATAACCCTCTAGTTGTTTGTTGTGTTAAAAGCAGAGCAAAGCCCAAGAGCGTGTGTAAAGCTGTACCAATTTTTGTTGCCACATTAACAGCATTCTAGTTGTATCTTGTTTTCAACCTTAAACTGTGTACTTCCAAGGTAGAAATTTGTGTCCTGTATGTCCAGTTAAGTTGGATGCTGTGCATATTGACCATTGCTTGGAGCTTGGGTATGAACACATCCTCAAATACATTATCTGTAAGCTCTGCCAAGAGGGTTAAACATTTGGGGTTTTTTGCTTACTATGTGTGGGGCACTAGACCACAGTTGTCTGAGATGGAAGGAATTTGGCAGGTTGATTTGGACTTAGTATTTTGTATATGCGAAATACTAGCTTCCATGTCTTTTTTTAGTGTTCTTTTGGAGGTTTGAAACTTCTGTTTTGCATTCCTTGTACATCCTGCAGTGTGGTTATAACTTCCTTTGCAGGCCTACATGAGGGGTGCATTTGAAACAGTCAGTGTAATATACTAAACCAGTGTGTCATCTTTGTTTTGAAGCCAGTCTGTCATGCATTCTCAGCTTTACAGAACTTCTGAAATTTGAACAAATGTAATGAAAGCATAAAACAAGATCCTTGGGTGATCTAGAACAGAGCTTAGAACATGCACGCAAGAGAAACTTTTTTTAAATCTTCCCACCCCTTGCTTGCATAGAATAGCTGAGGTTGGAAAGGACCTCTGGAGATCATCTGGCCCAACCTCCCAGCTCAAGCAGGGTGAGCTAGGACAGGTTGCCCATGACCATGTCCAGTGAATGTCTCCAAGGATGGATGCTCTGTGGCCTCTCTGGGCAACTTCTTCTACCACCCTCACAGTAGAGAAGTGTTTTCTTAGGTTCAGATGGCATTTCCTGTGTTTCAGTTTTTGGCCATTGCCTCTTGTCCTGTCACTGGGCACTACTAAAAAGAGTCTGGCTCTATCCTCTTTACACCCACCCTTCAGATATTTATAAACATTCATAAGATTCCCCCCACACACACACCCTGAGCCTTCTCCAGGCTGAACAGTCCCAGATCTTTCAGCTTTTCCTTGTATGAGATGCTCCAGTTCTTGAGTCATCTTTGTGGCCCTTTGCTGGACTTGCTCCAGTAGCTCCATGTCATTCTTGTACTGGGGAGCCCAGACCTGGACACAGCACCCCAGATGTGGCCTCACCGGTGCTGAGTAGAGGGGAAGGATCCCTTCCTTTGACCTGCTGGCAACACTCTGCCTAATGCAGCCCAAGATACCATTGGCCTTCTTGGCCACAAGGGCACATTGCTGGCCCATGTTCACCTTGTCCACCAGGACTCCCAGATTTTTCTCCGCAGAGCTGTTTTTCAGCAGGTGAGCCCCCAGCCTGTCCTGGTGCCTGGGGTTATTCCTCCCTAGGTGCAGGACTCTGCACTGCCTTTTATTGAACTTCATGAGGTTCCCCTCTGCCCATCTCTCCAGCCTTTACAGGTCCCTCTGAATGGCAGCACAGCGCTCTGGTGTATGAGCCACTCCTCTGTTTTGTGTCACCAGTGAACTTGCTGAGAGTGGTTTCAGTCCTATCATCTGGGTCATTAATGAAATGTTAAACAGTATGGGCCCCAAGATCAACCCCTGGGGGGACACCACTAGTGACTGGCCTCCAGCTGCACTTTTTGCTGCTGATCATGACCCTCTAAGCCTGGCAATTAAGGCAGTTTTCAATCTACCTTGCTGTCTGCTATCTAGCCTGTACTTTATCAGCTTGTCTATGAGGATGTTGTGGGAGACAGTGTCAAAAACCTTACTAAAGTCAAGGCAGACAACATTCACTGCTCTCCCCTTGTCCCCCAAGCCAGTCATCTTATCATAGAAGCTATGAGGTTGGTTAAGCACAACTTCCCCTTTGCAAATCCATGCTGACTACTCCTGATCACCTTCCTGTCTTTTACATGTCTAGAAATGATATCCAGGATTATTTGCTCCATGACCTTTCCAGGGATTGAGGTGAGGCTGACCAACCTGTAGTTCTCCAGATCCTCCTTCTTTCCCTTCTTGAAGATAGGAGTGGTATCTGCCTTCTTGCAGTTGTCAGGACCCTCTCCCAATCACCATGACCTTTCAAAGATAATTGAGAGTGGCCTAGCAATGACATCGGCCAGCTCCCTYAGCACTCATGGGTGCATCCCATCAGAGCCCACGGACTTGTTTGTCCACTTTAAGTGTTCCCTAACCTGATCTTCTTCCACCAAGGGTAAGTTTTCATTGCTCCAGACTTCCCCTTTGGTCTTAGGGGCGTAGGATTCCTGAGGGCAAGCCTTACCAGTAGAGACTGAGGGAAAGAAGACATTTGGTACTTCTGCCTTTTGTGTCCTTTGCTGCCAGGGCCTCTGGCCCACTTAGTAGCAGGCCCATGTTTTCCTTAGCCTTTTCTTTGCTGCTTACCTATTTGTAGAAGCCTTTCTTGTTGCCCTGCATGTTCCTTGCCAGTTTCAACTTTAACTGGGCATTAGCCCTCCTAACCCCATCCCTACATGCCTGAACAGTGTCTCTGTTGTTCCTCCTGGGTCGCCTGTCCCTGTTTCCACGTCTTAGATAATTCCTTTTTATATTTGATTTTAGTAAGGAGCTCCTTGTTCATCCATGCAGGCCTCCTGCTGCCTTTGCTTCATTTCCCCCTCGTTGGTATGAACARTTCTTGAGCTTGTGGGAGGTGATTCCTGAATATCAACCAGCTCTCTTGGACCCCTCTTTCCACCGGGGCCATATCCCATGGGATTCTTCTAAGCAGGTCCCTGAACAGGCTCTCCTGAAGTCCAGGACTGATTCTGCTTTTTGTCTTGCTCCCTGTGGCATAATGCCACACTCCCTCCTTGCAGGATCCTGAACTTCACCATCTCGTGGTCACTGTAGCCAAGGCTGCCACCAACTTTTACATCTTTGATTAGTTCTTCCTTTTTGTAAGTGTGAGGTCCAGGAGAGTACTCCTCCTTGTTGGCTCCTTGATCCCCAGTGTTAGGAAATCGTCATCAAAGCACTCCAGAAACCTGGGTTGCTTGTATCCTGCTGTATTGTGCCTCCAGCAGATACCAGGGTGGTTGAAGTACCCCCATGAGGACCAGGGCTTGTGAACATGAGGCTTCTTCCAATTGTCTGAAGGAGGCTTCATCTATTTCTTCTTCCTGGTCAGTCTAAAGCAGACACCCACCAGTCTTGCCCATGTTGGTCTGCCCACTAACCCTGACCCATAAGTACTCAGCTGGCCCCTCACCTGTCCCCAGGCAGAGCTTCATGCATTCCAGATACTCTCTCACATAAAGGGCAACTCCCCTTTCTCATCTTCCCTGGCTGTCCACAGTAAGGAGCCTGTATCTATCTATTGTGGCACTCCAGTCTTGTGAGCTATTCTACCATGTCTCCCTGATACCAATGAGATTGTAGCCCTGTAAATGTACACAGATTTCTAATTCATCCCGTTTGTTTCCTGTGCTGTGTGTGTCAGTGTAGAGATGCTGCAGAGTGGGACCTTGGTGTGCTGACTTCCCGGAAAGGGGATGAGAGCTTTTCCCATGATATGGTCCCATAGGTACTTCCTTATTTACATGCATACAGTTGGGGCAATTCCACTTCAGCCCTTGTTTTGTTGATTAAGAGGTCCATTCTGTTTATACCACCTCAGACTCTGGTTGCCAACCCCATCTACCGCTTCCTTACCTGGTTGTTGATCGTTCTCTTTGTCCATAGGTTAGTTGTGGGCAAGTCTGTTTACCCAGGGTGTAAAATGCTGTTCTGTGCAGTGACAAGAGAAAGCTTGTACCAGCATAATTGTCAAGGCATGCACTTTGCAGTCTCCATCTGGATTAGTCTGCACTAGAGGACTTAGTTTGATTTCCATTGTTTATTTTTTTGCTGACACTTCTTGGAGTTATTTCTAGTTGCACAGTCTTAAATAAAAACAGATAGGTGAATGATGACTCCTGAGTTGCTTTTTGGGGGGCTCAAGTTAGGAGTGTGTTGGTTTTGACTTGTGGAACATACCTGAAGTTTGTGCATATTGAATTTGCATACCATGTATTTGGGAAAGCGTTGTGTAAGAGAAGGGGGTTAGGATGTCTGTAATATGAAGAAAGTTCTCTTTCAAGTGTTACACCTGGTCTTTAACTCCCTTTCGGATAACATCTGCTTGACCTACTGCAAATACCTTTGCTAACTATTCTTTATTGTCAGCACTACAAGGCAGAAAAATCAGCTAATGTATAGTCTGTAACACATCAGCAGCAAAACTGCCAGCTAAGCTCCCATTCTGCTACCTGTCAGTATGATTGGCAATGGCATATGAAGCTAAAAAACTACTTTTGTTTCTATATTAGGCAACAAGAATATGATCTGGTATTGATATTTTTCCTCTACTAGTCTGAGCTTCTTTTTATGAGTGTTCAAAAGGAAAGAAACACATGAATGTGCTTTGGTTTTGAATGACCTGCGCTGAAGATGGACATATTCTGTATTCCAGCTGTAAAGACTTTCTTTTTGTAATTTACAGATCCATTGAAATTAGGCACATGGTAAATAGATTGATTTGTGCCTGACCCTAGGTATGGTACTGTTAATTTGACTGATCTGTTGGATTTAGGTGATACATGATTTGCTGAGTTTGGGGAAGCAAGAGAAGAGCAGTATTCATTTATGTCCATAGCATAGTTATTTTAGTATAATCTGATATTCCTTTTCAATATGAGTGATAAGCACTGTAGGAGTGCTGTGCTTTTGACAAAAATAGGTTGGACTTGCTTTGGCCTTTTTAAAATGCCCTTAATAGAGTAGCACAGGCTTTGCTTTAGAACATCTGACTTCTAATTCTGATTGTGAAGTCAAGTGAGGTAAGTAGAACTTGGATCAACTGTACATGACTTAGCTGCTTAGCAAATCCTCTTGAAGAACTTTACTTGCTTGCCCACCTGCTTTTTACTGAGGGTACACAGGATAATTAAATGCTTTCATATTGAATTAAACTCCCTCAGCCATGCAGCCTCTCCCACCACTGATTCCCTACCCAGCAGTCCTCTCCCTCTTTTTCTCAGCACCAGCCATTGATGACTCTGAAAGCATATCAGTTGAACTGATTACTGTGGTGAAACTGCTAATAGGTTTTGTGTGCTTTACACTGTAATTATGTGGCTTATGTTATCAGTATGTGTACAGCAATGTGAAATGTAAGTGTTTTATGGAGCTTTTATTTTCCTTAGTTTTCAGTTGACCAAAGAAATGGTGATGGAGAAGCCAAGTCCCCTGCTGGTCGGGCGGGAATTCGTGAGGCAGTACTATACTCTACTGAACCAAGCACCTGACTACTTGCACAGGTAAAGCTCTGCTTCACTTCATGATCTGTTTTTTTTGGGGGGAATGTTAAAAGCAGTGAATAAAATCATTCCCTCTTCTTGGCTAGCTGGATTTAAGGTTTGGGCATTTAAAAATCTGATTTATCCAAGACGGATTCAGTGTAACTTGCTCCCGGTTTTGATCAACTGGATTAAAACATGGATAATAAAGATTACAACAACTAGAAAAATGATAGGAACATTGGAAAATACTGTTTTTTATTTTCCTAAAAACTTACTCTAGTTGCTATTGAAATGCTGTTATACATGCATTATAAGCTTAAAAACAATTTTGTAAGCCAGAAGTGTCACTTCACACTTCTAGATGTGGTCAATATAAATGAAAGTTGGATAAATGTTATGTTTAACTAAACAGTTTTGTGGTCATCTTGATATAATGCCTCCTGACTAGGGAAAAAATGTTGAAAACTGTATTCTTGTATATTGCTATGTGTCAGTAGTCATATCAGTAGCTGTTTCTTAAAGGAAAATTACTGAAATTATGATTATACAGCAAACTACAATCTGTTATCTAAATAAACTGTTCCAGTTCAACTTGATTGTTAATCCTGCATTGTGAGACTTAACTTAGCCTTTTGAAGACATGCTTTATCTTGCTGTGCTTTGAGTTGCTAGATAAGTGATTCCTGAAACCCTCCTTCCAGTTTCTGGAACATTTAGAGACCTTTCAAAGTTATTCCCCACTTTGAATAGCTAACCTTCTCTGTYTGGGTCACAGGAAAGTTTAGGCATGCCATGGATTTCAATTCTAGACTTGTATCTGCTGTCAGAATGGAGTATGCTAATGACATTTTACTTTCTAATCTGTCTGTTTTTAAAAAGGAAGGTTTACCTGCAGTGCTTTCATAACTCTAGATGAACAAAACTTGCTTGTTGCTCAGACTTTAAACCAGAGCTTGAGACAAGCCTTAGTATCCTGCATGTTCAGAGTACTATGTTGATTTAGACCTCTTATAGAGAGAGAATGGGGCTGAATTATCTAGGTCTCATATGAGACTTTACTCTTGGCTGTTAGTGCTTGGGCATCTGACATATCAGAAAGCTACAGCTTACACACAAGAACTGTGTGTGTGTGGTTTGTGGTGTTTTTTTGTTTGTTTGCTTTGAAAAATGCAAAAAAGGGTTATGGAATTGTAAGAATGTATTGCAATAATTCAGACAGAAAACCTGATGGAAATATAATATTCATAGTGTACTCTTAGAGGCTCTGTGTTACTCAACAAAGCATAGCGTTAAAATATTTCCCTTCAACAGGTTTTATGGAAAGAACTCTTCCTATGTCCATGGCGGCTTGGATTCCAATGGAAAACCAGCTGATGCTGTCTATGGGCAATCTGTAAGTACTTGAAAAACTTACTGTCCTTGGTTTTTTGTCTCCCTTGTGGTTGAAACGCATACCCACTGTGATTCATCGCCTTTGCCTAAATGCCTTCTGTAGGAAAATCAGGACAACTGCCTAATAGTAAACAGCAATAGTTAGTCAGGATATGTCTCCTTTCTGAAAGTTCATAATGTGAAAATGCTTGTGAAGCAAACTTAAAGAGCACGCTGCCAAGCTTTTCTCTCTAGGGTTTTGGAATGCAACCTAAAACTGAATGTTTTATGTTCCTCCTTTCTTTGGAAACCACTAACTTAGCAGAAATGGCTTTTGCAGTGTAACCTCTATTCCTTCCCCCCCCCCCCCAGGATATCCACAAGAAAGTGCTGTCATTAAACTTCAAGGATTGCCACACAAAGATCCGTCATGTGGATGCTCATGCTACTCTCAACGATGGTGTTGTAGTCCAGGTGATGGGCGAGCTCTCCAATAACATGCAGCCAGTGCGCAGATTCATGCAAACATTTGTACTTGCACCTGAGGTATGCTATATAGGGTGTTAATACTACTATAAGCCTACTTTCATGTCAGGATTGATATGGGGCCTGTTTGGTTCAATGTTGGAATCCGGAGGGTTGGACCAGGAAGATAGTTTACCACAAAGTTCAGTGGTAATGCCCTGAAGATTCTTTAGGAAATTGCATTATTTCCATATGTTAATATATTAACCATGGGCATCATCATTACAGTTGTAAATATCCTGACTTGTGGCTACTAAGTATCTGTAATGCTTGTGTGTTCTAAAGYTGTTTTTATCTTTGATTTGCACTCTAGCAACTGGTATGAGAAAGGGCTAGYGAGAGAAAAATGTTTTATGTCATTTTAAGACATGGAATCCAAACTTTCTGATTCCATAAAGCTTTGACTTTGGGTTTGAGGTGACTTTCAACATACAGTACGCATAATTGTAAATGACAGTGATAAGCTGCAAGATCCGTTTTATTTTTCAGTTTGACTGTTTCTCCTTTGGAGCTAGGAATTGATACTTCGGACCGCAGAAGCTCCCACTCCCATGGCTCCCACTCTTTTGTTGTTAGAAACTACCAGAGTTAAAAGCGCTGTATGAATTTCTTTCAGTTGATCCATCTTTTTGGTGCGCGCATTTAGTTTTGAGCATGACTGCAGTGCATCCTTGACTTGCTAGTATGATGCTGTCTTGACTTTTTTTTCCCTGAATAGCACAGATTTTCTTGAAAGAGGCAAGTTTGGATTTATCTTTTAAGATATGGGAAGGACAACTTGCTCAAGCTGTTCTTGTTTCCTTATCACTTCAATATTAACATAATGAATTGTGACCTCAGCAAACAGTGTTAGAAAGCAACTCCACACTAGTTATTCTGCTTCCAGTTGTGTCTTTCTACCAAGCTGTTAGCAATCAAGATAGCCTACAGAAGACTAAAATTTTTGCTTAACTTTAGCTGTCTATCTTTCCAGGACTTATCTAGGTCTTATTGATCCTGTCAGTCATAAGGAAGGAACTTAYAGCTCCTTTCTCTGCTGGACTGAGCAGAACTTCTGCTCCAGGAGCCATGTTGAGATCTCTCTTTCTCAGTGGTCATTGTACAGACTTCTTGCCTTCTCTGCAGTCTTAAAGGTTATCCCAGTCTTTCCATCCCAAATGCTCTGTTTCTTTTATGGTGGATTGGTAGCTTGCTGTAACGGGGCTTTCATCTTGGCAGAGATCTTGTAGCATTTTATTTTAACAAAACAGTGTTTTGCTTTTTTACCATATTTATGAAGGTGTGTTATTGATAAAGCAGTCATTGAGCACTTTGTGGATTTTTTCTTTAGTCAGACCCTGAGATTTGCCTGTACTTGGTCCAGTGCATGGAACAGAGGCATGAATGGCTCAAAGCAGGCTTTTCTGCTTTCTCAGCCTTACTTTGCTGCCAGTCAGAATTACACTTGAGCTGACCAGTGGCTGGAGTTGCTCTAAATAATATTAATTACCCTGATGTCAAGGGATATCATCTGAGCTGTGATATAATATAGCACTCTTCCCTAACTTTTGTGGAGTGCGAAATACTTCCTGTGTCTGGCAACAGGCTGCAGAGGCGGTTAAACTCGCTCAGGTTGGCTCTCCTTTTCTTCCTGCTTGGGGATCCTTTGTAGGAATCACTGACTGTCCTGTTTGTATTCCTTTGTACTGTCGCAGTGTCATGGGAGGCAGACCAGGACCAGACTTTGTCACTGATAGTAAACTTTGTAATGTTGGGAATGGGGGAGGGGTTTGCAACTGCTGTAACTGAATCAGTTCCTCCCTTTGTTTTGTTTCAAGGGTTCTGTTGCAAACAAGTTTTATGTCCACAATGACATCTTTCGCTACCAGGATGAGGTTTTTGGTGACTCTGACACGGAGCCTCCAGAGGGTAAGTATCAGGAACTTTTGGATAGTTCTACTAATAGTTGTTCCTGAGTCTATTTCAATGCTCCCATTTCCAGACTGGAGGAAATCCCTTTGTTTTGAGAAGGCAGATCAGCACTAAGCTTGGTGATCTCTTGGATTTTTTCTGGCATGCAGTCTTACCTTTCTTTCACTATGCTGTCTGCACTTCAGCAAAGAGTTGTGCCACAAAGATAGCAATCTCCTGAATGTCATAGCCTTCTTCTAACAATGGTATTAAAAAAAACATGTAAGACCTCTTTTTGAGTAGTAGCAATCTATAGTGTAGGCTACAAATCTGCTTTTTGAAGTAATTTGAAAAATGCCATTTGACTTTGGTCAAAACTGAATAACTGAAGTGGTAGTGGAAATATGAGGAAGTTTCTATTTTGTGTCATGTCTTAATAGTGCTTCCTACATGTGCTTTTCAGCAGAGTCTTGATCTGTGTGTTGTGGAAGATGCCTTAGGTTAGCACTGAGTACTAAAGATGTGTATGGTGTATTTTTTCCTTTTCTGACTTCGTTTAGAATCAGAGGAAGAGGGGGAGGAACCTGAGGAAAGACAGCAGACACCTGAGGCTGTTCCTGATGATAGTGGTGCTTATTATGAGCAGACTGTCAGGTAATATCATCTTATTAGGTGAAGTCAGATGTTGTCTAATACAGTTGGTTTGTAGAACAGGTCTGTGGTCAAATTAATTTACTGCTATTCATGATTTTCTTCTTTGACAATCCAAGATTTCTGTTAGTAGGGCAGCTGAAACCTAAGTGGCTGTTAAGCTGAATGCAGATTTTTCAGTTGATATAATGCTTTTGCCATTCTGTAGTGTAACAATGTGGAACTTGCATCCCTGTGCAGTGTAGCCTTATTTAGACAGATTACCTGTTTTCCTCTAGATTATGAGGTGGTTAACTTCTGAATTTGAAAAGCAGCATTTCTTACCACCTGCTAATGGAATGGAATACAATATTGCCTTTTTGCTTGCTTTTTGTGGTGCTCTCTAGCAGCAATGACTTGGAAGAACATGTGGAAGAGCCAGCTGCAGATGCAGAGCCTGAGCCAGAGCCAGAACCTGAACAGGAACCTGAACCAGAGGTGCAAGAAGAAAAATCTGAGCCGGCATTGGAGGAGTCGGTTCCAGAAGAGGCTGTGGAGAAGAGTCCTTCTCCGGTTCCTGCTGATCCAGCTCCTGCAGTGCAAGAGGACTCCAGRGTAATGAAAATCAGTAGCTCTTTTCTATGATGTGATGGTTTCATCAGTATGTTTGACTCTTCTGTTGTTTGAGTGTGATTTTCCTCACTCTGGCAAGAGGAGAAGAAATATCTGGAATCAGAAGTGTTTACATGCTTTAACTTTTTTTTTTTTTTTTTTTCCTTCTCCCCTGCCCAAATTACTCTTTTCATGACTGGTTAGCTCCTTCCCATTGGCTGCTCTCCAATAAGTAGTTGAAATTCTGTCTAGTAACTGGTTGATCAAAATATCAAGACCTAAAGCAAGGCTGCATATATTTGGTAGTGTGGGAACTGTGGCAGCAGTTAGGCTTAAATTCTTTTTTTTTTTTTTTTTTAAGGTGTGGGGGGGATTTATTTGTAAAGAGAGCTTCTGAAACGTTGAACAGACCACAGTCACATACTGAATGAAGAAAATGGATGAAATGTGACTTTATTCCTAGCTGGGGATACTCATCACTCATCAATGTTAAGGAAGGTGAAAGACAAATGGGGAGTCAGGAAGGCAATACTTTGGTTAGCCTTGATCTGATGCTCAGTTTTAGGCTACTGCTGTGGCATTTCAACTCCACACAGAGTACAGAAACTGGATAGAAATGTGACTGCATTATTACTACACTAACTCTTTTGAATTGGAATGATTCTAAGAAAGTTGTGAGGAAACTGCTAGTGGCTGGATCCAGAATTTCAAAGTCTCAAAAACAGCTTAAAACTATGTTACTGTTATTCTGGGTCTATTAGCTAAACCATCAGGAATGTATTTCAGAAAGATAAAATCATCTCGAGTTATGAGTAACGATATTTATTTCTTCAGACATTTTCATGGGCATCAGTAACCAGTAAGAACCTTCCTCCCAGTGGAGCTGTTCCAGTATCGGGAATACCACCTCATGTTGTGAAAGTACCTGTCTCACAGGTAGGAATCCTGCACCAAGAGCCATTTACTGGCAAACTGGCTGGCAGTAGGCTGAGGTGGGGGGAATATAGTGAAATCTACTTGCTTATGATCTGAAATTTCAGAGAAGCTCCATAGGCTTTCAAATTCAACATGTCCTTGTAGACTCTATAAAAATGTTATTCCTTTGCTCCCTGGTTGAGAAGGAATTTTACTCCTTATGGAGGAAAAAAAGGAATGTTCATGTGAATGCAGACTGTATCTGCTATCTAAAATGAATGCACCCTTTCTTTAAAGGAGAGGCAGCTTCTGTAACTTTTTTCCCTCTGCCTGTTCATGAGTGTGATTTTGTCCTGTCAGTTTGTTGTAATAATATTTATCTGCTTAATTGCCATGGTACTTTGGGCAGAGGCACTTTATTGTACATAATTGTGAATGAGGCGACTTGGAAATCTTAACTTTGCGCGTTGGAGTGACATGTTTGCTTTGAGCATACAAGCCACAAGCAATGCAAGCATACRTGAGCTAACATGCATTTTATAGCCACTGGTGAAAAAACTGTGAATTGAACTTTTTCCCCCCCTGTATTTTCAAGTTATTTTATTAATAAAACTTGTAAGTAAGCTCTGAAAAGCTGAATCATGCTACTAGATCTGATTCTTGTTTGTTAACTCTTTGTGAATTTATGCAGCCTCGCCCTGAGACAAAGCCTGAATCTCAGACTCCACCACAGAGACCTCAGAGGGATCAGAGAGTGAGGGAGCAGCGAACAAGCATCCCACCACAGAGGGGTCCTAGACCAAGTAAGAAAAGCTAGGAAGAATAAACTGTTTTGTGCTTATTTAATGGTTTCAGGAAACAATGTGATAGCTGATTAAGGTTTGGAAATGTCACCAACTGTGCTAATAATTGAAAAATTGCTACTTTTGTAGATAAAGATATCTTAGTTGATCTTGGCCTGAATATTTGCCACATTTTAGAGCTGAATTTCACTAGTGTTCTGTGAAATACCTAGGTTTCTACTCAAGAATTTGATTTCAGTCAGGTGAGAAAGTTATTCTTACAAACTTGCTAGTGTTCTCTCTCTCTCTCTCTCTATGTATGTATGTATGTATGTATGTAAAAACAGTTTGAAATCTGGATCTTTTGAAATGTGCTACTTCTGACCATGACTTGACTTTTTTGATTATTGCAGAGACTTGCTTTTCTTAAACAAATTCTACTTTTTTTTTTTCTCCAAGTTCGTGATGGTGAACAAGGTGATGTGGAAACTAGACGGATTGTGAGATACCCAGACAGTCATCAGCTGTTTGTTGGGAACCTTCCCCATGATGTGGATAAAAGTGAACTGAAAGACTTTTTCCAAAGTAAGTTACTTGCTTTGCTGTATTTCTCACGGGRTTTGGGGGTTGCAGCCATAAGCGTGGTCAGCAGAACATTCTAATGTATGACCCAAGAACTTGGCTTTTCTCTTGCAGGCTATGGAAATGTTGTTGAACTCCGCATCAACAGCGGTGGAAAACTTCCCAATTTTGGGTTTGTGGTTTTTGATGATCCTGAACCAGTTCAGAAGATCCTTAGCAGCAGGGTAAATAAACTTTTAGTCAGTGGGTTTGTTGGTTTGTTACTAACAGGTAATGGGTTTTTTTGTATTCATCTAACAAGAAAAGATATTCCAGCCAATCCCCTTCTAATTCCACATGCATCTTAAAGTAGGGATATTTCTTTCCCTTCTACCCCAGTGCTTGTAGAGCATTTCTACAGGCAGAGGGTCTTTTGCTGTTAGAGTTGCTTATAGCAACTTAAATGTGAACTTATTTGCTCTAGACTGATTTCAATATCTTTTGAGCCTTTTTCCAATGGGAAATTGCTGAGCTGTGCAGAAAGCAGGTAAACAGCTTTCAGGGAGACAAGGTGGAGAGAGTCTGACCCTACAAACAAGCAGGATCTTGTTTTTGAAAGTAGAAGAGGTTGAAAAGGAGAAACTATACTAGTGTTTGGATTTGGAAGAAAAGAAATCTGCTAACAAAGACAGGAGGTACCCGCTTAGCTTGTCAGCCGTGATTGCTAATGCAAAATTCTTGCCCCATGACTGTATGGAGTGGTGGTAGACTGTGAATCCAGATACAGCTTAACAACTCTGCAGTGTGCTTCCTTACAACCTAGCTTTTCACCAGACAGAGACTTCCTTTCTTCCTTACCTCCTTACTGTACTGCAGTATTGCCACTGCACTTCTGGCCTTACATTAAAGGGGGGGGCTACGGTGTGGATTTGTTTATTGCCTTGCAGATGGGCCCAGTTTTTGTACAAACATATGTCCTTAAACAGTAGGGCTTCTTTCAGAGTAAGCTTTGCTAAATGAGTTTTAAAGGCTTTGGTAGACTGTTAGCCAAAGAAATTAAACCTGTTGACTGATATGGAATGTGGGAGTTTGCATTAGAATCAGTAACGAGGCTGTAATGAGGTGCTTTGACCTTTTTGTCCAGCAGAGCTGATAGCTAGAGAAGGGCAATGCCGCTTCATTGTCGGACCTGTGCTACTTCCATAATCAGTTCAGCAGAAGTAAATGGCTACCCTTTCCATTTGATGAAAAAACCTTCTCCTTGTGGCAACGATGAGATCACATTTTTATGTTCTTGTGTGTTACACAAGTGTTGAAATTTATTGGAAACGAGTGAATCTTTATTCTTGGAATTCTTAGATTTTTGCAAATTTCAGCTCTTTGTAATGAGGTTTACACTGAATGTTGCAGTTCTGCTCTTCTCTGTTCTCGCTTCAATGAGGTTTCTTAAGTCACCACTTATCAGTGCAATTCTAAATGTTAAACTTGACATAAGTGAAAGACTTCCTTGGCCTGTTTACCAAGGTGGCATATGGGATCTGATATTCTTCATGCCAAAAGAAAAATCGACTGGGACTCTGCCTGGTGCTGAACTGTGAATTGCCACATACAGATGAAAGTAGTGTGCTGTTAATAGCTTAATTCCTTTTAGAAGAGATGTCGAAATGTTTAGTGTTATACCTGAGATCACTTTTGAAAAGTCTCAGACTTTTTCACATGTGGGTGGTTTTTTACATATATCTTCTCCAGGAAAGCATAAGACTGGATGCATAGTTTGACTATAGCCATTCTGTCTCCAATAGCCATTCATAAAATGTTTTAATTGGGATTGGAGAGACAGATAGGCAACAGGGCTGCAGAAGTCAGCTTGATGTTGGAGAGTTACAGATGAATCATTAGTGAAGGTACCTGTTCTGCTTTCTTTTGCAGCCCATCATGTTCAGGGGAGAGGTGCGCTTGAATGTGGAAGAGAAGAAAACACGAGCTGCCAGGGAGGGTGACCGCAGAGATAACAGACCACGTGGACCTGGAGGCACTCGTGGGGGGCTGGGCGGTGGGATTCGAGGGCCTCCACGTGGAGGAATGTCCCAGAAACCAGGATTTGGAGCTGGAAGGGGGATCGGGCAACGCCAGTGAATGCATCATGGATGTTGACATGGTGGCGCAAACCCTTTTTCCTGCAGATTTGTGAATTTCAGCCTTGGGTATCTTGGAATGTGGCCCTAGCCTGTTATAGACTGCTACGTTTGATACTATTTTGGCCCCTTTTTGTTTGTGTTATGGTTTTGTGATTTTTTTTTTTCTAGTCCTTGTCCCAGATTCCAGCTTTGCGGAACAACATTTTAGGAAAAGTGGATTTTAAAAAGAACTGAATTTCCTTGCTCACTTCAGACTTACGGACTGGATTTTTTTTGGTACCAGTGGTCTTTCCTAAAGGAATGTTTTCTTTTTGTTTTTCTTTTTTTTTTCCTTCCCCCTCTACTGAATTTGGGTGCATTTCAGTCAGTGGAATATTTCACATGCATGTGTTCAAGAGCCTGTAGGAAAACATAGTACTTGGCAAGTATTTCAAGGGCAGGAAAAAACTATCGATTTATCCCTTGAGGGTCATACGAACATCCTCTGGTCCGGAGATATTGCCACTTGAAAAATTGACGTTCATCTTTCTCTTTGTGGCGCTGTAAAAGTGGAATAATGGGTATCCGTAGAATCTTTTTTTTTCTTTTGATACATGATCACGGAAAGGAATTCTAACTACTGTTTTACCACTTTGAAATTTTGGATTGTGGGATAGGTTTTAAATGTCTAGAACTTGACTCTTAAAACACTTTTCCTGAACTTGTGAAATTTTTTATTGAAATAGGGAGTTTTTTTCATGTTTAGTTTGTATTTGTATAAAAAAAGCAAAATTGTTGTGCCTTCTATTTATCTCTCATTCCAGTCTTGGCAAATTGTTAAAAAAAAAATAAAAATAAAAATAAAAAAGGTCTAGATTTGCTTTATCAAGTCAAGAGTATGTTGGAGTTCTTCCAAGGGGAGGAGGTTCCCCCATCTGTCACCAGCTTCGGTAGGTAGAGGTGGTATAACTGAAGATCTTAATACCTTCTGTTCATCGGTTTGGTTGCATTTCAGTAACCATTTTTTCTGAAAATGAGTACCTTTGGGGTGAAGAATTTTATAACAACTTTGATTTGAGGCTGGACAGGTTCCATTATAAATGTTACAAAAGTAGAACTGAAATGAAGTACTTTTGTTGCATTCTTTAAGCTTCTCTCTGCTGTACATGATAAGGAGTTAATTCTGCAGTTTAGGCATTAATTTAATCCCCTGCTTCTGCAAGGCCTGAAGTAGATGGCRTTTTTGTTGGAGGTGCAGCAGGTGCTTGTCTGTCCTGGAATTGAATAAGTTATTGAACACTCTCCACCTTTGAAGGAAGATGAAACTGAAAATACAAAACTAATTTTACTTGAAGAGTTCTTGTAAGATGGTACTGCACAAAACAGCATTCTTATTTCTTATTTCTGTAATGTGTGGCATTCAAAACATCTGGATGAAAATGTTGGTCTTGAGTCCACACCAGACCTGAGCTCCTCATAATAGCTGAGAGCTGCTTACTAAGTTTTTTAATATGTGTCAGGGTTCAGTGTTTCCATGTTTTTTAACATGTAATCTCTGTGCAGATACAGTATATATCTCTTGACCTTTGCTTGTTCTAAAGCTAGAGCAGAATTGCCCTGCCCCACAGGGCAGATGGGTATTACCTGTATCAGAACAATAACTTGTTGCCATTTACTTGCCAAAGTTAGTGGTTGAGTCTGGTCTTACTAAATGTCAGTAGAGTTTTGGGTTTTTGTTGTGTTTTGACTACATCTTCATTGTTGTGTTGTGTTACAATATTTGTCCCTTCCCTGCTTATGAATGTTTCTCAGTTTAACTTGTTTACAGTTTGTTCCTGAAAACTTAAAACCAGTATCTTGGTAAATTGGAGGAGAGCTAAATGTGACAGCCATAGCTGTGGTGTGCTGTCTCACAGTCAGCATACTGGAAGTACATGCTGCTTCCCCTTGTGGTGGTAACTGGTATTGTCTTTTAAAAAAGCTTGCTGCATTTTTACTTCAGAATTACACGATGATCATCATGTGAGGTTGTACAACAGAAGTCTTTCACTGAAGTCTGTCCTTGTTGCTTGCAATTTCTCCTCATTTGTTGCGTTTCCAGTGCTTTTGATGTTAAATCCAAAACAACAGTAACAAATTGCACTTTGGACTATCAAAGTGCTATTAATAGAAGCTTCTATAGCTCTTAACCAAATTGGTGAAAACATCCGTAAACCTGAAACAATATTTCTGTAATGGGAGTTGGGTGGTTTGGGGTTATTGTTGTCTGGGTTGACAAAAGCTGAGGAATGTCAGTGAAGAATTAAAACCCATAAGGTGAAGTGTATGCTTGTTTTCATATGAACCATAATATAAATATGTTAATAAAAGACCCAGAAAGTGATGTTCTTACTTGTCCAAAACGATGACAGGCAAAATAAAATATTTACATAAGTTTTTCTTGTAATGTCTTGAAAGAAGAAACTCTTCTAAAAAGCAAATTATGGTGACAGCATCTTAAAATGAAATGGTGTGCTCATCTGCATTTTGGTTGATCTGTGACTAGGTAATAACAAACTGTACTGAAAAGGTCTGTTGTAAAATGTGATCATGTTGGCTTTTTTTGTTTAAGCTTTAGTAGCCTCAAGTCCTGCTGATTTATGCATTGACTGTGCTGTTAGAACATCAATCTTTTGTCTCAGTCTTCAATACTTTACATGTTTTAATGATGAAGATGCATGATTTGATTTGCCTTAGCTGGCTGCAGTAAGCTAGAGTAGTTATGGGAAGGCTGGCCTCTAGTGACCAAAAAAAACCTGATAAATCTTTTTGGAAAGAAAATGCCATGGGGAAGTTTCAAGTGAACTTAAAGACCATCTGTCTCCCTGCAGGCCCCTTCAATTTAATTGAAGTAGTGAGGGTTTGTTCTTGGCTAAAGTATTCTCAGTATCCCAGTGATCTGCAGAGTAGGAAGTTTAAAAAAAAGTTGGTCAGGCCTGTTTTAGACTGCTTTCCCGCCCATACAAGTCCCATGTACAGTGTAAGGACCATCAATGCATAGTCCGCCTTTCTGAGAGCATGGCAGGTTATGTTTATGGTTAGTGTGATCTGGCCTCTTCTGCTGATTTTAATCATGTAAGGCAAATAGAAAGAAGGGTTTTTTATGTAAAGCCATATTTGATACTACCCAAAACAGAACTGGAAGGCATGCTGCCACTGGTGTGTTTTCATTAGTTGTGCAAGGCCCTACCAGGGTTAGTTTGAATCCCCTTTACCGATGCAGGCAGAAACTCCTCCTGAAGCACTTTCAAGCAGCAGATGACTTGCATGGGGCCATTGTGCGAAGCTGAAAGAAACTGATGTCCCTACTTGTCTGGGACTGTGGGCATTGGTCCTGGAGTGAGGAGTCAGGCAGGGATTACTTGGTTGTTGGTCTGCATGGCCCTCTTTAGTGTGTGTTTCTTGTGGGGGGGGGGGCAGTTGTTTTGTTTTGAGGTTGCTCAGAGCTGATGCTCTAGGGATCCTTTCTGGGTGGAGTAAGCAGTGGCATATGGAAGGACTGTCCTGCAGACCTGGGAGTTCTCCTTTCATGGTCGAAAGGATGGTTCTGGGTACAAGCATGAAGATTTTGAGCTGGTCTTTGCAGCTACTGATTCTGCACCTCTCATACAGAATCAAGACATCTTTTTTAACAAAATGTTTTTTAGTTGTTTCTCATTCTTTACACACTGCTGCCTGGGGCTAAGAGCAAATGGCACCCTGGCAGTTTCCCTGATTTACTTCCTGCTAAAGCATGCACAACTTACATTATTTCATTTCTCAGCAGTACCATTTTTAGCCTGACTGATAACTTGAAAAGCCACTCTTCTAACTTCTTATGAGAAGTTTGTTGGCATGTGGAAGATGGGGGTTTTATAGCTTTTTTTTTTTTTTTAAGATATGAAACAACTTACTAAAATGCTTTCAAGCTCCACTGTTCCTTAAAGATAGTGGGTTCTAGAGCAATGGTGTGTTCTACAAATAGGTTTAAAGGACAGGATGTTGCCCTTTTTTCCTGTCACAAAGCGCTGCTTGCCAAGCCAAAATGGGATCTACTGCTCAAACAATATTCCAAACTTGACAAAGCACCTGACTACTTAAGGAAAAATATTTTGTCTTGTCCATCTCCAGGATTCAACTTAAGTGGAAGTCCTTTGAATAAATTCTGAAATGCCCTTTTTGGTATCTGCACTGAGGTTAGTTTTTCTCCTTAAGAATCTTAAGGCTCTACACAAATAATGCTATGCCCTTGTTTGCAAAAAAGTAGGTGAAGAACTGCGTGTGTGGTGGGGTGGTTTGTTTTTTGAATGGACCATAGGTCTAAACAGTTAACCTTGCCACCAGAGCATGTCTCACTTGTGTGAGATTTTAAAGCATAGCTTGGCTCTGCAGGAAATACCACTGTTCTTATCAGGCTGCTTCTAAAACTGGTTTTAAAATCCAGGATATTCTAAAGACAACACAACCAGAACTTTCTATTTGGCCACCTGTCAGTGCTGTTTGAAAAATCAGAGCTACTTTGCTTGATACTGACTGGGTATGTGATACACCCTTTTTGATCATACTGGTGAGAGACCTGCTTCTGCTGCCCAGATTTCACCTTAAATGCTGGGAAAGGAAAGCTAACAGTGTGTGTGGACTCTGCAGTTTTGCAAGAGTCTGAAGCAATAAAAAGCAGTTCAGGAGCATGAATGATTTGGCCCTCTCCTGCTACAAGGCTGATACTGCCACTGTTGTAGGAATTCCTATGTGAGGTGGAGCTCAGAAGGTCACAGATGGGAGAGATTAGCCTTCAAAATAAAGGGCCTAACAGTAAAACTGTTGTTTTGCTGTATTTCTGTGATACACTACACCAGCACAAATGCTCCAGTGGTTAGCATGGTCTGTAAAATGGCATCTCTGGCACTAGAAGTTCATGGAGAGAATTTCAGAAAAATTTTATTTTTTTTAAATTGGAATCAGCATGAATGTATGACTCAAATATATACACTTAACAGCAGAAACTTTACATTCCATCTTCAAACTGCTGAAATAGAACTTCTGTTTTAAAATTTTTTTACAAGCCAAAAAATAATAATTTGCCACTGCTTCTGTGTGGTCATGCAAATTGTATAAGTTACAGGTTTATTTCATCATGATATAAAAAGGTTGCTTTTAAGGAAGCAGTTGCTTTACACTCTGTGACCAATATAGCAAAAACATATCCTTAAATGGAGTGTAAGGCCATACCAACTTTGTGTGTGTGTGCATATATATCTATATATGTATATTTAATACATAGAAAAGACAGGGAGGTCCCTTTTTAAGGTGAGTAGGGAGAAGACACGTGAGCACTTCATGATTAAGCTAGCTTATTCTTTTTGGAATTTAAGTCCTAAGATTTAAGTATTGGTACCACACTTCTTCTGTATCTCTGTAGTGTTGCTTCTGTTCTTGAGGATAGAAGCATGAAAATTAATAGGCTTTGACTTTCCCCATTATTTTCTCTCAGATTTGTTTTGAGTCATGCTAGAGCTGAGATGAGCTGTGCAATTGCTGTCCTACTTCAGCAGAACCTGTAAGAGCAAAACTGCTGTTAGTGGTCCAGCACAGGTACTTGGAGAGCACCTGAGAATTGCCCAGTTTTCTCTGCCTGCTTACCTAAGCTCCAGGGTGATTAGTTCTTCCTCTGCACATTTGTCTGAAAAATCCCCTGTGAGATAATCCCCTGTGACAATATTTTAGTATGCACCTCACAAGGAAGCAAACTAAAACGGGCAGGTGAATATGAATTACTTCCACACCTGTTTCGTATGAGTTTACTTGAAGTTAAAGGGAGATGAGTTTTATCCCCTGAACAGCAGCTTCCTCTTTTTCTTCTGCTTAAAAGAGTTGGTTAAAGTGCAGCAGTTTCAATGTCACTGCTGCCTTCTGAGGTTTCAATAGGATTGGCAACAAGGCCACCTAATTTACCATTTTTCAATCTTATCTTGTTTATGAGCAAGCTAGAGGGAATACCTGCATCCTGATTTTTAAATGGTTTAAAAAAAATTTTTTTTTTTTTTTTTGAAAAATGCAGAAGTAGTTCAAATGAGGATTTGGTACTTAGGAATTCTATTGTTTAGGTCACTGGGGTCAGATGGGGTCTGGATGGACACTTCAAGAGGGTGCAGTTCTCAGCTGTCTGGACTGCCCCGCAGCTGCGGTTTGTCTCTCTCTTGCTCTGTTTTGGCAACCCCTGTTTACCTTCTGCAGCCATGTTAGCAGACTCCGATTCCACTACAAAGTGAAAGGTGAATGAGAGAGTTGCCCCCGCTGCCCCCTCTGGGGCACAGTGACTCTGGGCAGAGAGATGGGGCAGCCAGTAACATCTTACACTGGCTGCTAAATCCAGCCCAGCTCATCTGTCAGAGCCGTTTGCTATCCTGGTATAAACAGTATCAAGGCTCTGTTGTATTTTGGAACAAATGAGCTTTAGTAAGTCAAGCTGTTGAAACAAAGATTTTCTTCATAGAAATGGCTTACAGATGGGAGAGATACAGAAAATAGGACAAAACAATGCCACTATTTAATAGCTTTTTAAAAGTTTTAGGGAGGTATCCTTTTTAAATACCAGATTCTTTGGGGTTTGACCAGTGAGGTGGATGCTTCTGGGAAACTCTGAAATGCTGTTTCTCAAGGATACAATGAAAACATATTTCCTATGTGCTGAACTGTTCCCACTTCTATTTATTTAACATGCTTTCAATTAGAAAGTATTCCTGCTGTGTGTGTTTGTGTCTTCCCCCCCACCCTGCAAGTAAAATCAAGTGTGCAATAGTTGTCTTGAACAGAAATATCTTAATTTTTAAGTATTTTTATTTTTCTTCTAAAGATAAATTCATTTACAAAATCATGTAAATGGGAGGTGTACGTCTGTAGTTGGAAGGGAGAAATTCCTGGGTTCTCCCCTCCTTTTTTTTTAATATCACTTTTGTGTAAGTTTTACGTTACTTCTTGTCTCAATTTTAATATAATAAGCATGATATGCTGCACATTGTGGTAGAATGTGAGTAGACAACACACAGTCCATAAAATGCCACTGTCCACGATGATATGCCTGCTTTTGGCTGCTGTTTGATCTCAGGTTGGTGGTTACAAACAGCTGCTTAGGACAGAGTTTGTGCATCTTCAGGATTCAAAGGCTGCTTCCAGAATGGTGTTCACCAATGCTGCAGGGATGGTAAATCGCAATGAAATGCACTGTGACCTTTGCATATCAGGCCATTTTCCAGTGAAGTCCTTAATCTGTTGCTTCATCTTTAGATCTCTTTATAGATCTCTTGATTCACTGGAGTTTGACTGCATCTCAGACGTGTTAATGGCTTGTAGCAGTTGCCATCTGTTTCAGTTCTATTGAAACATAAAGTCACTCTTTTTCCTGCAATTCTGAAGTCCATGAAAAGCGGTGAGCTCTGGTTATGTTTGACACTGTCCGTAATGTCATAGCCAGGCTCAGGAACCCCACAAACTTATCTTTTTGCATATGAATTCCATTCCTCATTAGGATTGAGATGCTCCAGGCAGTGCATTTCAGGGTAACTTATGCCACACATGTGTGGTGAGTTAAGTCACTTGGCCTCTGTGCCTTAATGTCTGTCTGTCACCTCATAAATTTCTCTGGACTTGCCTGTCTCTCCTGATTTACTATGCCAATTGTCGGGAGTGCAGCGTTGATTGTACAGCGAGACACTGTTGCAGCGAGCAGCAAGATGGAGCTCAAAGGTGCAGTGTTCAAGCACAACAGATCGTTCTTCCCACTGAGGGGAAGGTGGATTATGTACCCACCATTCAAATTCTCACAGAGCATCACTGTTCAGACCTTGGTATTTTTACTTCTAAAAAATTCTAGTTTGGACACATCCAAAGCTGACGGATCCCCAAATTAATCTGCTGTCCTAAACTGATTTAAGGAGGGACTTATCAAGGAGTTGACATGCATGTGTTTTTCAACTGCCCTGTCAAGTTTGGTGACCTTGATCAGTGCTGGAGGACTGTAAAGGAGGTATCAACCTGGGGAGGGAGGTACTGTTTTGAATTCCTCCACCTGAAGTAGGCTAATTTAGGGATTTGTCAGGTTGGACTATGATGCTTTTGAGCTTGCTTTTCCTGCCTATTTCTGACCTAACCCTGGCACTGTTCTGGATTGAAACATAGGCAGATTTGGGAAGAGCAGGGCAGAAAGGAAACAAAAGTTCAGTGCAGGCAGAGAGCAGTGTTTCAAAGCCCTTGTTTGGGCAAACACAAGGTAAAGGAAATTGTGCTCCCTTCTGCTAAGGTGTTGGGCCAGCCTGTAGCAGAGAATTTCCTCTAGAGCTAAGCTTTACTAATCAGGCTGTGGCTATGGCCGATAGCATGGCCACAGTTACTTTTAATAAGATGACAGATAAGGAGAGGATATAGTAGTAGTCCTAATTCATTGGAATTTTTTTTCTTTTTCCTGGTGAAAAGTGGGATTGATGGCAAGCGGAGGCATGCTTCTGAGCAAGGACTTCTCAGGAGAGTTCATTATACTCCTGCCTGTGAAGGGTGTACCAGTGTCCCTCGCCTTAGTGTGCAGTTGTTCAGGGAAATGCACTTCCAGCACCATTCTTGTATTATGACGGTTGCCTCTTGTCCTTCACCTCCTTTCTCTTTTTGCTGGTTTCTCGAGGTTTGGTATCAGAGGTGTCACTACCCATGGTCTGGGTCTCTGCTTGTCCCTCTCTTGTGAATCCATATGCTGTACCTCACTCCTTACCTCATAGGACAAGTCAAGCCTCTTGAGTTCTCCCACTAGGCCGCCAGGAAGCAAGCGGTGGAATTTCAATGCCCTGGCCTCCAGGTGGGGACTATGTGGGGTGAGATTTCAAGCGTGACTGTGCTTACTACCATGAGGAGGAGGAGGATACAAGCTCCTGTCCCTTGCATCAATCCTTATCTGTTCTTCCTTGTTTCCCTCTAATCCCAGCCCTCACTGTTCTTGGATAGGGAGCTGAACTTAGGACTCCAGCTTCTAATACTGCAGCCTCACAAAAACAAAGCTGGCCTAGAAGCAGTGATCACAACACAGCTATGTCTTAGTGGCACATCCCAAACCCCAGAGCTGGCCCTGCTCCTTAGGGGCTTGTGTGTTGGTTCTTTACCCCATCAGAAGTAACTTCTGATGAGGATTTTAAAATATAAGTGCATAACCAGGAGAGGTGGCTAAGGCACCACCCTTGACACAATCTGTTTAATATTGCATAGTTTTGTTCAGTAAATGTCACCTGTTGGGATACCTATAGGTATCAAGCTAGAAACCCTGAAGCCCAAGCCCTGATTCTCCTATCATGAGAAGTCATGGCTTGTTGATCTCAGCAGGGCTATGACAGGGCAATGCTGATTTGAGCAAGACCATTATCAGGCCTCAATATAATTGTGCCTGCAAGGATGTCTTCACTGCAAAATTAATTCAGGGTCTTACCTGCTGTGTAGCTGGAGCTGTAATCTAGTGCCCAAAGTCTGTGGTGTGTTCAGCCTGGGCTAGCTGGCTCAGCTGGTCTGCAGACTAAAACTCAATTCATGCTTCTGTCAGGCAGGTAATCTGGTGAGGTGAGGATGCAAGCTAAACCACTAGAGAGCAAACAGACCTCTGGTATCTCCTTGTGTCCACCACCAGGTGCCTGAATAAGCCAGACATCTCTTCTCACAGACCCACTGGAGAAGATAATTTCAGCCTGCTACAGCGCTACCAATCCTGGGACTAGCTCCCTGGAAGGCCTACCACAAAAAAAAAAAAAAAAAAAAAAAAAAAAAAAAAAAAGACAGCTCTACCTGTCCCTGCTTGTGCCAAGCTTGACTCACCTGGAGTGGCAATGATATGCTTGCTTGCAGCTCTGAGACAGTGCCTGTAATTAAGGACTATGCCTCATGCCCCAGCCAGGCTCAGCCAAGTTCCCTCTGTAAGTGAAGGGAGAGTCCCAGTTTGGTTTAAGGTACTTAATGCAATTCAAGTGGCAAATCTATAAATAAAAGCTAGTTTTAAGGTGGGCTCATGTTTTTTCATGGTGGTGTCATCTCATGTCCTGTAAAAAATAGATGATTTTACACTGGAGGTACCAATATATTCCAGCCTCAAGTTGGTAACTGGTGATAAGATTTTTGCATCCTCTCTGCCCTCTGAGAGCTTCCACTACTGGGAAGTTGTTGAGGTCTCTGTGCATTGTGCTTTTTGTGACTGGCTTCTTACTGTCGATAGGAGCAGTGACAGCACTAAGCACAGCCTGCAAGCCCCAGTAGCAATGCTTTGTGTGCTGATGAGATCATTAAGCCAGTGTTAAGCCATCCCTGCCTGCCTCCTCTGAAAATAGCAACATCCTCTTTTGCTGCATCTGTTCCCAAACTATGCGCTTTCCATGTGCTTGTTCTGGGTCAAACCCTGGCTTCCCTGTCTCCAGCACTGCTAGGAGCTGGCCCTGTCCCATGACTGGCCTCACTGCCCTGTCTGCAATAGACCTGGAGAGCAGGAATAAGACAAAGACGTAACGCCATGGTAGTTTCTACATAGAAGCCTGGCACTAAAGTGCATGAGGACTGTGACCCAGGTTTGCTAGACAGTCATGATTTAAAGCAGTCTGGTTATTCCTACTGACAGCTTTGACCCTTAGGCTGTACCTGTTGGCACTTGGCTCTTCTGTTTGCCTTGAAYGCTAGGAGAAGACAGAATGATGTGGCATGCAAACATGTCTCCTTTCATTTTCTCTTTTGCTAGGATCCTTGCTTGACAACTGAGGCAGCAGTTTACTAGATGCTGAAATCCTCCCTCTCTTTGTAGCCTGCCGTGTGGGTCACGACCTCTGCTCAGCCTATGTTAGGGTACCCAGAGCTTTGGTTTGGACTGGAGGTCCTTCATTAGTGGCATGACAATGGGATATGATAAGTGAAGGTAGAGGTGAACTGGGAAAAGGGCAGGCCCTGCAAGTCAGGAGGCCAGCCTTCCCGTGCAAGGGAAGTCTGCTGGAAATGAGATCAGAGGTTGTGATTTCTCACCTAGCTCAGCCCGAGCTTTGCATTACCAAGCTAACTCCAGTATCTGTAGTCCAGGCTGTGCACTTCACAGTGTAGATGTTTCCTTAGTGTGGGATTTACCTGACAGTATAACCTGGGGGCTGTTCATCCCTGTACTTCTCAGAGGCGACTGTCTTACCTAACAGAAGCACCAGCATCTTCCCATCAGCTGCAGGCAGAGTCTGGAGTAGCTCCAAGCAGATGTCCTGTGCAATATGTACAACAGTTCCTTACATGTTGCCCAGTTCATGGCTGCCTCTTTCTTCTGGGGCCCTCTGCTGCCCACCATGGTGGAGAAAGACTGAAAATATGAGAGCCTGATTTCCAATAAGCGGCTGCCCTGTAGCTGGATCACTGAAAAAAAGTGGAACCATACAGGGATAACAGCCAAAAATGTTTGCCTTTTCTCTAATTTCTATGCTGCTTTGTTTTCACGCAGAACATGGTTATAAATGACCTCATTGGCCCATCCTCATGTTTTCCGGGAGTCCTTTCTGTGCATGCTTTGCTATGGGAGTGCTTCCCTGGTAACTCTGTAACCCTGTCTGTCTAGGAGGAATGGTAGATGTATTTTTTCCTTTATTTCCCAAGATACCTATCCATACCAGGGCCATCAAAGGTTGCAAAGCTGATGAACTTTTCCCCCTAGAAATGAAAGTTCAGATGGAGGGAGAAGGGAGATGAACACAGAAAAATGCAATATCCTTAAACAAGGTAACAGACTCATGGTATAGATTGATTTCTGCAAAAGAGACATGCAAGTGCCATTAGGAAATAATTATTAAAGAGAGGGAGAGAGGGGCTGAGAAGACTTAAAGGACGTGAAGAAATTTTGACAATGCTAGAATTAATGAATGTTAATTTCTACTTTGGTGCTCATCCAGCACACTGAAGAACAATTAAGTATCTTGATTTTTTTACTTAAATACTGTCTCCATAGAAATGATGGAAATCAATTGAGAAGCCTGAGCAGCATAAGATACCCTTTACCTCTCCCTTAAAGAAGTGGACAGGAATGTTCTAGGTGCTTTCTAGTAGAGAAGGGATCAAATCCTTCTTTCACTGAACTGAGCTTTGCATGGTACCACAGCAGGGCAGGACCAGGCCTGTTGCTTGCAGTCACCCACACAGAGGAGATGTATGATGTCTAGCTAGCAGGGAGTGATGTAGCCCTGCAGTCAAGCTGGCAGGATTGTGTTTTGGGGAAGGAGGGGTTCGTACTGTGTTATTCATTGCTGCCTATAGCAATGTTTTAGAGCAGGAATGGGGTATTGAAAGAGATTAGCTTCTCTTTATTTGGCACAGGGATAAGAACTATGTTTTATTAAAAAATGGTAGAACAGTACAAAAATATGATTGTATAAAATCTGTGAAAAATATGACACCATTTAAAATAGCCTTTTCTCCTTTCAAATGTTTCTCTCTTTTAAAAAAATATATATCGTAAATGCTTATAATCCTTTTCCACTAGCACTAGGAAACCAATCAAGGTTCTCAAATTATAGCCAAGATAAAGGACAACCAATAACGTAATTTGAATTGTCTTGGCTTTGCCTTAAATTAAGGATCTTCAGAAGTAGCAGAATCAAAAAAAAACCCAAAAAACAAAAACAAACCCACTCCAGAAAAGTCTGGAAAAAGAAGTAGTTTCTATTCACAGGACATGAGAATTTCCAGCATTTGAAACTGTTTGATGCTACCAGGAACAAAGTGACCCGGTCCTGATCCAGCAAAGGTTTCCAGGACAGGAGGAATGGGGGTGCTATGAGACCTACAAAATGAATGGCCCTGCCCATGTATTCAAAGGTAAGCTGGTCCTTTCCTAGGCTCAAGACAAAGCCTTGCAGTCTACAGGAGACCACACACTTACTGGTCTATCCTGGACCCTCCACAGCTCTGGCAGAAGTGCAGTTCCAGCTCTCTTGGCATAGGGAGGCAGCTGAGACAAAAGCAGTGGAGCTGGGGATACCGGCTGTCCAAGTGCAGAGCCCAGTGTTCAGAGCATCCCCACATTGGAAATGGGATGTGGACTCATCTCTAGGGCAGGAAGGTCTAACATTTGCACCACTCACAGATTTCTCTGTTCCTGGGATGCCAACTGGAAAGCCACTTTAATCAGAAGTTAAAGTGTGAAAATCCCGTCTGCCTGACCAAAAAATAATTTTATCCTACCTTTGTTTTCTTTTCCCCCAGTTATATTTACACATAAGGAAAAATAATTCCTGCTCATGAAGTGATACATTTTTAGTAACATCTGGAAATAATATTGTTTGGAAAAGGATGTTTTTCCAAAGAGTCCAAGTGAATTAGGACCTTATTTTCTCTCTTTACCGCCAGACCGCTGCTTATTTTGTTCAGAGGTTTTTCCTTCTGAGACTGGTTTTTATAGATAACTAACTAACTATTGAGTTAAATTCTATATGTCAATATTTCTGGAAGCTACCCTGCAATATCAAATCCTGTACATTTTTACTGATAAATATAATTGTCGGTACTATTAAAGCAGCCTACTTGGAAAAAGAGATAGATTATCAAAGCAATTTCTGTTGTAATTACAGAGACTAAACATGGCAAAGTACAGATGGAGAAAAATAGTTGATTGTGAATACTCCACAGATTTGCTAGGGGCTCTTAGAACAGTCTAAAGTCTTGTATATGTGGTGAAACTGTCTGGCAGAATATCTGTGGGACAGCTGCCTCAGTACTGTTAGGCCTTTGCCAAAACCATGGGACGTTTCATGTTAGGATATGAATGCTGTTCATTGTGACTGTGCAAGCAGCCTTTGGGCTGAAAGATGGCCCGAACAGAAACTGGATGCCTAAAGGAAAGGAAATAACACTGCTTATGGTGAGCATCAAATGCATCCAGTGGTTGGCAGAGTTGAACTGGATGTAAAGGCAGAGCTGGACTCCCAGAGGCTGGTAAGCATGTAATTTTTATTTCAGTCCCTAAACTCCCATGGGCTCCACTATAAGCTGAAGTGTTTAAATATGAGCAGGAAGTGCAAGTATCTTTCTGATGATTTCTATTCTCTAACTTGCCTTCCTTTGGCCTCCTCCAGTACCAAGAAGTGACACTGGAACTTCTGTGAAGTGGTAATTATTATTATATCTGCATCTCCAAGTAGTAGGTCTGGGGCTGGCATGGGATTCCCCTTTGGTCTTAAGGCCCTTTTCTAAGCCAGAGCAGAAAGAAATGAGGCAGGAATGCATTCCTTTTCCTTGCTCCGGTCTTGCCCTTGGGATGCTTCGATGTAGGATCAAAACTTTCTTGGGTGGGAGGACAGTGCACAGGATTTGTTAACTATTTACTGCTAACTTCTTAGAGAAGCTCCAGTTAGACAGCAGGATGGAGTAAAGAAACTTGCTGGGGCAAACTCTCCCTAAAAGAAAATACAGAGCCCTGAAGCTGGCTGTGCCCTAGCTCAGCTGAACCTCCCATGAGCCGTCTCAGTGAACCTGGGGAGACTGAGATGTTGCATGAAGCACTGCTGAATTTTCTGACTCTGAGGTGCTAGGCCTGAGCATAAAAAGAGGACCTCTTTGGCCCAAGCGAAAGTGATTTACAGTGGCTCCCCTGTGTGGGCCAGGAGCCCCGGTGCATAGGCTGCAATGCCTCTGTCCTCCTGCTGGGCAGGTAGGGGAATTCCCCAGTTTTGCTTGTTAGGCTGCAGCAAGGACGAGTCATTTAAAGCGATTACACAACCCGCAGTTGGCACGACCAGCCCTCACGGATGCAGGGAGAGTTCAATAATTCAGCAAGCAAAACCAGCAGATTTGGTCTCAAGCCAAGGCTCAGAAGATTGTCCTAGCAGCACATAACGGCTCTGCTCAACAGCTGGCATTCTCCCACCTTGGGAAAGCACTGTTTGCCAGGGCCAGGGAAAGAGAGATCCTCAACCCACAGGTTTGCTGCTGCCAGAATAGAAGAAAGCAGGAAAGGGTGTAACATACTGGTTCCCACTGATGTCTCATGATCTTTCCCTGTCTCGGCAGTACCAAGGGAGTCAGAAAGCTAGGCAGCCTTTGCCAAAGCATTAGGAAATACTGCCATTTGCCCTAGTCCATGCAGTGAATATCACATTTTTTTCTTTTTTAGGTCTTTTTTTCCTTGTTCTTATATTTTGTTTTTTTTAAATAAAGTGTATTTAGTGCTGGTGAAAGGTGCTGAACTGGCAGCCTTGGAGATGGGTGTCCTTTTGCCCACCCCAGGGGAGCCCTGGTGAGAGGCGATGCGCTTTCTCTGGGCCTCCTTCTCTCCCTGCTGTTGACACAGACCCCGTGTTAAGGCAGCTTGCAAGTCCCTGCGCTCCACCTCCCTCTTCAATAGCTGCCCATTGCTGTGCTGGTTGAGACACTGGCAGCTGAGAATAAATTCCCACCTCCTGTCACAGGCTTAGATGCAGCTGACCAGAGCCAGACCTGACCAGACTGTTCCGGAGGGACCGTCTCCATCCCACTGCTGATCTRTGGCATGAAACTTGGCTCTGAGCTGCCTCCAGCTGCAAAAGGGGATGCAGCTTCTGAAATCAGGAGCCTGTCTGCTCCTTGGAAAAGTGTCAGATCTGCATCTCGGGTCAGCGGCTGTCCAGTCCTGAGCACAAGATGGGGGAGAGTGTAGAAAACAGAGAGTGGAAGCATCAGTGGGTGCTACTCCTCTCACTGCCTTCGTTTAGTGTCATTTAATGCCTAATCCTGACTTGACCCCAAGTGCTTCAGTGCAGACTGATTGTCTCTTCCTTCCCACTTGCTTCTACCCCACTTACTAAAGTGCAAATGAACAAGACTGAATTAACACAGGTCCTGCAGCCTGGCTCACATACAAGGTCCCAGAGAGACAAATCGGGTATCAAGCCCTTGACTCGCTCAGGCCAACCCTGAGTCATGCTTTCAAATAACACCACAGAGATGTTTTGCGCAGCCAGCCACCACTTGGCTGAAGAGAGAGCCCCTTGCTCACTCCTCTGTAAGCATCCGCCTCTCCCCATCCCTCCCACCCTCCCACACTTCCCCACCCACAGGAAGCTGTGCCAGCCTACCCTGGGGCTCTGCCAGATGGCAGAGAAGGGCAAAGCAGCGTGCTTCATCTCCCCATCCATGTTAAAGCTAAATGCAGCACCAAAATAGTTACAAAAATAGAGTTTTGGGTCCATTGGCCCAGCTTTGCTATTAATATTACTGCTATGAAATGTCTGAAAATAACAGCCGCTCTCTCTGTACACTGGCCGCCTTCCCCCCACCCCACCCCTGACTGAGAATATTGCTGTTTGCCCATTCCTGTCACAATGAGGCATGAATATGCCTGGATTCTCTATTTTTTAAATATAGTTTATGCTTTAACTAAACTCATCCTGTACTCCCATCCCCACATTGTAAACAAACATGGCAGAAGAGGTTGGAAAAAGAGGGCTGTTTTAAAAAATCCTTCATCATTTCTAGTGATCTGAATAGTATTTCTGACTCCTGGGACTCTAATCCTATAGGGTCATTTACATGGACAGAAGGTACCTGCGATTTCCGATGGAGGCCCTGATGTCCTTTTCAGGTTTCTCATTGGATGCTCTCTGATGGGGATGAGAGAGATAATACATTTGCATTCCTCTATCCAAAAGTCACAAAGCATTTGATCAGCAAAACCGAGACTAAAAAAAGTAAATATATAAAATAAACAACAACCTACAGCCTCTTAAGTTTCCCCATCTATCCAGTTTTCAAAGTGCAAAACCTAGAGAAGCATAGAATGATTTTCTTGCTTTTTTTCTTTTGTTAAGGTTTTTTTTCCCCCACGTGCTTGACTGGTATGGCCTTTCTATAGCAAAAGTCAGATAAAGCGCAATTGCAGTTGTTTCTGCACATGGAACTATGAATCATTCCAGTGACTTTAGAATCTAAGCTGCTAATAGGCTAAAAAAGGGTTTTTTGTTTTTTTTGTTTGTTTTCTCTTTGCATTATAATTAAGCATGAATATATATTAATATATTACACTGCTTGGATTGCAGCTGGAGCAACCCAAACCTTTCTATGCTGTAAAACTAACCCCCACCCTGCAATCCCCAAATCAAGAGCTTCTTTTCTCTTCCCTGTTTCAGTTATGCTCAGTTCATATGATTAAAAGTCCCTCCCATCCCCCCCCTTTTTTTAGTAGATATTGCCACATTCTTAAATTCATGCATTGCTGCATTGCTATTGCACATATATAAAGGATTGCTCTCTCCCTCCCGCTTGCTCCCCTTCCCTCACTGGTTGTGTACGTCCTCTCTGCGGACAATCTTGTAGATGATCCAGTAGAAAATGTTGAAGATGAGGAATGCCATCGGGAAGCCGATGCGTGAGATCTTGTCAATCTTCTTGGCTCGCTGGATGAAGAGCTTTCGCATCTCTTCAGGGGAGCGGGATGGTGGGGGGACGGGGTTGGCTGTGTTGTTGTTGTTGGCACCCTTGACGGAGATGCCATCCTTGGCTTGTAGGCAAGCTGGCCCCATCCCGTAGGCAGTGAAGTTGAACCTGCCTTCACTGGCTTCATCCTCCTGAAACAGATTCAGCATGGGACTCTACTTAAAATGAGATATAGGCAATGCACCCTTGCTATAAGGCTCTCCACTGACAGCTTCCTGCTCTGCAAGGAGAAGACACCTCACTCATGTCCCAGCCTTCGCTCTATCAGACAAACCCTCTGCTCTTAGGAGATCAGCCTTATAGAGGGGTGCTAGCTGTGTGATGAACAGATGCAAATCAGGGGATCCAGGCACCCACGGAGAACAACACTGACTTCCATCCTTTTGGTGTCTTTGACATACTTGAATGGTTTATGGTACTGCATTTATTTTTCCCAAAGCATCCCCTGTTTTGCTTCTGCCTCTCCCTCCCCCCAGCTCCTATCATCACCTTCTTTGCTTTGCCTGTGTTGTATTTAGCTTGCCCAGAAGGAGTGGGCTCCATGTAACTCATGTAGTTGAAGCTGCAGCATGAGACTTCCTACAGAGTTACATGGATATGCAGGCATCAAGACCTATCCAGCAAAAGACCTCTGCAGGCAGCATGCAACCAGCCCTCAGCTCACCTTGCCTGGCCTCACCTGCCCATGGGAACTCTCCTGATCCTGACAGTCTCTTTCCCATATGCCATCTTCCTATGTAAGGAACAGAACTGGCCCTTGTGTGTGTCAATGGTAAGACGTAGGTATTTGTGCTAATCCCACTTACTGAGCATGAGAAATCCTTTATTTTCCTCTCTAAAGGCAAATGCTTGTTGTATTTTGGTGGAGGCCCTGCAAGCTTCTCAGAGCAATTTAGCCTTATTTTACTGAACATGGGGATGTAATTACAGGAAAAACAGGTTTGGCCCAGATAATACAACTAGTCAGTTGCAGAGTCAGGGTTAGAAAACTACGTTTCTTGACTACAGGCTGCTCAGGCTAATTGTTAGCCCAAAGGCAGTAATGAACTGTCACAGGGGCTGATCCACTCTGCATTCCCTGACACTGATCTAACAGCACCCACCTGCATGCCCAACCTGCCCTGTTGCCCCTTTTGATCTTCTTTGCAGAGTGTCTTTTCTGGATGGCCCCTATATTGAGCAGGTAGCTGCATGGGATGGATGTATCGTGCCCTGGGGTCTGGGGCAGTGAAGCAGAGGGGAGAGCATGCTGGCATATTGGAGCAAAACAAAATAASCCAAACAAAATCAAGTCTTTTTTTTTTTCTTTTTTTTTGGCAGAGTGGCAAGCTGGTGAGTTGTACAGCTTACCAGCAAATCTATTTGTTTCAAGGTCCTGKCTGAGACAATTTCTGAAGGCCCTTGTGTAGTTCTTCCCTGCTCTTGTTGCACCCGCTTAGTGTATCTCTGGCCCACRCCATCTGAGACTTGACAACACTTACTGTCTTTGCCTCCTGACAATACCTCTGCAAGAGGGGAGTGAAATGGTCAGGGAAACAGAAGCACCAAAAATTAGGACCCAGCTTCACAAGTGAATTTAGATGCTAAACTCCCTGGATGAGACCTAAATAACTCAAAACAAGGTTACCCAGGAAATCTGTAGCCTGGATGGGAACTGGACTTGGCAGACCCAAAGTCCAGTAAGGTGCTTTAAGCACAGGGTCAGCTTTTCTCAGTAGCCAGATCTGGCACCAGTTCTCTCTAGTAACACTGCCTGTTATTTCTCCAGGGCCAGCCCAAGTCCTTAGCAGTGATTTCCATCTCCCCGGCCCTTCTCTATCATCTTGAAAGGCATTTCTGTAGTGATACCAGCTTGCTCTTGAGGAGTGCAATATCTTGTACTGAAAGGACCTGAGACACATAGCCCCTACTAGGTAGAAGCAATCAGGGACGAAAGCAAGGAAAGGTCATGGCTTCTGGGCTCACACTCCAGAAACTCACCCTGGGTCCAAGCACCTGCTGCCAGTGGTGAAATCCTGGCAGGTGGGTGATGCTGTCAACTCAGGGCCTAGAAACATACAGTTTTAGCTGCCTGTTACCAGGGCAAATCCTTTGCTCTCTGATAAGAGATTTCTTGTCAAAATCAAGCTGGGAGCAGAGCCTTGATTGTGATCTGGCCTGGTGTTGTTATGCCAGTAGCACTTAGAGGGTCCAGCTACTCCCAGGGCTGAGTGATCCTAGTTGTTCAATACCTAGTAAGAAACCATCCTGTTAGTTGGGAGTCAAGATTCACAGAAACTCTTCTTTTGGCTCTCTTGGAGATATTTTTGAGTGAAGAAGCCAATTTTCTGATGACAGGAGATGCAGACTTGGTGCTTATCATGTGACTATAACCTGCACCATGGACAAGACACTGGGAATAAAGGTGGATTGGGACCTGGAGGAATTGGGGTACAAACAGCAGGGGCCATTTCTGACCTTCACACTGCCATGAGGGCTAGGAGAGGCCTCCAGCCAGGGCTGCACTGTTTATTTCAGCCCCTGAGGTTTCTGTGCTTGCCAGCAGGTGGCACGGAACAGACATGAGAGGCCCAGTGCTGTGATTCCTGCTCTCTGCCATGCAGATGGGCTGAGCCTGGAGGTCTGTGGGGACAAGCATCACTCAGCTCTGGAGCATCAGGGAGAGTTTTGCAAAGGCCTCTCTCATCCCTGACCCAACCCCCTTTCCTTAACTGGAGTCCTTCATGCAACTAATAAGGTGTGGACCAGMTGCAAAGGCCTGACTTTCTGAGATGGTGAGAGCTTATAGACCTTTTCTTAATAATCACGTATGTATTATGAGGATTTATGTAAGACCTGACCCAGCTGTTCCCCGGTTGCACACRCACACATGCACTGAGATGCAAACGATTTAGCCTGAGTCACTTAACTCTCTAATTCACTGAATTCCCTTTCTCTTCTCATCGCTGAGGGACCACTGGCTGTTCTCTGTGGCTGATTTGTGAGTGACATACCCGGGATAGAGAAGCTAGCGGTGCCTTATTAATGATGAGATATCAAAGGAGAATGGCAAAAAGTACAAATCAATAGCCAGGCAGGGCTTATGTGCTTGGGCTGGGTCTCCAAACAAATTTCAAGTGGGTCTGATGATGGTGACATACTAACTAGAACCACCCATACCTCAAAGGGACAGTTATTTTTCCTAGCCATCACAGTTCCTACAGCTTCCCATGCCAGAAGCTGTATCTGCCCCAGTAAATATGAGTAGAATAATGGGTTCAGAGAGTGCTTTCTAGCCAAGTCTTTCCAGTCTAGTCTTTCCCATCCTTCCAGAGGGAAGGAGGTAAGAGGTGTCTGAGAAATAGAAAGGGCCAGTTGAAGCCTGGCTATTTAGTTATTTGATTTTTATTTTTTAGAGAGAAAAAAGACTTTTTATGACAAGAATGACCTAGCACCTTGCGTCTAACTCTGAGGAAAGTGAGAAACTGATGTGTCTGGATTCACTTGTGTTAATGCCAGACTGTGGCGCATTGTCCTGGGGACTGGGCTGCGAAGAATAGCTAATAGATTTTGATTTGGGCACACCTAATAAATGTGGGCCTGGTCCTCTCCCCAGCTGCCTCCATCAGCACAGATCACTGCAACATCTCACTTGTTTTTAGCCTGGCATATCATGCCTGAGCCAGGCAGAGTAACCCAGACATGTCAGGACATTGGGACAGAGCAATTACCTTCTCTGGCAGCTGTGTTATGCCATTTGCATATCTGCAGTCAGCTCCTAGTTTTCTGATGAGCCTGCAAACCTTGTTTATTTTGCTTTTGCAAGTGTTTTTGTTTATGCTTTGTTCCAATTAAAACTGCTGTGAGATTAGGCAGGATTGTCATAACAGCCTTGTGTTCAATGGAACATCTCTGGCAAATATATGTTAAACTCATCTCTAAACTAGTGTTTTTTTTCTCCTTATTATTTTAGCAACAGTAGTCCAGAGTGATCTGCATACAATGGCACTGCTCCAGAAAGGATGCTTGAATCTGGATTAAGAGATAAAAGTGCTATGAAGCATCCATGCTAGGTGGTTTTAGCTTTGGTTCTATTAAGCAGGCTACATCTTCCGAACCAGAATGCCCTCGGTTGATTTTTGAAATGGCAGGGTCTTGCCCTGGACTGACAAAATTAGTGGTTGCTAATCATCCCATCTGTTACTTCTTTTCCCTTACATTTGTGCAACACACTTCATCCTGAGCCCTGGATGGGCTGGGACAAATGTACAATTATCTCCTATTTTGCAGATGGGACAGCTGAAGCAGGGAGCGGCAATGAGCTATCTTAAAAGATRCAGGGACTCAGGCCTCCTGATACACTGTCCCTAAGACCATGCTGCCTCCTGGAATGATGGTACGCATTGTGAAATACTGTATGACAGATTAGATGCAGGGAAAAACTTTTTTAATGGCTAGGATAGTGAAGCACTACAACAGATGGTCTCTGGACAGGATGAATCACTGGGGACTCTCTAAAACTTAGGGTAGACAAATATCTATGAGGAATATTTTAGGCAGAGCAGATCCAGCCTTGGTAGTCTCCTAATGGCTCTCCTGAGATGTGTTTTTCCTGAACAAAGTCACTGTTTTTTGATGCTGCTTGAGGACAGTGTCTCAGGCCTGGTGTTGAAAATTTGATACTGCCTGCCTGATTCTACTAGTTAGCAGAGGGCAATTTTTAGGTGCCTTTAGTCTTTCTGATCACAGTCACCTATATATTTCTCTCTAGTACATCCTGTGAGGTGAGATCTTTGCTGTCCATACCTTGGCCTAAAAACTAGTCGAATCCAAGCTGCAGGGGATGTGCGTCTATGCTTATGCGTGCATGCTCAGGTTGGTGTCAGTCATGGTGAATGAGCATGGAGCAAGGCTAAGGCTGTGAAGAATGATCTTTTCGTTCCAAGAGGAAATTCGCAGCTGGTCTGAGCAGCAGATGCTTTTGAACATGGAGATGACAAAAACAAAAGTGGTGTCACTTACCTCCAGGCTAATGTAAGCTGACTTGTTGGGGGAATGCCACTCGCTGATCGTTGTCCCTCACACCTCCCTGCTGGCCTCCCACCCAGCCCTCATTGCATCTACTGAAGAGGAGAACTTAAACCAGAACATTTCTCTGTATGGAAATTGTTCTGATGAGAACAATCCTTTTGTTTTAGACAGCTTAGCCTAACAAAAAAAACGGCTCACTAGACCCCTGGAATCACCTGACTGTTAGAAGAGAAGCCACAATCCATTGAGTTAACCCTGTGTTTTGATACATGGCCCTCCTTACTATCTGACCATATGCCAAGGACTTCCCTGGGAGCTAGAGGCTTGGTCCAGCTGACCATGCAGTGACGCTCTGGCCTGCCGGGACAGATTCCAGTTGTGTCCTTTCTGCCTTGTGTATTACCTTATGATGCCTCCTCTTCCTTCTGAACCTGAGCAGCTCTTTATGCTGTCGGGACACAAAGTTGACAGCAGCGTACTCTAGAAGTGCGGAGAACACAAACAGCAAGCACACAGCCATCCAGATGTCTATGGCCTTCACGTAGGACACCTGGGAGTGAGAGTGAGAGGCTGGGATGGGATTATTCACCCAAATGCCTTTTTACTTGCCATTTTTCATGTTATTCCCAAGCTCTCTGGAAGGAGCTGGTCAAGCCATGATACGGCTGACATCTCTCTTGGATACCCAAATCTAGCTCATTTAACATGAATGTATTATCAGGCCACTGAAACTACTCCCCAGCTCTTTAGTAGCAGTAATTTCACAGTTTTAAGTTTATCCAGGTCCTATTTGTGATGGTTTGTATGGAAGGAAAACAGTAGTCCAAACTAACTACACCAGAAGCCCTTTGTTACAGGGACATTCAGTATTCTTATAAAAGTATGGTGACCAAGTGAGTAAATGCTAGAATGTAGAGTGCATATGCATGTATGCTTATTGCAGGTGCTTGTAAGGTGCAGAACTTCTGCCTGCTGGAAGCTGTGGTGGATCTTGGGGTGAATGCTGGGTCTTAGGGGAAGTTTTACTGCTAGTCAAAGAAGCTCTGCTAAAATTTTGGCAGGATGGGACTAGAATTTGTTCTGCTTGCCCTTAAACTGGAATAGGGCAATGGTAGCAGAATGCCTTGTGTTGGGCTGGTTGCCTGGAGGATCTGTATGGTACCTTACATGTGTGCAGTACCTAGAACGTGCACAATTTACCCCATTTGTGAAGACAAGCGTGTTCTATACCTTGGGTAGTGATGCTCGGGAACCAGAGCTCTGTGTGGTCATAGTGAGCACTGTGGTGATCCCCAGGCCAACACGAGCAGGTGCAGCATCCATGTTGATCCAGAAGGAGATCCAAGACAGAATGACGATGAGGAGACTGGGGATGTACATCTGGATCAAGTAATAGCCCATCTGCCGTTCCAAGTGGAAACGAGCTTCTATACAGGTGAACTTGCCTGAGAATGATGGGGGATACATGGAAGGTTACTGGTAAGACACTGTGAACCTTCTGGTTTCAGCTATGGTTCTCTGGGGACTTTCCTCTTACTGCCTAGAACCAGACTCGTGTTAGACAGAGGACAAAATAAGCAATAAGCAGCTGTTGCCCAGTTCTGAAATATGTGTGCAGGACATCAACATAGCAAAGAAAGCTCTCAGCAGCATGTCCTTTGTCACTTAAAATTCACCTGCTCCCTTGCATCAAAGACAAAAGAGTATKTTGGGAAAGAAGGTCCAAACCAAAACACCCTTGAACTAATGCAGATATTACTGAGGACAAGAGGGTTCCACACATTTGTGTCTATTAGCTCTTTACTGGCTATATATATACACACACACATATATATACATATATACTCACACATATGTATATATGTGTATTTAGATATACGTTGTCTCTCGGTATCTAGGACAAGGCTCGTATTAMCAGAGTGCCATCAGGTATACTAAAAGATCTCTGGCAAATGCATGATCCTGAATTCCTGCTCTGATGACCCCAGGGCCTAAGGGTAAACAGCACTGACCTGTGTTGTAGTGCTTTGTGCAGTATCTCAAGTCTTTTTCTTCTTTGAGGATAAACTGAGGCAATGTCAGTCCATCAGCAACTTGCACGGCTCCTTTTTCTTGCCACTCAAATATGAGATCATTCATTGTATAACCAACTGTTGATAGGAGGGAACAAATGGCATGTGAAATGCATATTAAATATAGATTGGAAAGGGTCAGTCTTGTAGAAGAGAGCTGTGCTTGGTGGCAGGGGCTTAACCTGGCTTTCCTTGACAATGCTGTAGCGAGAGGGGTTTGGGGTTGAGGCAGAACTGCTTATGCATGTGATAAAAGCTAGGGTAATGACCTGCACTGGAACTGTGATGGTGTGCAAAGAATTTTCTGCAATAAATCACATTTTTTCTTGAATTTTGTTCATTGAGCTGGTTGTTATTTTTTCAAATTTGACCTCTTTCTCTGAACAAACTTATTTATTGGTTTTCACTCCTTTGGGACAAGCAACATGTACAAGGGGGCAAATGTTCATACAGAGAGAAAAAATCCCATTTGCAACTAAAAGAACTTTCACCTTTCTCCTTCAAAGCAAAAGCCCAGTGTAAATACAAGCGAGCCAGGGCTCCTCTCATGGGACCTGCTGAGGTTTGGCTTCTCTAGGAAATGTCATATGCAGTAAACGAATGGAAAATCCTGAACAAGTGCTTCTGGGATGGGAGGGAGAGCAAAGAACCCCTTTGGGGGTTTGGGGGGGGGGGCTCTGATGACACTCACTTGAGGCAGCTTGAAGGTTGTGTTCTTGCTTTGGTGGCTTCTGAACTTAATTTACCCTCATCCTTTCCAAGAGTTTTCTGTCTCCAAAAGGAAACCTTATTGCCCCCATTGGCCTCTGATGTAGATGCAGATGATAGTGGGGGGGGTTGTGGAGGGGATGCTAGCAGGGAAGAATGAGAGATGAAAGGCTGTGAGAGAGCAGCCCCAGGCACACACAATAGAGCAAGTCTCTCCTGGCTGTTCATCCACGTTTCTCTTCTGTAATGGGATAGTCCAGTGAAGGCTGAACCAGGATAGGTTTCCATCTGGGGAGGGAAATGGCAAGGGAGAGAGACAGGGAAAACACACTGTCTCCTTTCCAAAAGAGAGACGTGCACAGGACTCACAGCTTTCTAACTGCATGATACATGTCTGTACATCCATGGGGAAGTTCTTCAAGTCCATAGGGCAGGCCAGAGTCAGCGTGATCCTGAGGAGAGAAGACAGCACAGGGGAATGTCAAACATTTTCGGGTACTGGTGAGGAGGTGAACCCTCTCAGAAAAACAGTACCTTGCCATGGCACGCTAGTCTGCTGGGGAATGACTGATTATTCACCTATTTCCTGCCTGCATTTTCACATACAGTGTTGAAAAGCATCAGAAATGCTGAGCAGTTGGGTCCTGTGATAAAATTCCCAGTAGAGTAAGCTGCTGCAGGTTGTGTTTCATTGCAATGTTGTTTGGGACTGTGTAGAACAGAGAACTCCCACACCAACCAATTCTGCTGCTTCTATCTTCTTTTCTTGCCTCAGGCTCGCGATGGTCTGGATTAGCAGCAAGCCCAAACTCATCTCATGGACACATCAGATATATTTCTAGAGACTGGGGCTGTTTGGAAATCTTTGAACAGAACATTTCTGTGTACGAAAAAAAAAAAACAAAAAAAAAAAACCCAAAACCCCAAGAGGTTTGGTCAAAATCATAAGTTGCTGGGGAGGACAAGAGAGACTTTGGTGAGATTTTCTGCAGAAAAATGCCCTGTGTTAGATCAGCATGAATCTGTATCATCCTGAATTCCTGCTGTGCCTCTTGAGCCTCTAGTTTTGTCTCTCAAGCTCTGTTTTCCACTAGAGGTTGTGCTGGCTGTATATCCCATGATGTGTCGCTGTGCTGCCCTATACCATGATCTATGCTCAAAATGTCTGTTTGGTTCAACAAGCTGATACTAACTGATTTGATTCAGATAACTAGACTTGTGTTGTTTGATTTGATAGTGCTGAAAATGCTGCTTCCTAAAGTGTTTAGATTTTTCAGCTTTTTGCCTTGATGTAGAAATAGCAGAATTTCCTGGAGGACAGGAACTTCATTTTTCTATGAGGCTTACAAGAGACTTATCAGGGTAGAAAGCAATTTTAACCCAAATCCTTATGTTAAAAGAAATTCTCTGCTTGTGTTTATAAGCATGTTGGGACAGAAGGTGTTGTCATAGAAGAAGGAAGAAGTGACCTGTTGAAGTTCACTTTTTATGAAAACAACTGCATTTTCTGTATCAAAATAAACATCTGAGTAGAGCTAGTGTTTGCCCACTTTGTTTCTTTTATTGCATTTCTGGCAGGGGACTCCATCTCTGATCAGCAGAGAGATAAGCCTTCAGTTACATCTTCAACCAAGTCCCTTGGGAAGAATTCACTGCAAATATCTGCCAGATGTGGAAGAGGGGTGACTGTGGCTGCAATTAGGTTATGAGATACTGAGCACACGTTGGACAAGYGTGTGCTGAGAAGGGAATGGGGAGTGAAATCCTCAGCAGTGATTTTGGGAGAACCCACTGCCAAGCATGCTGAGCTTTGCTGGGTCCTTGGGACAAAGTCCACCTTCCTGTGACAGCCTTGACTACAGTTTGACTATTGCAAATGCTAGTAGTAAAGAGTCAGTTAGAAAATGGCAAGGTACTCTAGATGGAAACTTTTTTTAAAAGTAAAAGAGTATTTCTCTTTTTGGAAACTCTTTGCATTTACATTATGGTCCTCCATCATCTTCTTTCCTCTCCATCTTCTTTCTTTTTGGTTGCCATAGAAAACTGTATTTGAAAAGAAACCAAAATTTTAATTTGGAGAGGACAGAGGTAGGAAGGTTCTTTTTTGTAAATAGCAAAGGTTTTTGCCTTGGAAACAGCAATCAGCTCAACCATATCGCTCTGTGTCCCCTGCCATTCCACTGTTTTGCGGAGCAACCCCAGGGCTAGCATGACCCGGTATTTCCCCTCTGTGCTCCTGAAAACCCACCTGGAACAGAACTTCATGCTATGCTAACTGCCAGGTCACTGGAGAGACATACCTGGTAGCAGTTTTATTATCTGTTCATTGTTAGAAATGAAGAAGTGAGAGCTTTCCACATACAGCTCACACGCTTGGTGATTCTTTTATTACTTTGGCTGTCAGGGAGCTGGTCTTTGGACTGGAACCACCCCAGTGTTTGATGGAGGCTGTCTACATCGTAGCATTGGGCTGTTTATTTTCTATTTTACAGCTCCATGCTTTTTCTTCCCCATGGCTGCCACTCAAAATTGTAGTGGGAGGTGGGGTGCACATACCTTAGGTGAATTTACAATATACGTGTGGTGAAAAAATCTTCAGGATATAGTTTAACTTTCTTTCCCCCTTTAAGCTCATGAGGTATGTTTTTAATTCATTGCTTCAAAATAAAGGGTGGATGGGATTGGAAGTGAACTCAAGGTGGGGGATTGGATGTTTTTCTGTGGGAAATTTAGTGCAATTAGTTTAGCTTCACTGATGGATTCTCAGATCTAGTGATAAATGGATAAGTGGCATGAATTATGCTGAAACAAAGCCATGGAGCTCTGCTTTTCAGTTCCCTTAATTTATTGTCAGGAAATGCTGCAGTTTTCAAACGACAGGTTTTCATAGGCTTCTACCAGTTTTGCTGGTTAAACCTTTCAGGCTTGTGTTAGTATACTTTTTGCAGTAATTGTACATTAGGGATCTTAAGGAATCTATTAGTGATGAGCCTCAGTCATTACTGATGAGTCTCAATCCTTGGACTGAGAAAGGTAGAGATGAGCTAGATTCCTTCCCAGACCACCGCTCTGTCTCAATATGCCTTGGCTAATGCTGTCTTTTCTCTCTATTGTAGAAATAGCAGTAAGTGGTGATCATCTGGCCAAAGTACCTACATCCTTCTGTTCCAACATGGATTCAGTTCCTGAGGTAAGGAGGCATTTCCCATACTTTTTTTATACTGTTGTTTTTTCCCTCCCTACTCCAAATAAAACTGAAATGAAAATAAATGAAAATAAAAATTCTGAGAAACAGCTGCATCTTTGCAGGTCTTGAAGACAGAGCAGTGTGGGGATGTGGAAGTAACCCAGCAATACAGTGCCCTTTGCTACCACAGAGGAAACCCAGTTCATGGTATATGGTCTCCATTCCTTTCAAAAGCAGCATCCTTCTCAGGGATCTGGAGGGAGGCATGAGGCACAGAAAAATTTATCCCTGTCTGAAGCTGTTGTTTGTTGGTGTGGGGAAGAAGTTGAATGTGTATGGTAGAGTACTTTCAGGCTGCCCAATCCTTTTGGATTGGTGTCTTTTTACTTAATCATGAAGAAAAACAATGGTGTTTCCTATGCTTTCTTTTAAACGGAAGCTAATGCAATTGAGACTTGAAGCTCAGGCAGCTGATGACACTTTTCCAGAATGTTTCCACCCTTTTGCCAATCTCTTCTGTTTTGGGTGGCTGTAGATAAATCTCTTCCCTTACATCACATTATTGTGTTCCCACAAAGACTTGTTTAGACATGCAAATGGGGACCAGTACACCCCACTGCTCCTAGGCACAGGTTAATGCAGGATATAAAGGTCCGGATGAGGAGCTGGTTAATGACCTTTCCTTTCTTTTTCCTTGTGTAGACACAATTAATTAAAAATTCTGAAACTACTTTGATCAAGAAAATGAGAATATGTTTCATTTCTCAGTGATTCTTCTGTGAAGGAATCTGCCCCAGAAGGATGATGCAACTCTGTCACAAGCCACAAAGGTTGTGGGATATCCATCCATGGGAGGCTTCAAGACTTGAAAAGACAAAGCAGCAGCCAACCTGATCTAGTGTTGGCAGTAGTCATGTTCCAAGCAAGAGGTTGGATGGGAGACTTTCAAAGGTCCCTTCCCACCACATTTCTATGATTCCAAATTGGATGCCCTCCCACTTAAAAAAATTCTCAATTCCTTTTATCCAAAGGTAAGCTTGATGTGTCCAGTTTCTCACTTTAGGCTTGAACAGTGGGTGTTTAGCTCTGCCCTCCCCCACCTCAGTGGGGCTCTCCCCATTCAGTCACCTCACCTGATGCTGTAGAGGACATTGCCATTTCTGGAGATCCTGAGGAGCTTGTTGTCTGTGGTGATCTCATGGAAATGGGCCCCTTTCTCATTAGCAAAGAACAAATCAGGCTTCCAGATGGAGTCCAGCATGGAGGGGTCCAAATCCAGGGAGTCGTCTGGGTATTCATTGTATGCCAGTCGTGGGTCGTTCCATTGCTGTCGCAAAAAGATGTTCACCCTGTAATCCTGCATGGTGTGAGGGAAGAGTGGAGAAATGCAGTTAGAGAGTGCTCAGAGCAGGCCCAAAGTGTTGAGAACTGGAGAGTGTGTGTTGAAATGACTCTCAAAAGCGAATCATGTCTAGGCTTGCACTCCTAATCGATGGCAAGTCTTCTTGGCATTATTTCTCAAGGACCTGTTGTTATTTTTAGCTCTGTAGCTTAGAGCTATCTCATATGGTGAGCAGCTACCTGTCCTTACATCCCTCCTTCATAGCAATTGTCAGCTCTGTGTGAAGTGCCAAGACCTCTGGTCCAAACCCTGGGCCTGGAGAAGCACTGTTCAGTTGCAGAGGTCAAAGAGGGCTGGTATCTGCAAGTCGACTGTTGCAGAGGATTAAGGGGGAAAAGGCACCAAAGTCAACTTCCCCATATTGTGACTATCTATGGGTCCTTTTGGCACTTGTAAAAGGAGAAGGTTTGATGAGACAGGCAGCCCATGGAAGGGAGATGTCCTGCAGGTACACTAATATATAGTGAAACTCAGCTGAACTGACAGGAGCAACTGCCCTTGACGAGAGTATGTGAACATAGGAAGGATGTGCATGGAGTCTGGTCTCCTGTTCCTAAGCTGGTGTTCTTGGTTTCTCTCTCTAACATCAAAATGCTATAAACACTACAGATTTTATAGGTTGGCCGTCTTCTTTAATTGAAGCTAGTTCCCCAGCACTACAGAAATGATATCTGCCTCATAACTTTATGTCTTACAGCTCTCCTGAGCTCCCCAGGCCAAGACTTGCTGCTGAGGTCTACCTCAGACATCCCAGCTGCTCTCCTGGACAATTAAAGGCAGTTTCTCTTCTCCTTGTCTGACCAACAGCTTCCCAGGGCCATCTGCCTATCCCTTTTCTGCTGAATTTCACAGAAGAAACTGAGCCAACAAATTGAAATGGGGAGAAGATGAGCCAGCTATCAGGAGAGGGATAAAAAAGCTCCATGTCCATAAATTAATTGACATTTTCTAAGTACAGAGGCAGACTGCATCTGAACAGCAGCATATCATAAACCAATTTCACTGCCCTGGCCCAAACTAATGGTTGCTATCATGTTTAGTGATTTGGTGCCTTTCTAATTCTGATGTATCTTGAAGCCCCTTATTAAGAGACAGGCAATGGAGGCGCTCTGATGTGCTTCCCAGTATCTAATACTTACTGCAGGCACTAGGACCTTTCCTTCAGTGGGAGAATATTTGGCAGCTCTGAGGGGCTACCTCTGACGCTCCCATCAGATCTGTTCTTTCCATCTAGAGAACATAAGGCTCTGAAACTGAAAGATGCATTTGGAGGAGAGTCTTTCTGATATTGCTCCCTCAAGTGCCCCATCTGAGTGCGGACCTACAGCCTCTTGTCCTGGAGGTAAGAACACTACCAAATGAGCCAAACTTGYTGAGCTGATATGCTACTGTTTCTACAACAATGAGGCCTTACAGAGTTCAGTCACCCTGGAGGGCCGGGAGAGAACTGTCTCTTGGACATTTTGTGGTTTTGGATGGGGCAGTTCATAGTCAAGCCCATGTTCTAGAAATGCATTTCAGGCCACTTTGTGCCATCTGCATCCTTGGAGCTAATGACCTTAATAATTGTGACAACAGCAAATGGACCAAAGGCTTGATGCTAAAAGGAGCAGATTTCTGAACATGAAAAAAAAGTCACAACACTCTCTCCTTCTGCTGATATCTCAAATGTCACCTCCACAAGTCCTAGTGGGTCCCTCTGACTTAATTATCCATATCTGTCTCCCCCAGATAATGTGTCTTGAGAAAATGTGAATAACTGTGGACAGCTAGGAACAAGGGTCTTAGTGTAGGACTAGCCAATCATGCAAATCTGAAAGAGGAAAATAACCCTGAATCTCCACTTTCCATGGCATGCAGCAGCTCCCTGAACAAGCTGTATACTTTGAATTCTCCCTTTTCTGTGCATAAAGATCTGTAACCATTGCAGTCAGGGGAAATCAGTGTTACCAACCTAATAGCTAGCAAGCAAAAGTTGTTTTGCTTATTCAGCTGCAAATAAGCTGGATGCTAGCAGGTCAGCTTCAGTTGGGGGTTTATTTCACGTACAACACAAATTAAACTCATGTTTGGAATAAACTTCAGTGGTAGCTGCCCAGAAATGTTCTTAGCCTGATGGATTGTTGGAAGGGGGAGGGAAGGAATATGAAGCCAATCTTTCCACAAGGGTCTGTGTTACTGCGGATAAGCTTTGAAGCTTTGTTACTGGAGTAAATTCCCTGCTTTAGCTGCAAAACTTGCCAGTAGGAAAGGAAATGGTGAGAAGAGTGGCATAGCGTGGTTCACATTAGTACCACAGTAGGCATAAGAGACTGTTAACAGAATGACTGCCATAGTCGTAATGACCATGATGATGGATGCTAACCACAAGCCTGTGAGCCAAATGAAAATGAACTTCTCATAGTAGATGGCTGTGGGAAGGCCCCTCCTAACTCGTCTCCAGAGAACAAATGCCTTGTACTCATGTTCTACATGGGAACAGTCCAGGGGCATGTGTGAATAACTAATGTATGGGACTGCATTACCTCCTTCCAGAGTATGTTCAGCAGTGTGGGAAGTTACTCTGGTATGTGTTATTCTTTGTCCTCCTACTTTGGAGACAACTGTATGCAGTGGATATTTGGTTTTCAAGTATAGATACCTGAACATTTATTTTATGATACAGAAAAGGCAAGGCCAAAGAAATGTAATACATGCACTGGATTCAGTTTGCTGGCTTTATTGCTTTATAGCATTAGTATTGTAGGTAATTCTATCTTTGTATTTGTGTGTGTGTGTGTGTGTGTGTGTGTGTGTGTGCTTATGAAGATCTTCATTCTCAGTGTGCTCATTCCACAGTCCTGGGCTGGCTACTAAGAAGGGTTGTCTCCACCCAGATGATTTTTCCCTTATGATAGGCAGCTGCATTGCACTATAATAGTGAAGGTGTCGTGCAGCCTTTCAGATTTCTTGTGTCTGGGATTATTTGAACACATATATGAAAACAAGCACTGTGACTGCAAACTGGACATGACTGCCCGAGAAGCCAGCGTAAGGCATGGAGAGCAAGTATGGTATGTCTGTGGCTGTGACATAGCCAAAGATATGGGTTGCAGTATTCGGTACCAGCTGAAGAATCGTGTGTTGAAAGCTTTGTGCCTAGGCATTGCAGTCAAGCTGAGAGGTGACAAGCTGAATAACATTAATTCTTTAGCTACCTGGAGGTGTACAATGTTTCTCCTGGATGCTGTCGTATGATCTCAATTGACATCACCAAGAAGTTCACAGTTACTGCTAAACAACGGACTGAGTGGAGCAACTTCTGATGGGAACTTTCAAGCATAAAAAGATTTTAGGGGGCTGCAAACTCCACAGAAAACTTCTCTCTTTCTTTCTGTATCATCAACTTTGTATCACTTGCACTCCTCATCTGTGCTGATCACATCTAGGCATAGATTATCTTGTGTAGCCTGCTCCCTGCCTGGCTTGGGAGTGGAGAATCACAGAATGGTTGAGGTTGGAAGGGACCTCTGGAGATCATCTAGTCCAACCCCCCTGCTCAAGCAGGGTCACCTAGAGCACATTGCCCAGGATTGTGTCCAGACAGCTTTTGAATATCTCCAAGGAAGGAGACTCCACAACCTCTCTGGGCAACCTGTTCCAGTGCTCAGTCACCCTCACAGTAAAGAAGTTTTTCCTTATGTTGAAAATGGCAAGTCTGTGTTGTGAGGGCATTCACAGTTTTGCAGTTTGGCACAAAGGCCTTTTGTTCTCCAAGGGGAATGACACAAGGCATGGGGGAAAATAATCAAAGTGATCAAAATAGTTCAATTTGATAATGCTGAAATGAAATTCTGCTTAGTGGCTTTGTAAGGATCCAAGGAAATGGAAGCTCATTTGAGATCATTCCTTCCCAAGGTACTAGGGTCTTGGCATCTGATGATGAGTGAACTGTTGAATGAAGTGGCAGGCTAGACTTAGAGCTGTGAAGAAGGATGATGGAGACTGTCAGAAAACTGAATAGGTTTCAGTCCCACTGTCTTTGGTTCTGTCAGACCAGCCTCTACATGGAACAGCTCTGGTGAAAGACTTCACTTTGACAATTTACATTTTGCTGATGGAAAAAAAAAGTAGAGATTGAACTCCCTCAGGAGGAGATTCTGTTGTCCTACCTGGATGGCATAATATGAGGAACTTTATTTGCGCTAAGTTCATTCTGTGGAAAAGGGATGAACAAGTATTTAATTAGCTACTTACCCTTCACAGGAGCACTGCAACAGACTGATTACAAAACCCCACCAGAAACAGACCTGAAAGTGTTAATAAGGGGCCTCACTATGTCCCCCAGCCGTAGCCAAGCAGCCAGTTTGAAACCTACTGTGAAAGGCTGCAGCTGGGCCAAGTGGAGGTAGTGGTAGGTAACAGTTGTACTGGAGGTACCGGCAATGAGAAAGAGTCTGCTGATCCAGGAAGGTAGGCACATGGTGAGGGATGGGAGCAGTGCCCTGGTGCTTAACAGGTATTCTTTGTGCTGGAGCCCAAAGGAGAAAGTTTTCCTGGGCCTTCCTACAAAAGAAGGAGGAAAATCATATCCTTTTGGCTAAAGAATGGAGCCCCTGGCCAGGGAAAGATCTGTGCTTGGCTGTATAGCCCTCTGTTCTTCTGGGGAGCTGAGGATGGGAGGTGAGCTATTGCCCTAGACTGGTGAAAGGAGCGAGGGTTTATGACAAAGTTATTGTGATAAAGATGATGGAAAAACAGTGACAGATCTGGCCATCAAGAGATGGCTGCAATTGATGAGAAAATTCATTGGCATCTTCTGGTTGTGAACCTGCTAAATGCTGCTTTATAGTAAGGCTCTGTATGGGAAGGGAGCATTTAATGTTCTTAAATAGCCGTAGGATCTGAAGGTGAGAGGTAATACTTACTATATGTAGAATGGCTTTCTACCTTGGGGAGCTCAAAAGGAGCTGGCAAGTACCACCTGAAGCTATATGGCTGATGCTGCTACACAGACATTTCTTGAAGTACCCATGCTAGTGTTACTTTCTGCCACTAATGATGTGAAATTCTGGGAACAGCAGCAATAGAGTCAGTATGAGAGACTAAAACACTGCAGACTGAACCAGCACAGAGATGTATGAGCATCTAGGCCTGCACCAAATGCTTTTCTGAGTCCTGCCCCAGTTGTAAATGGTTAAGTTGCAGAGAAGCTAGGGCTAAACTGGTCTGTCTTGTCTGGAGCTGCAAAGAAGGAAGCCTTAAAGTCACTTTTTTTGCCTGCCATTTGCAGGGAGCATACCAGGCCTGTGTATTGGCTGTCCTGCTTCTAAGGTGTTTGATTCTCCTGGGAATGGCACTTGCACTGAACTAGCTGAAAGCATCTGTTTCAGTTTCCCTGCGAACCGAGCACTGCTGTAATCCATTTGGGTTATTTGAAACTGAATGCTGTCCTGTGAATTCCTCCAGGCATTATCCCTGTCCAAAAATACCTGCTTTTCACCCTGGCACTGCTTTCCATTGGTCAGTTTGCAGTGTTACTCTCATAATCTTGGCTGCTACTATAGTATCCCCTTCTAGGGCACACGTGCGTGTACGCAGTATGCCTCAGCTTATATAAGAGGTGGCATACAGAGAATGGAAAACCCTTGGACTGCCCTCCATAGTTTATCTCATGCTTTTTCACATGTTCAGCTTTCATCTTCTGTTTCCCACATCTGCAACGGCAACCTCTTGTGCATTTGCAGCACGGTACTGCAGAATTCACCAGGTCAAGTTGTAGCCGATGGATTCATGTTACTCCTCAAACAGGCACTCTGCAGCCTGCTTCTTGAGTAAAATAATATTGGAAGAAAGAGCAATGGCTGGAAAGCCACAGAAAGGTCTTGCGATCATTCCACAGGGCCAGGGAAGTTGTGGGTGAGTGGGTTGTGTCCCTTCCCCCACCCCTTTCTTCTCCAGTTGCTCTGACTATAAGCTGAGATTGCCTGTGGTTAGTCCTGTAAAGCTTTCCTGTCACTTGYAATAGGCTCATCCTAAGTTCTACCTGTTCATTAATATGTCATCTTTACCAGCAGAATCCCAGCTGCATACCATAATGGTATTTCACTGTAAAAGAACCATAAATAAAGAGCTGGGGAAACATTGCCTGCTATGAAAAACTAGCTGAAATGCCAGGATGTAAAATATAGAAGTTTATTGGAAAAAGATACGGAAATGTCCAGGGAACTCCCCCATCTCAGCTGAGCATATCATACCTGTGGAATTTGCAGAGCTCTTGGCATTTTGAGAGGTTTGCAGTGCATTGAGATTTTCAATAAGTAAGCTAGTATTTGGATGCCTGTGGGGAAACCTTTGCAATTTTTTTTGCCATCATTTCCCAAACAAAAATCATACTGCTTTCCAAATGAAAACCCCTTTCCTTGTTGCACTGGCTGGCATTCTGAATTTCAAACTTAGACATTTGTTATGAAGTCTTGCTCTTCACCTTTTTTTTCTCTATTCCTGTATTTGAAGCTATTTTGTGGCTTTTTTTTTTTTCTCCCCCCTCTCCCTCCTCTGTCCACTGCAAAGACAAACTCCAACCAAAGAGATTGCCAAAACACTGTAGGCCTAACCCTGAACTGCAGCAGGCAGTGAAATGCTGTGGAAAATCCTTCCATTTTTACATTGCCTGACTTGTTACTTGCCCATCATCTCTGTGGGGCTGAATGACTGATTGCAAAAAACTTAAGCTCAAAACTAAGCATTTGTTGCAGGTTTTGTGTGATGATACTTATGCTTCCTGCTGACCTTGGGGTGAGTGGATCCAGTATTAAATGCATGACCCTTACACTCTATCAATCATGTTTGCTGTGCTGTAGACTGTGAGGCTGGAGTGAGTTGCTCAGTCCAGTCTGCAGAAATGGTTCATTATCTGATCGGAAAGCTCATGTACAGATGTCTCCAAACAAGTATTTTACAGTTGGACAATTGCAACCTCCAGTTTATTTTGTCTTTGTTAGATTTTCGGAGTGCGTATATGGTTGTGTTGTCGCTGGCTAGAAGATTACATTTGGTTTGCCCTTTTCAGATGGAATGACTATGACACGAAATCAGCAAAAAGATGATAAATTTGCGTATACAAACTGTGCCTGAGAGCCTGTACTGCCTGTCTTATGATTTTTAATTTCTTCCAGATTCTTGTCTGTGGCATGATGGCCCTTAAAAATAGGATTGAGAAGGGTCATCTTGGGCACTGAGACCAGCTCCTGACAATTTTAGGTGATCAGATCCAGAAATACTTTGTTCTCCATATGACTCTACCGTCCACAAAACACTCCCAGCTGCTTAAGCCAGCTAGAGAGCCATAAACAAAATAGCAGCTTCCACGGAAAGAGAGATCAAGGGCATTGCTTAATTCCAAGTTTGCTGTTATAGCTGTTACAGCAGGAAATTTATTAGATGAAGTGCTTGGATAATCCTAGCAGTTGTCTTGTGCTACAAAGAAAAACCAAAGCTGGTATAGTTCTTCCACTTCGAAACAAGACCTTGTTCCCTAGGTGCTTGATTTCTGTTTTATTTTGAATGGGGAATTTGTAGCTTTGCCTTATGTTCCCTACCCTGGTAAGGCTAGGGGGAAGTGTGTTTTTGTTCTTGTTATAAAGACGGGAGAAGTTGTTAATAAGCTGGTAGAGTGACTGCATCTTGTATTTGTTGTCTGGAATCTCCTGCTGTTGGATGCATTATTGTAGTAATGCTTTGGGACAGAAGGAGGCTGTCTAGACCCATCCACCCATCTGYCTGGCTTTTGTAGTTGGTAATGTCTTTCCCTTTGAAGCACTTGCTGGATTCGGAGGAATATGTTCCCAATCACAGGTTCTCTTGCTGTCCTTAGAGTCGATTACAGGCAAGGTTGATGGATATATGATACGAGCCACAACCTAAGCATAAATGTCCCATCAATTATGGGCACCACCAGAGGCTTTTATATTGGTCTCTAGTTCTGCATGATGCTGAAAGAGGTTTACTTCCCTCCCTTTAATTGGACTATGCCCTGGGGAATTCACTTTGCTGGATGAATTTCCATTTCTGATTTTTCTTATCATTACTTAGAGTTTTCAGGACTCTGTTCTCTGTCTTGTTCCTTTTGAACCCTTGTGGGGCAGATATCAGCTTTCTGTCTGTTCTGGAAGTCCTGTGCCTTCTTTCACCTCTCTTCTGAGGTATGCAGACCTTAATTCCCAAGTGAATGCACTGAATGCCTGTTTCGTTCTCTTTTCCTGTTCCATCCTTCCCCCCCCCACACACACACTTTTCTTCCTTTGCCTTTCACGGTCCCTCAAACTGAGAGCAAGCCTTCACTTTCAATCTCTCTAATCCTCTGCATGCTGACTTCATGATCTATGCTGTCTGTGAGATTTGGCCAGCATAAGCTTAAATGCCAACAGCAGTGTTTTCTACAGGAACTAACAGTTCCACTACAGGTATATTTTAAAGGTTTCTCTAATTACATGTGTGATATCTATAAATTAATAAATCTGTGATTTTTTTTATTTCATTTTTATTTTTTCCCTGCAAGTACTGGTGAAACAGTTACTGGTTACAGGATAGTGTAGTATTCCTGGGCCTGAGCCTAACCATGCTTAGGGAGCCTAAAGGTTTTTTTTTTTTTTTTTTTTTAAACTACCACATTGTCTTTTCTCTTGTGGCTAGTGAAGCAGCTGGCAGGCTGTTACTATAACTAGCTGTGCTGGGGCCAGTGATGGACTGCAGCCTTCTTCATGGTGAGAAGGTTGAATTGTTTCTCTTATACCTTTTCATGCATAACTTGATCACTTGTCCCGATTCAAAGTAGTCATATCTTAGTCTCAAAAACCCTCCATGAAAGACCTTCTGCCCTTCCCATAAACTGTGGTAGGGAGCTGGTGCTGTCTGTTGTAACACGCTGCACGCTCACACAACAGGGAAAGAGTGTCTGACTCCTCTGCAAGGATAAATCCAAAGTCAGAAAATCCCAAAGACTGCTCTTGTTTGCTGGGCTCTCATTTTTTAGATGCTTCTGTACCTGTGTCACATGTGTTCTTTGGAGACAGTGATTCTGCTTGTAAATGCTGACAAGAAGTGCAGTATATTAGGTTGTGTGTAATGCCATGTCAGCCTGGCATCTGGACTAGCTTGTCAGAGCTGGCTTGGGTATTTCTAGACAAAGCAATATGCCCAGAGGGTGTTCTTGAGTTCCCAGGAGATTTTTTTTCTACAGAAAAATGGYGGGCATCCGGAGAGGATAGTCCCTGCAGCATGTCTCAGAAGTGAACTGTACCTCCCTCTCTCATGCTAGTCTACAGTAATTCTATGGAATATCCTACTTACTGAGATGCTGTGGCTTTTTGTATGACTGTTCCAACGTATCTCATAATGTAGGACAGATATAATGAAAAACATGCAATTATATAATCTGCTCTGTATGTTGCACAGAGATCTCTTCTGGCCCTGCCTGTTTCCCTTAAAGTCTGTGGATCTTCTCTGCTGAACTGTGTAGGAATAGAATATGCATCACCTGTAACCCTGAGAGAGGTATCCAATAAAATGTACATCAGGAACAGATCCACATTCCAGTTCTTTCTCTTTTGCTTTATATACAAGTGAATCCACGAATACACTTTTCCTCTGTAAACTCTGACAAATTCTGCAGTCCAACTATGAAATGTATTTCTTTGTACTTGGACAGAGTGACTTTTTTTTCTTCTGTTGAAATGGAATGTTTTTCTCCCTCCCCCCAACCCTGGAAGAAGAATGGTATGAGTAGTGGTGTTAGAAGAAACTTACAACCCTAGCTATCTAGAGGTTGTTCTCCATTGACAGTGYGTGTGTTACAAGTAACTCATTTTGGTCAAAGGATGACCACATATGTATGTAACATCCTGTCTAAATGCACAGAACAAGTGGAGCTGGAGTTTTACATACTTCATTCAACAACTTTCTAGAAAAAGAATTACCAAAGAGTTAAGTAAACATCATATTTCTGGGTTATCTTTAATTAGTGCAGAGGGAAGGCACTGCACCTCCAGAGCTTTGATTTGCTGTTCACTGATTATGTCACAGCCAAACTTTAATTGTTCCATCTGAAAATTATTATCTCCTGTTCTCATGACTGTCTCCTAGTGCCTTGCAAATTGGATCCAGTCTTCAGCCATGTTCACTAATTTCAGCTGAAGCTGGCCTGGATTTGCAAATATTGATTTTGTTTTAATTAAAAAAAAAAAGGTCTAACAAATATGGCTCCAAGAAAATCCAAATCTGAGTCTCTTAATATTTGGGAAATATGAAATCTAGTGCAGACTAGATTTGAATTCAGCTGCTGTCACTTCACTTCAAAGTGTTGAATCAAACCTCTGGAGTTAAATGCCCTTAAACACAGAGCACCTGCAACTGTGTCTCTGAACTCTGAGCCTTGGTCAAGTTAACCAGAACACGTTTTACTTGTTTCCTTTTCTGACCCACATACTTTTTCTGTACAGTATCTTCCTAGAGATGCAGATGGATAGAGACTGCATGTGATCTTAGTTACTGTACAGTGTGAGTGACTGTTAATTTACTCAAACCTGAGGTAAAGTAAGGAACATAGAGGCACCATTTTCCCCTGGCCACATTAAAGTGGAGCATCTTGCTGCATTCATGGGAAAGGAAATGAGACTGAACCAGTAGCCGAACAGCTGTGCTGTGATATATATATATATATATTTTTTACTTACCATAGTCGTTTCTGCAATTGAACCAAAGCTGTTGATGAAAATGTTGCAGCTGACATTCACTGGTGGGCCTGCATGACAAATACAGATTGGATCAGTAGTTCAGCCTGTGTTTAGAAGACAAAGTATTCCCACCCTGCAATATTAAATCCTGTTGTGAGAACAGCATGACTGAGTGGCAAGTACTGGCATAAGGTCTGGACCCCAGGCTTAGTCTAGTGTTAGCTCTAACAGCAGTTTGATGTTAGACAATGGTGAGTACAATACTTCTGCTTTCACCCTGTTTTCCCCATTTGGGAGAGTGTTTGCATACTTCTTTTTAATTTTTTTTTTGATGAAAAGAGATAGATCAGAGCTAGGCAGGACAGGTCAGCTTTCTAGACATCTCAACATTGCTGTATGGATGCTAAGTTCACCTTGAACCCAATAGCATCAGGAAAGAGCCAAGAGGCTATTGAAAGGCTCTCAGGGTTTAGAGTTCTGTAACTTTAAAAATACTATATATATATATTATATATATTTTTCAGCATCTAACTGGTGTGTCTGATTAGGATCCTACGTTCCATAGGGAGCCTGTGCAGAGCTATTCAGAGTGCGTTGTAGGGCTCAGTCTGGGTAATGGAGTGAATACCCCATGTGATGACAGTTGTTTGCTGTGACCTGCAGCCGTATAGGAGACTTCAGGGCTCTGCCAGGAGAAATTCTTGGCTGTCATGTTTTGGGACAGGTTATTCCCAGATTTGGGGCCATGCATCTCTTCTTGGGCTCTATTTGCTTGTGGACTGAAGCTTTGCTTAGCATGTTTGTATCAGAAAAGATAAGGGGCCACCAAAGGAGGGAAATAAAGGATTAAAGGATGAATGTAGTTAGATAGGGGGGTTGGGGTTCAGTCTGTTCGTAGGGTACTGGTTCCCAGTCGTATTGGTAGAACTGTAGGTGAACCACAATATTGACTGGTAAATTTGAGGTGGTGGAAATGCTTCATTTGGAACTAGAAAGATGCTGGAAGCTGCAGATCACAACACACGCAGCTGGAGAACAATTTGGAACCAGAGCTATATTTGTTCTTCTGTGCCTGGAAAAAGAGTTGCTTGTCCACTTTTAACAAAAGGATTTCTCTAGAGCTTTAGCAAGGGGAGCGGAGAAGCAAAAGGGGCTCCTGCTCTGGAGCTGTTTCAGCTGCCGAGTGTGTGGTGGGGAAGGGGAGTCCTGGTAGAGAAGATGGGTCTGCGGGAGGAGAGAGCAGACACGTCTGCACAGAGGATACTGCCCCAGGAACCAAGGTCTCCCTTTGATATTGGGGAATTAGTCTCATAAATCCCTGTGACAGACGTGTCTTGGAATAAATAAATCTGTGGAAACGGAGAGTGTAGACTTTTAGATTATTCCTTCATCCTTTATGGGGACTAGGCTGATGTGTCTGCATTTCAAGCACTGTCTGATGGCTCAGCCTCGCTCAGGGGAGGTGACGCTTGCCTGTTGAGGCCACATCTGCAGTCTGGCAGCTGCTGTGAGATGAAATACTTATTTGGGGGCCAATGGCTTTAATGAGAGACTTGTGTCTGCAATCAGTGCAAACTTCCTCCTGTGTGGAAATTAATGCAATTTCCTGATTACCAAGTAACAATTGGAGCCTGGTTTGTTCCTCTTGGATTTTCTTCCATCATCTCCCACTTTAGTCTCTTTTGAAACGTTGTACCTGTCCACTGTGGGAATAAGATCACAGCCACATAACAGCTGTGTAATGGCCTGGGATTTTCTTGGTGCAAGTCCCAGGCAATCCAAGCAGATTTCTGTCTAACCAGCTTCCAGACAGCCCTCTGCCAACTTGGCAGCAGTTCACAGACAGTCCAATCTGCACAACCCCTTCTCCAGACTATTAGACACAGGCACGGGCTAATACATCAGATACAAAGTGGTGTATACTCAATCCCCCCACCTTCACCTACTCTTGTTATCCAACAGGCTCGTGGCTGGCAGGCCTTGTTTTAATCGGCCTATGTAATACAGATCTGGAGCTAATCAACCTCTCAGCTGCTGGATAAACTTGCAGCATGAAGCAAGCTTTAGCGCTTGCTTTACCCCTTCTGTAATATTCCTGTTGACCTGATGAAGAAGTTGTTTCTCGAGAAACAGAGGACCATGTGCATGCAATCTCTCCTCTCAAAGGGGCACAGCATAAGGAATGCTGAACTAACATCCTAAATGACTGCGCATGCTCATGCATCTGATATAAGCGTAAGATTTTGGCCCTGCGCTGCTGATCCTGTGCTGATGTGCACTAGTGAAGCTGAGTATGGGACGAGCCTGGCTCAGTGCATGTGAAGAAAACTCCCTCCTTGGTGCCACCTGGCTTTTGTAGAGGTGCTGTGCTTTTCCCGTAATTGTCCTAAGTGGAACTGTGAGAACTCTATAGCTTTTAAAAGTTCTTTTAAGAGTTTGTGTGAGACTCTAGAAACTTCCTCACCTACTGCTGAGATGTGCCTCCTCTGCAGTGGGATGAACATGTGAAAGAATGTGGTTTTCCAGCAGCAGGGGTTAAGAGCGCAGCCAGGGTGCAGAGGTCCCTTGTCCCACACATACTGGGTCCAGCCAGCTCCGTCTCTGCCTGAGTTACTTACTTCATCCTCCAACTTAAACCAAAGCTTAGATGCCCCTTCCTAGTTCTCAGAATGTGAATCCACAGCTAAGTCCAACCTTGACAGCATTTATGGAAGACCTGCAGTCCTCTTTGTTAATCTTTTCCTCCCCAAAAATCAATCTGGTACAGACTTTTGGTATTATTTTTGTTTAGATCTAAGCCATTAAAATGCCCTTATGAGTTACTGCCAGCTAATTTAAATGACATACTCTGAGGGCTACAACCCCAAGCTCTGTAAAACATCTCCTATGCCTCCCATATAAATTGGACCCTGATTTATGTGTGGGAGGCTAAGCCAGCAAAACTGCCCTGTGGGGAAGGTGTAGTTCATTGAAATAAAGCTGAAATTAAATTATCTTGAATAGAATTGCAAAACAGCTGCCTTCAGCAGGAAGATAATGTATACATTTCATTAAATATTAAAGTTTAATTTCTTTTCTGTGTGTGCATAACTTAGTGGTAGGAAGGTCTACGGGGCATTTCTTTAACCCTTTTGTGATTTGGATAAAATAGCAGAGTTTGCTGTTACCTAGCTGATTACTAGGAGATAAGCTTCGCAGACATCTTTGGATATAAAACCCCAGGACAGAGTTTAGTACTTATCGTTCAGCTTCAAGAAGCGTCATCATGATTAATAAGTCCTGGGAGCCCTACGTTACCATTGCCCTGTGATTCTTGGAGGGAGGGGGAACTAGTGATAGATACTAGTTTCATTTGCTCCTTTTGTTTCCTAAGAGGGCTGGATGGTGGCTGAGAGGGGGACAGGTCCCACTTTATCTCTGGGCACCAGTCAAGGGCAAATCACTCTGGGAAGGAGAGCTCATAAGTGTGTGTGTGGTTGGTTGGTTKGTTTGTTTGGTTTTTAAGCACAAGCCTTTGTTAAAAGAGTGTTCTAAGATCACAAAGAACAGTCAGAACTCTCTTGAGGCCTGGTTCACCACTGCATGGCTGCCAGGGACTACAGGATGAACTGGGGAAAGTGTGTGTGAAATGCAGCTGTTCTGATGTAGCGGTGCTTAGCACTAGCCTAAGAGACCATAATACGGGGACAGTGATGGAATACAGCTGCCCCTGGCATCTGCCCTGGTTCCTCTGGAGCTGATGGGAGAGAGTCCTCTTGGCTTCAGTGAGTGTAAGGAGGGAGTGTTACCTGCTAATGTGCAAGTGGTTCAGCTTCCTACTGGTCACTGCTTGGTCTGGCAGGATCCCCTTGATCCCTCTTATTGGTGGTGGTATGTAAATGCTTAGCTGGATGTAAAGGTTCTTACAAGGTTGTTTTCGTTCCAAGTGGAAATCATATATCTTTATGGATCTTGTTAGAGAGATTTGGTAAGATGACTTTCCGTGTGCTGAGCCTCCATAGGGAGCATGGTGCTCTACGGATAAAAGCATGTTAATGCAGTTGAACAGGAGGGGAAGTGTTAGCTGTCCAGGATGTGCAGTGAGGTCTCCAGGGCTCAGGCCCTTTGGACAGTGAAGAATCCGACCATGCACCAGGCAGTGAAAAGGTGATAATGGAGCAGGTTGCAAGTTGGGCCATACAGGATGCAAGCGAGTGATTTAAGCTCTGGGCAATGCCACTCCCTTGAAACCTTGTGGAATCGAGTGATGTGAGTGAATCAGTTGCTGCAGCATGGTGAGAATCCAGCTGTCCGAGAAGTAAAGCAAATTGCTAAATCTGATCATTTCAAACTGCTCCAAGGGCCGAGGTGTATTTGCACATATGCAAACACATGCATGTGCTGTCCCTGGGCATGTACTGCACATGGATGTCACATGGTGCTCCTGTGATGACAGCTGATACTTTACATTGTGCAAGTATCAAGATCTCTGTATTTTTTACTCTCACTTCATTGTCTTGCTCTTCCTCTGCCTATTAATCCAAGAGGGATTTTTTGCTCCCCAGACAACTTCAAATAGAGATTCAAAAATCACTACAGACCTGCTAGATGCTTCCCTACTCTCTTGCCAAAGAAACTGAGTCCTTTCATACAGAGGGAGGATAGTCTCACTCTGGTACTCGTTTCTTCTCCTTGTTAAAGCGTTGAGGCTTGTTTCTTTAAAGAAATTTGGCACCCTGCTTTGTCTTGAAGAAAGACTCTTCAGATTTACAAGAGGAGGGGATATGAAATATCTTTGAGTTCATTGACTACCCTCTGTAAAATAATTCCTAAAATAACTTTTCTATAGCATGTGGCCTATACACTATTGATAATGAAATATGGGCCTTCTAATCAAAACTCATTTGGGATGAAAGATTTACTTCACACAACCTTGGAAAAATGCGGTTATTTCCTACTTGTGCATCAGACATTCCAAATGTATCCAGTGCCTTAGTTCACATTCAGTTATTTTTGTCCATCTAGTTGGGTTAGAGCCAGGCCTCTCTCTGCCACGTAACAGTAGAGCTGATCTCAAGCCTTAATACAGGTTGATCACAGACTTCCCTCCTAAATTTCATCTGTAGTTTTGACAGAGGGAAGTACCATCCTATTGGTGCTTGTTGCTCCAGGCTGCTCTGTTAAGAAGCCATTGACATCCAGCATATCTGATAYAACCAGTTCTTCTGTATGCAGAGCAGCAGGAATGGAAATGGTGAAAGCCCAAATGTCTGAGATCTGTATATGTGCACGGCCATTAAACTATCAGTCAACCCAGACTTCGCAATAATATCATCTCTGTAAGGCACCCATGTGCCAAGTCTCTCGTGGTCATGCATATTTCATATAAATGTAAATATTTTTCATATTTCATATATAGCTAGAGAAGGAATTCATTAGGATTGTGACAAGCAAGTCACAATCATAGCGTGACAGATTGCATGCAGTCTCTGTCCCAAAATAAAGCCACAAAAGCAGTGGTTTTTTTGCAATACCTTTAAAATTTGGCCTGATCCTGGCATCATATCCTGAAGTTCGTCCCATCAACTTATCCAGGAAATCGGAAGGAGACATGGGCTTGGGGGCAGATCGTGCTGCTGCTTCAGCTTCTTTGGAGGCTGCCAAGCTGTGTGAGTAGGAAAAAAAAAAAGGTTTTAATGCACTTCCCATACTGGGGAGAGCTTGGGCTCCAGAAAAGGAGCAGTCAGCATCTCATTCCCACTATGAGGCAGTATGGGTACCCATGTGGATTCCTAATGAGGTTGGTTTGTGCTAATTTGTTTGCCCAGCCCAAACATCTCTGAATATAGAATCCCAGCTGCCACCGAAGTAGAAGAGAGATGATGAGCAGAGAAAATCCTTTTGTGAATTTAGGTATAGCTTCCTGGCATGCCACTAAATCACAAATGTGAACTCTGGCACTGAGCTCCAGAGGAAAAATACACTCAGAGATTAGCCTTGGGCAGAAATTACTGCTTAATTACATGGCAAATAGCAGGGAGCATATCCTCTACTCTGACAGTTTAATTTTCCAAAAGGTGGGTAGGATCAGATCAATCTGGAATTTGAGATTTAAATGGGCATAAAGTGATTGCATAGCTCTTGMAGAGCCTTTGGGACTCTAATGTGATAGACATACGTTTGCTTCCTGCTACTGGTCAGTGCAGCATTTCCTATTGGTACCTGCAATGCAGGGTTCTGAATTCAATACAGCAAATGCAGTCTCTGGACTGGAAGGTGTCTGGAGTATAATCCTGAAATGATGCTCGTGTTGGGATGGGGGATGAAAGGAAATAAAATCTGCTGGGGACATGTATTGCCCCCAGGGCAGAAAGAGTGAAATTACTGATTTATCTGTACAAGATGGAAACTCTCCCCTGCAGAAGCCTGGCTAAAGTTGACAGTGTCTTCTGACTCAATGGGAGTTCATGAGATCTGCAAGGCGATGACTTTGGCTTAGTAAGTCTCTGTTGTTGCCATCTGCACAGGAACAAGTGATCCCTGGTACTAAGGTCAATTTCTAAGATGGAAGAAGTTACTACACAGTTCCTGCCATGTGCTTCTACTCAAAAACAGATCTGTTCTCATGCTGAAACTGTGGTGTAAAATAGCCTAAATAAGCAAAAAGGCATAGGTGACTTGCAAGGTGATTAGGGCAAGAGCTGTCTCAGCCTGTTGGTTCAGATGTCTGAAGCTGACTGAAGTCTACAGACAATATTGCAATGCAAATATATAATAAAGCTGTTCAGGAAGAGGTGAGATTCATGGCTTCACCCTTTGAAAAGCTTCTGATTTATAAGCACAGCGGCTGTGTGGGAACTGGGAGGAGCCACTGGTCTCAAAAACACTATGCCCCTGTTGTCCATGTACCATGGAGCTAAGCAGCTGAGAGGCCTAAGCACCTTCACAATAGGTGCAAGGTATTTAGCTATGTATGCTCTCACAAATGACACTACAGAGTCCTCTTATGGCATGAAGACCTCATCTGGGGAAATTTCTCATTTTCTCCTTGACTCAAGATACTCTTTAGAAGTCAAACCCACTGTCTTTCAGAAGTGTAGAGCTAAGTACTGACACAAAATCTATCAGGAGGAATTTAGGGTTAGTTACCATACAYGGCATTAATGTGATCCAGCACTCAAAGGCCTATTGTTCATACAGTATTAGTCCAAGCTGAGACTCTAGTGCCACAAATGTTGTCTAGATAAGGCCTTGATGAGGGCATGTTGAACCACCAAATTCCTAAGGACTTTAGAAACGGATGGAGTTCAAAAGGACTTACAAGCCCCCTTCTAATGGGTACCATAACTTCAAAGTCAGGAGTCAGTGGGGGCATGCACATTATATTGATTCACATCTCTAGTGCTAGCRGATGATGTGCAAATCCTTGGTTTCCAATGCCGCAACCTCACAAATGCAGTCTGGCTTTTTCTGCAAGTTGCATCTGTATTAGGGATGTCTGTCTGCTAGTTTTTTCATTGTTCAAAATTTGTTTAATTTCTGCAATAAAGGTGGGAGATAAGTTCCACATCATTTCTAGTAAGATAATCTAAAACTAGAATTTAATTCACCCTTTCTGCCTTCGCAATCTACTTTCAGGCTAAACCTTATCTGAACTAGTTGATGCCCAGAGCTGATCTCACAAAGTGTGGATCTGGCTCTTACTGTTGCCAAATCCCGTATCTTGACTTGTCCCCATCTCTGCTCTAGGAAACTATGCAAAGCTAAACCAGTGTGTTTCACAGGTAATGAGTTGTGGAGCCGGTAATTTTTAAAAAAGGAAAACAACATGGTGCAATTAACTCTCAAACTCAGAGGAGGAAGGCTGGGAGTGGGAGGATGATCAATACTGGGCTGTAATACTGCATTCCAATAGAGTGTCTGCATGGCTATGAGTCTAGAGAAAAGATTTCAATTAAGCAGCAAATGACTTAGTAACCAAAGACTCCTGCCACTTCAGCAGTGAGATGCCAAATAGTGCAATACACTGATTTCTTCTCATTAACTATAGACTGGAGGTAGATATGGAACTGGAAAAATGCAGGGGAGAGGTATAGAAAGAAGCAATACAAATCTCATAAGCTTTAAGTGCAAAAAGATAATTCAAAACTGCAAATCCCCTGGAATTCTTTTTAAAAAATAAGGTGAAAGAGCACAGAAATTGGTGTTCAGCTTTACTGTAAATTCGGTTCAAGAGCCCATTGGAGTATGTGGTCACACTATCACAAATGAGCAAGTCTGCTAGTGTTTCTTGGAGACCGTTTTCTGATTCTTTCTGCTTCTAAGTTGCAAGTGGAATGAATTTCATGGCCTCAGTTCCTACAAGGAAGTAAATCTTTAAGAAAAATGATGGCTTGTGTTCCCTAGTAATCTACTTCTATATGCAAAATCTAACAAGCATTTGTTTAACTGATCAAAAACACACAGCAAGGACTTAGGCAGGGGTCATATTTCCCCTAGTGCTTTCACACAAAATGTTTTACAAATACTCCTCAGCTCTTGCAGAGACTGGCACAGTGGGTTGGGCAAGAAGGAACATGTTAGAGTTGGGATTTCCTAATGGGAAGGGAGTTAAACACATGCTATAGAATATTTCAATGGCAGTCAAGGATTCTGTTCTATTGGGTTTCTCTTAAAATCTGCAGACAGTTCGGGTGGAAGGAAAGCCAGCCAGGGAGTTGAGGGTACCCCACACCTACCTATCCATCCACTAATCTAGCTATTGCTAGATTGCTAAGATCTATTTTTCAGATCTTCTTAACTGGGCAATTTGCATAGGACTTAGCATGTGCCATGACCTGAAAAGTTTTGCATCCTTGTAAAGAAAGTGGCCGATCTGCTGGAATCCTGAGCTGAGCAGAGAGGAGGAAAAGAGCAGGGAGGGGGAGACTATTGCCTTCATTGTCACTGTAGGCAGCCACAGGAAAGTGGGACAGTGGGATGAGAGCCCGGGCCTGTGCCTGCAGAGGAGAGGATAAACTTTGCTTGGCAGACATGGCTACGTGACTTGGTGTACTCTTGGGGAAGGCTGGGGCAGAGGGAAGTGGAGACAGATACTAACAAACCAGAGGCTTTCTGTTGGTTCAAATGTGTAAACTTGTATATGCAACTTTCTCTGTGGTGCTGGAAATGCAAAGGGGCAGATGTCTGAAAACAGAGGGGCTGACACGCATTGGCACAGCATCACCAGCTTCCTTGGCATTCCTGGCTCTCTGCCCTTAAGCTAGCTATCCTGGGAGACAGCTGATGGGCACCTGGGAGAGAGAACACCCTCTCACAGCCTTGCTGCTTTTTGGCACTTCATGCCCATCCCTCTGAACGGTTTCTGTGAGTACTTTTAGGAATGTGTTGACACTGCCAGACATGGCTTCAGGCCTCCAAATGGATGTTCTAGGAGTGCTGTTCAACTGCTGTGTGTTGTATCCAAGTGATTTAGGAATGCTAACTTCTGAGTTTCTGCCCGTTTGCATTTGGTTACTAAATGTTCCCCTAAAACCGATGGCTTGCAACAATTTCCCCACGGACTTATGCAGGGCCAGAAAGCAGGGCATGTGGGAATAGCAAAGCCTTTCCAACAGCAGGCTATCTGGGCACCAGGCAGATATATCTACTTTCTAGCTCAGAGGTAATAATAGAAAACAGCAGTGGAAGTTACAGAGAGAGGCTGGCCTAACAATACCATGTTTTGGAGGGACAGACTGTACCTAACACAACCCTAAAATGTTTGTGCTGGGTGTGACAAGCRAGCTTTGCTATAGCCATTCAGCTCAGACACCACACCAAAAGCCATCAGCTTGAGCTCTGTTCCAAGTCTCTCTTGGCTAGTGCCAAATGTGCTTCCTTGGGAACTTTCTGGGATTTTCTCCATTCATTAGTTCCTACAGAAGAATCCTTGGAAGACCTGTAGGACTGCTCCTCCCCTGGCCCAGCAGAGACAAGGAGGGGGAAATCGGCAAGCAATTTGAATGTTACTGAAGTAATTGGAACTTTAGGGTGGGTTACTGTGTTGATCATAGAGAAAACTTATTCTCTGAATAAACAAGAAGAGGCAAAAGGTGCAAACTACAAACTGTTTTTCCTAAATTAGCCCAAGAGGGGTGTCTGAGCAGAAAGCATCTTGGTGCATTTTAACAGCAGCCAGAGAACGGCTTATCTTATTTACACTGGTAAAATCCCTAGTAAATCTGGCTGAGAATGTGCATCAGGCAATCATTGTGGCATCAACGGAAAGGATTGCTTCAAAGGGTCAACAAACTAGCATAATCGTTTGATATTAATGCTGGTGTTTAAGCACTGAGCTCCTAGAATGTCCAACTTGCCAGCAGGCATGTAAAGGTGAAAGTCAGTGCAGATGAATAGTCAAGGTGCTCAGGGCACCTAAGAACTATATTACTTACAGTGGAACAGTTTAGCTCTGCAGGAGAAGCTACTGGCTTCTCCCCAGCCTACATAGACAGTCTCCTCTGTCTCTGCATTAGTTTGTTTGGAATAAATGGGTGAAATACTCTTATTAAAAAAAAAAAAAGTGGATTAGAAAGTGGCTTTCTTTGGTAGTGTAGACATGTCAGCTTGCTCTGTTCCCAGCTTCCCAACTGGCTTTTTCCTGTTCTTCCATTTTATATGGCCTGGGTGCTATATTTTCATGCTTGTTTGTGCCTGTGTCTGTGGCTTACTGTCTAATTAAGTCTGACATTGCAAACTGCCCAGTTCTGGTGGAGTGCTGATACTGAGAACTATCAATTTTTTTCTACACAAAGAGGAGAGGCCTAGGAACTTAATTAGCACTGGGCCTCTATTCTCCTGTCAAATAATTTAATTGTTAATTTTTAATTCTGAGAGGAAAAATAATGGCTGGCAGCAGAAGCACAAACTGTTGCAAAACAAGTGTTTGCAGAGGAATATATCTCTGCAAGGGGTGGAAGCATCAGGTCCCTGTGAAAGTAAACTGGTGCAACATCAGTAGTTCAAGAGAACGGCACTGGATTTATCCCTACAGTTGGGCTCTGTGCAGTTTGGGTGAAATAGAAGATACCCGATCACTTACTCTACTTCAGGGCCACTCAGCAATGGTTTCTCAAGTGTTGGGTGCTTTTTTTTTTTTTTTTTTGTTTTTGTTTTTTCCCCCTGAAGCAAGAAGCAGGCTACTGAGCTTGGCAGGGATGTGTGGGGAGTAGTGTTCAGGTGAGGTGGTTCACACCTTTGTCCTTCAAATGTCATGTGTTCTGTAGGAAGGTATCACAAGGGAGAGGAATATTGGACATAGTCTTTAGGGCAGGCTGAGGTGTCCCACATAACTGGTTTGCCCCATCATCTTCAAAGTCGGGCCTCACTAGAGCAGTGTGTGATCCTGGGGATGCAAGAGGGGGAACTCCAGTTTGTTTCCTGAACTCTGGGCTTGCCCCTATTCTAGGACCTTTAGAGGATGATGCAGCTGTCTCATTAGGAATTCTTCTTGACTCTAGTCACTGCAGCTAGATTTAGGTCTAGATGCCACTGAAATAGTGTTTTGCAGCTAAACTGACCTAGAATATTTGCTCAATAATGCAAGTTTTATGGCAAATCTCATTCCCATGGATGGACAGGTTCGGGAGGCAGCAGATGAAAATTGCTGCCTGTGCTTGTTATTTCATGCACAATAGCACCAGTGATACAGCCATGTAGCTTTGGGACTGGAGCTAGCCCTTGCCTCACGAGCTTGGGCATGCAAGGAGATTGTGGCTGTTTTGGCCTGCAGTATTGACATCCCCACAAACCCCTCCGCAGGCACGGGATTGTGAACATCTCAGTTTGTCCCTGGAGGGATTATCTGATTCAAGATCCTGCGGTTTGATATTAAGTACAGTCCTGCTAGGGTACATAGACCAAGCCTCAAGGAACAGCCTGCTCTCACTGTCAGCAGGTCTGAACTATGTATTTGTTACTCAAATTTCTGCTTTCAGTAATATTTACAACTTATTTTCTGCAACTACTGTCTCCTCTCAAGAGTGGTGTGACTGATTTCTGGTCTTGGCTACCTTTGCATGATTCCCACCCAGCAGTGCTGCTCCCCACTTTAAGGTCAGCCAGAGCGGTGGGGCCTGACAGAAGCGGGGGGACATTCCACGGCACCGCTGCCATGATGCTGCCTAGGCAATGCTGTTCTGGTGCTGCTGGTGTAAGGGGAGGAAGGCGCACTATGGATAGCTCTGAGGGAAGCCGGTGATAACTGGGGATGGTTTCAAGAACGAGGGGGGATAAATTCAGGGCTAACAGCCTGTCCGRCGCTGCGGGAGCTCTGGAGAACCTTCCAGAAAAGCGGGTGGGGAGCGCCGCGCGGCGAGAGCCAATGGCTGGGCGCCGCGGGAATCTGAATGAGCCAATCGGAACCGGCTATTCGCTACCCGCACCTATAACAATCGGTGCGGAGGGAGGCGCGCGGGGTGCCTGGGGGCTGACGGCGGGTGGCGGGTGTYAACGGCCGCGCCGGGGGACTGCCCACTGCGCGGTAGGGGCCGCGGCGCCGACCCGCCCGGCTTCTCCGGGCCGGGCCGTGGCCCTGCGGCTCCGGGACGTGGTGGGAGGAAACCGCAGCGCCGACCCGCCCGGCTTCGCTCCTGGACCGCGACGTCTCTCCGGCCGAACAGGGAAGTCGTGTCAYTCTTTAACACTACATGTATCTGTGACTGAAAGCGTTCTGGTTGGTCCTCACACTGGCAGCTCGGTCTCCAACCGCGACCGTTAGCTCCGGTGTCGGACGTGGGATACCGTTGCACAAAGGGCAGATAGCGGCGGCGGGGACAGGCGGGCGCTAGGACCCGGGGTGGACTGCTCGGCGGGACCGCATGCCGGCGGCGCGGCCGGTGCCCCCGGGCCCCGGCGCGCCTGCGGTTGTGGTCCGCAAAGTCTGACAGCCCGAAGTGTGGGTGTCGTCTATGGCTGTGTATGGACGAGGCTCGGTCAAATGTTTGAGCAAGGAAAAATGAGGGAAAGCGGGAAGTAAGAATGCCCGATCCCTGGATGGAAGGGTGAATAGGACCCTCTTAGCATGGTGTTTGACCCAAGTGTGTGCCCTGGTTGCCTAGGTTTATGGGGAGGTATTGGGGGACCAACTTCAGAAGGGGTTCAACAGGGGAAAAGGTGCTGTCTTAATGTGGTGTTGGGGGGAAAAAGTGCCTCTTAGTGTGGGGTTGTGCCTTTGCATACTGGGTTTTGGTGGAAATAGTATGAAAGTATAGTAGAAGGGAGGGTGATTTGGAAAACAAGAGCGAGTGTGTTAGAAGATAGAACTTTTCTTAACAACCCATGACTAAGACTAAGAACAATTGTTATACAGTTGTCTAAAATCAACACCACGGTGTTGGTGGCCAGTAACCTGTTGCCTACTGTACCAGGTCTCTCTGCTCAGGCCACCCTCAAAATATATATCACTGCTAGTTGAGAAGGGTCTCAGATTGCTCAGAAAAACAATGCTTTGGTGTGGCAGAGGATTTAGTTAAATCCCATCCTGTAGCACCAGCCTCATGAGAGCTAATGTTTGGAATGGTGGGTGGGAGGGAGTTGCTTGGGGTTTTCCCAGATTCTTCCTCTTGTTCCTGCAGAGCAGGTGCCTCATGTCACCATGCCACTTGCTGCAGTCTGAAGCCGTATCCTCTGGGACAAAGCTTGGGGATGGTTTTCCATCCAAAGACCAGACAATGGTCTTTGGTTTGCTGCTTCCTGGAACTCTTGGGTCTTTTGCCCTGAGGAACAAACCCCAGGTTCCCTCTGCAGCTGCTTGGATCATGGCACTGGGCAAGCAGGGGGAGGACAAGGTCTTTTGTGCTGATCAAGGACCTCTCTGAGAGGCTTCAGGTGGAAAAGCAGGCTGCACTCTGCTCCTTCAGGGAGGAAATGTGGAGGGGAAGTGTGTGTTGATGACTTATTTTGGAGGCATTTAGCCTTTAAAAGAAAACTTAGCCCTGTGACCATCTGATGACAATTGAAAATAGTAGATGCTAAGACCTGGTATTGCAGAGGCTCTGACAACTTCTGTATCAGCAACCTGGGCCTGGAATTCAGTAGTGTAATTTCATCGACTCCAGCAGATTCTGATAAGAGGCATAGTTACAAAGAGAACATGAGACAGTTGGGCGCAGAAATGCATCGTGTTGTCCATGATTAACTAGCGAGAGCCGCGTTACCCATGGCAACCCTCCCCATGGGAAGGGGCTGTGTGGGAATGCAGCAAGGCCAGATGCAAGACTGGCCACTGGTGCTTCYGATCCCGCTCCCTGCTTTGTTCACCGTGGCTTCCTGAGTCGTCTCCTTGATCCCTGAGATGGTGCCTGTCAGGCACTGAGGCCTCTGAGCAGAGACTTGAGCTCAACAGCACTCAGCCTGTCTTCAGTCCTTTGCTTACTCTGAGGCGGCTGTCTCCATCTTGTTCTCAGCAGAGGGAGGGAGGACAAGAGCTTTCTCAGTGAGGAGGAAATGGGGCAGCCCTTAAACCCTACACCCAGACCATTTCTGAGTGCATATCAGCATGCTATTTTGAGGGAAATGCTGCCAGATGCTGGCCTGGGAATGCTTGGCAGAGATTGCAAGCAGAGAGATATATATATATATATTTTATGATTAGATTTACTATCAAAATGAATAGCACAATCAATATTGATATACAATTCAATTAAAATGAATGAAATTCATTTTCTGCATGTTTTTCTCTGCCATGTTGTCTCAGAATTTCTGGCTTATAGCTTAGAGATGGATGGGATAAAAGGAGTGAAGGTGTGGGGAGAGTAGGGAACCCTGATACTAAATTTTTGGTCTGGCATGGTGTGGAGTAAAAGGAGCTGTGAGTGTTACGGGGTGCTGGTCACACAGTGCTGATTGCAATCCATGTGGTTGTACTCAATAGGTGAAGGTTTCAATGCATCCAGTATGGATGTAGGGTGTGCTACAGGGGTGAATTTACAAAGCTAACTTTTGTGATGGGAAGGAGGGAGGAAGAATTGGGATTTGGTTGTTTTCTTGGTTTATCTGACAGTGTATGCAACAGAGGCAGGGACCAGACCTGGATCTGGGACAAGACAGGAAAACAGTCATATACAGCAAGACTGATAAAATACAGGATTCAGGACACTGAGAAAGGAGGTTTTACCCTAAGAAGCAGGCAATGAGTTATGGAGGGACCCACTACTTTTTTTTTTTTTAATTCTTTCCTTGTTTAGAGGAGAAAAATGAAAAGGTAGGTTTGTAAAATATTTCTCTCTCTGTCCTATACGATTATGCTCTGTTGCTGTGAGCTGTTTAAACCAATTCTGGCTTTTGCACCAGAAGTAGCTGCATTGCAGTAGCCGCAGGGTGTGTTCAGTTAAAGTTTTGAGAGCATTTTGGGATCCTTTGGGTGAAAGGTCCTGTACAACACGCTACCACTGGTCCTTGTGCCTGCACAGGAGGGCAGGAGCTGGGAGATGCTTTTCCAGAGGCCTTGGGAATTAACCCTCTCTGARCAGCCCTAGCCAGGGAAAGCAGCAAAGACCTTACTGAATTGAAAAAATCTCTTTTTCAGACTGCAGCATTCAGATGGCTCTGTGCTTCACTGCCACGTTTCTGCAGCCCATGGCTCCTACCCCATATGGCAAAACACCCTGTCTAGAGCTATAAAACATCCCAATTACATTGATTAAGTCTATGGAAAGCCACCAGGCTTGGAACAATCACTGACTCTGCCTGGACAGAGCACTAAGAAAATAAATGACTAGAACACCTGTGTGTGTGTGTGTGGGGAGTTTAAAAGAAATCTGCATATTATATGTAATTGAGATAGGAATAGTGCAGTGAAACCAACAAACTGCATGGAAACAGTGCTCTGTTGCACCCAATACCCCTGCTCTTAAAAGGACTGGTGTTCAAACCCTCTTTCATACGTTGCATGGTTACTCTTGCCTATCAAAGTGTCTTTGGCCAGTGAASGTGCACCCTCGCAGTACTAGTGCTATGCACCCTCTCACTGTTGGCTTCCAAACATGCCATAACAAACCAGGAGGGAGTGCTTATTCCAGCCTTTGATTTCTTTTCATTTATTACAGATAAAGCTTTCAGTGGTTGGTATTTCAAACTGAGGCAAGTTGTTTCTTTACACTACCTAATGGAGTTATGTTTTCCCCCCCACCATATGAGTGCATTAAATTCACAATTATGAAGTCATGGATGCTCTGCCTGTTGATGTTCTTATCTACACCCTCCTCCAGAAGGGAGTACAGCTCTTGGAGCATGAATGACTTTCTTGGGACATATGATCCTAAGGCACTTAGATTCAAAAACATGTTAAGAAAATATGAGAAAACACATTAAGAAAACTATTTAGAAAAACAATGGAGAATTGCAAGTCAGGGCTTAAATCTTAACCGTTTGTGAAGTAGATCCAGTAAGCACCAGCATAGACTCTTACATGTGCATATTGTCAAGGGTTTTAAAAAAAAGTTTATAATTACATTCTTTTAGGAAAAAAAAATGAAAAAAATCTTGCAAAGACAAAAGCATGTGTCTAGCTTCACACGCTCTGAATATTCCCTTTAAAGTCAAGGGGACTAGTCAGATGTTTAAAGCTATGCATAAACTTCCTTTCTGAATACAGTAACTAAAAGGAAAAATGTCTTTGTAAGACAAGGTTTCACATTCTAGGTAAGAATATTCTGTTCAGTGATGTGTTCTTGATTTAGTACTTGGATGGAGAGCTGCGGTGGGAAACTCTATTGACCTCAGGTTTTAGATCACAGACCCACGATTTCTCATAATTCTCTGACACTTTTCTGATGTTTTTCTATCTATAGCTCTGCAGTTGCACTATCGGTTGCAATTTCAACAGTTCAAATAGTTTGTTACAGCTGTTTTTTAAAAATTAGTTTTAGTTTAAAGGTTTCTGCTGCTCGTTAAGACTGGATAAGAATATTGCAACTGCTTTTTTCTTTTTTGATAAATCAGAAATGGTATGAATAGAATTGCTTTAAAAAGAATATATCATCCAGTGCACAGTGGTGGTGGTCTTTATCTTCTGAAACTTTACCACAGATCCTCTGAGAAGGCTTCCTGAGGTAACACATACAACCTACCTATGAAATTGTGGGTCCCACAGTAAAACTGGGGCTCTCTTTGTCAGGTGTATTTTATACTGTGTAAAATGAGTTGACCGATAGAAAATTTAATTCAGTCAGAAAATGTTAAAATAATCCTAGTCATTGCGATGCTGTTGGACCATGCAAAGCGCAGTCAAATTGGCACAGGTTTGGGGAAATGTACATAAAGCAAATACCTTGCTTTGTAAAGGCAGCTGGAGGTGAGTGTTCCCCCTGTGCTGTCTGTGACTGTTTGTGTAATTTATCAGCCTATTCATGAATTGTAATGAAATGCAACTTTTGGAATGAATGGCTAAGCTCTGCCTAGGAGGGCTTTTCTTCCCATCGTGGCTGCCCTCTGACTTCATTCTCTTCAGCTCCCTGATTTAAAAAAAAAMCAAAAAACATGTCTTCAACTCTGGCAGCACTGCAGGGCCCGCATTGGTGCAGGAGAGCAAGCCATACTTGATGGGGCTTGTACTTTGTCAGCCACGCTGTTGGCAGATGATTTCTAAGCCTGCAGCTCTGGGATGGGGCACAATGGAGAGGGCTGGAAGCTGGAGGATGCTTGTGATTCTCCGGTGCACAGGGGCAGCAGGAGGGATGGGATGCACACATTTCGATTTGTAAGTCAGGTCTTGGGAGCTCTGGTGCAGGGGAAAAAAAAATCTGTGTATGTGTCAAGAACCATTGCCCTACTCTCAGCTGTATTTCTGGAGGGTAAAAGCAGTGGGAGTGAACAGAGGGAAGAAATTGTAAAGACACCACATGAAAAATCACTTTCTTGTCCACAGTCTGTCTTTGCAGTATTTACAACATGAGAAAAGGCTGTCTCGCCCAGGAATCTGGAGTATCTTGCTTCCCTACCCCCAACTGCAATCATACATGATCCTACAGATCCTGCTGTAATGGTGGGCTTGACCCATTTTGCATAGGGGTATTGGCACCTACAAAGCCACTTGGAGTTAATCACTCTTTAAAGGGTGCTGACAGCAGCTGACTCTTATAGGCTTTCAGGTTTTATACCTTGCCCATGAGAGATGGGAGAAGGAGGAGTCTGTGCTCTTTGGGGCTTTGTCTGAAGCATCTTTTTACTTGCATTTTCTAAAAAGAAAGAATTAAAATTCCAAAGGAAATCCGGCAAAGGTGAGAAGCAATGAATTTTGCTGGATTTCCTGCATGATTCTTGGCTCAGCTGTGTTTTGCTGCTGAAATAGATGTATGTGATAGTGATTTAGTCTACTATTGATCACATTTTTGGTTGCTATTTATTGATTTGTGTGTTTACTCCAGCCTTTCATGGGCTGGGGTTGGGGGACAGAATCTGCATTCTGGGCGAGCAATCGTAGGGGCAGAAATTGCTCATAGATCAGGAGCGTGGGGGGAGCTGCTTTCAGCAGCTTTTGTCTGAAGGCAATGCGTGCAATGATTGATTGCACTGCAAGCCCTGCTATTCCATACATGCGACACTTCTTGTCTTGGCAACCTCTTGGCAGTTTTTCCTTTCTTTACCCACCCCACAATAAGGCACTGATAAAAACAATGGAGTTCCCTGGAGGCTGTCTGCTAAGGCATTTGGATTTTGATTGTCTTTTTCTCTAAAGGGCTGTGAGCCACAGTGGAAGGACGAAGAGGGAGGAATCAAAAGGAAAGCAGGTGCAAGTGTGTGGTGGTGGTGTTCCCCCCGCCCCAATCCAGATTTCGTAGAGCTTGGTAAATTAAGATTTCTCCTGCTTTTCTCAGCTGGCACTTAGATCCAGCAGAGATGTGTATACAGGATGCCAACTGTGTCTATGTACCAGCCAGATGTGGTGCAGTCCCAAAATCAGCAGCTTACCATGGTGCATTATATGGATGGAATAATTGCCTGTATAATAGGGTGTGCTCAGTGTGTGTAAATGACAGGTGCATCTGTCTCCATCTATTTGTTTTCTGCAAACCCTCTTTGTGCTTTGGCCTTTCTGAGGGGTACAGAGATCAAGTCATTGTTTCTTCAGTTTCTGAGCCTCTGTCCCCTGAAGTATGAGTAGAGATTTAGCAGCATGGAAATGTTGTACTTTATCTATAGCATCACTGGGGTCAAAGCATGCAGACCTCTAGGACCAGATGAGCTGGAGTAAATCAGCAGGTTCCCAAGAGGTTAAGGGGGCTATGTTATTTTGCACCAGCTAAGCATCATGGCTAAGAAATACCAATGTAAGCCTTCTCCCTATGTGGGAGATGGTCTCTGTTGTCTGGCTCTGTAAAAGCAAATATAAATTGTTTGAATCTTTTAGGGAGAAGGGAGAGGGAAAGAGAGAAGATGTGAACTTGTTTCCTTTCTGTAAGGGGAAACGACCTGCTGAATCAGCAATATCTTATTAATGTCAAGTGCAATGCAAAAGTTGCTTTTTCTGGGGCTCTGCAAGCAGGTCTAGCAGGCAGCCTTTTTTTTTCTTTTTTTTTTTAAACATATGTGACAATATGATGAGCCCTTTTTCTTGGAAAATGCAGAGTGCACGACTGTAACTGTACTACATAAGAATAGAAATTATTCTGCTGTTGCCAGTAGACAAAGTTCAATAGAAAGTATGCAAAGTAACAATAGCAAATCAAAAGGGTAATTTGCTGGAAATAGTGAAACTCTGATTTAATGTGCCACAACAGCAAGAGCTGATACAGACAAAATGGATAGAAATCAAAATGCCTTATCAACCTATCTGTCTTAATATTAGTTACTTTGGGATTCTCAGAAAAGCTGAAGGGTTACAGAAAATGAGCAAGTGAAACTCGGTGAACAGATTTAGATGATTTGACATACTTAGATGTGGTTTTGATATAGCTAAAGAAAGCATGATTTATTTTTCTAAAACCCTGGTCTTTCATAAGTGCCTAAATAACAATTATATTTCAAAGGTGGTCTGACATTTTGCTCTTAATACTGAAATTTGGAGAGCCTTTAGCCTGCATACTAGGATGGAAGGAGAGCAGGCTTTGCAGCTGGTTTTCTGTCACCAATGAGTGATCACTGGTCAGTGTTGGAATAATAAAGTAATTTAATTCTGGACATTGATTCAAATCTTAGTTCAGATGCTGGGATCCCTCTCTGTCCAAGTCAACTCATGAAAGTCTGGTGAGATAAATTCCATAAGCCAATGTGGAAGGTGTTTGCTGAAGAGCAGTGCAATTGTAGTATGCTAGTGTTTGTTTTTAGGTGCTTTTCTTTTTGGCTTGAGTCACTTGGTGGTAGTGGAATGAAGTTCTTAGCCTTTAGACTGTGCTATTAAATCCAAGACTTAAAGCATTGAGTCAGAAGGCACTTTGCTGCTGATTTGCTTCATATGTAAGGATCTCTAGTACCTCTTTCATGGGAAAACAGGAATGAGGAGGGACCAGACTGCCATGCCTAAATTCTTGTTCTTGAAGAAAATCTTCATTGACAATTCATATGATGTAACACTCTCATATGTAAGGGCAGGATCCCCCCCATATAACAAGTCTGATTTTTTTCCAGAAACAGCTCACTTCTTGTGTCTGAGCAGTAAATGTATGTTTTGCCAGTGGGACTTGCTACAGAGTAAGATAATGCTCAGTGGGAATAGAGGTGGACAGCCAGTCTGTATTATCCAAAATCTGCATGTGTTAGTGCATGTGAGAGACAGCAGCATTTTTGACAATGTTTTTGTCAATCATCTTTCTCATATACTGTTCTCTTGCCCTTTGCATACGCTTTAAGGAGGAGAGTGGAAATGGTTTCTGTACAGATGTCTCTAGAGCCTTTTTTTTGTTCTGACCTATCCAGAGAGCAGGTCTGGAGTTGTTGTGAGGCAGCTGATCTGAGATGAAGGTTAAGATTAGACTGTGCATTAGAAAATGTTCTGTGTACTCTATGTTAATTTGTTTTAATTTCCTAAAATGCAAGTGAAATGTTATTTGTGTGGATGGAAGTGTGTATAAAGTCTGTGCAGCAGGCAAGGTCCCAAACATTTTGGCCTCCTAGTGGGATGAAAACAAATTAATCTCTTTATGGAATGATTTATAAGGGCTTCTTGGTAGAATTGTCTACCTTATCACATTTTCAAACCTTGAGTATGTAACCCTTTTAGCAGGGTTTCTAATTGAGCCATTATAGGTTGCAGACCACAGAGGCTAAAGAGCGACTTTAGCAAAACCTTAGACTTTTTGGCTCTAAATCATTTTTTATTTCACGGAGGAGGTGACAGTCTCAGAGCAGAGATACAACTGGTCATGAGGCACAACTTCTGGTAGATTTTAGTTAGCATGAGGAAAACACTCTTTACTACAGGGAATATCTGCCACGTTGCTTACCTTGTGGCTCTGGAAGTCTTTGGTTAATGCTTCATTCACAGGTATCTCTGCAATGCTATCTAGCGCTGCAGAGGTACAGCAAAAGGTTTGGAGATGCATACATTCTTCTCCCCTTTTCCTTCTTCGGCCTTCCCTTTTACTGTATTTTCAAGGGGTTGGAATCAGCAGCTCTCCAAACATCTATTTTACTTGTTTATTTTAGAAAAAAATGTGTTTTGCTTTCCACAAAGTTAATAGAGGCATCACATTCAAGATGGCATCATTTTATTGCTTAAAAGCTGGATTTGGAAAGGAGCTCTGTTATTGAGGGACAGGAATAGGAAAATGCTAATTAGAGCCATCCAACAGGGTCTGAGGCTGGCAGCAACTTTCAGCCTGTGAATCTCTCGAAGCAGTAGCCTTGAATCACTCCTGCTAGCTGACAGATCACTATTCAAAAGGGGCCCACTCTGATCTCCATTCAGTGGACTTTGTGATGCTGGTACGTTATTTACAGAGGTGCAGATAGAATAAGAAACAGGCCCAGATCACTTCAAAGGTTCACAGTACATTGTCCACTCAGTTAAACTGCCGATTCTAGGTTATCTTTATCTCCTAACCCATACAAGGGGCATTCCCACCCTCAGGCTTCTGCTGCGGTATTTCTGCATTGCTACAGTTAACAAAATGCTACAGTATAACACGAAGGCCAGGCAAAGTTAGTGCTAGGCAGATGTAGGTTTTTGTTCTGCTTCAGGGAATTAACAACTGAACTGAGATATAAATACACAGTGCATGTACTTTGGGAGAACATTATATATGTCTCTGCAGATATAAGCAGGGCATCTGGAAGTCCCTTCCTAAGTATTGTCCAGTCCATTATTATTCTCAAGAAATAGCATTTCTTCTTGTGGAGATCTGTAAGGAATGTTGGTTAAGCGGCCTGTCTGTCAGAATAACCATTTCATCTCCCGCTCCCAACACTGTTCCTATCTCTTTCTACCCGGATGCTTGGTAAATGTCTTAGTCACAGATAAGTGACTGCAGTCTGGGAAGGCAGGTAACAAAATAGGAAACACTTTTCCATAAAGAAAGGCATGTCAGAATAAGCTGCTTATGGCAAATTCCTTCTAAAACACCCCAACTGTAACAGAAACAAATATTATGTTGGCAATATCGTAATGTTTGCATTCACACACCAGCTGTTATTCTTTCCCACAGGGTCTTGTTTTTAAAGGCTGGCAAAGGACGTTCTGGTTAAATAACAGATGTATTTTTATTTCCTTTATCATCTGTATCTATTTTTTCTCTTGGACCTTTGCTTTTTCTTTATTATTATTTTGCAGTGTACATGCTAACACAACATGGGTACCCTTTCCAGAATATTTTTGACAGGCTGACAGTAAAGTATGGTACATCTTGCAACTTAAAGCAGTGCATACTTCTATTATGGATTATTGGATTATCTTTTTTTAAGTATTATGTACGACTGAGTGCCTGAGTAATTGGCACACTAAATTTATGAATGGCTRTTAATGAATAAACTTCCTCTTACTGAAACAGCAAAGCTATTCCTGGACTAGAAAGGCTGGCAGACTTTTGGCCTCTAATAAATTGAACACATAACACACAGAAGGGGAAAAAAACATTGCTTGGAGTCAGTTCTGAGTAGGAATTATTGAATTGTTTCTTGTTTGAAAAATGATTGCGGTTCATAGAACGGTTTGGTTTTGACATCTCCCAATAATTTAATTAAGTTTTAATAAAATTTGAAAATGCTTTATGTATTCTAGGAAAYCTAGATTTCCAGAAATACTTTTTGTATCCAATATAGCATATATATTAAAAAAAAATAGTGTACATGTGTATATATATACGTATATGCACACATGCAGATAAATAGCATATATGTAATATATAATGGTATAAACATTAGAACCTGAGGGGTATGATTTATCAAGGTTTTGAATGCTCAGGACTCTGATGTGCTTAGAATCTGTAGGTCCTCACATGTATTTTGTGATACATAACTGTGTGTTTTAGAACAGGATGGGCAAGATAAGTATATATCAATTTCAGTTGTTCAGGCAGTTTAGAAGAAAGCCTGTCAGACTCTTAAATGCCAGGGCCATAGGGAACTCAAGTTTGGAGATGCTCCTTTTCTTTTTCTTGTCATCCATTTATTTCTGGACAGCATTCCAGAGTGTTTATGATGGTATGAAGGGATGCACCATATCTTATTTACTATTGACTTTTATCTCTTTGCTTGCTAAATTAAAGGGTTTATGGTGCATACATATGCTTCCTTTTAGTCCACCACACTATACCATGCAGTGCTGCTATACGCTTGTGGCTGAATAAGACTTGAAAGGATGTTTCTGAAGTACTGAATGTTGTTCATTGTTCTTTGAATTTTGGTGATTTAGTTATTTCCAGAACTTTTCTCGGTTTTCCTAACAAATACTCTGTGTTAAGTGTGTTAAGTTCATCCTGCAATCTTGCTGTCATTGTTTTTCTGTGGAATTACAGAAGGAGGAAGTGGAGATGCCCCAAATCTTATGCTTGGGAAGACAAGTGTTAATAGGGAAAAAGATCACTAGCTAGAAAAGTCTTGCTAGTGTCAGCAAGTATGCTACTGTGATTCATAAAATAAGAAGTATTACTTTGGTAATGTATGCTGTATATGTAAATAATGTCCTTTTCATGTTAAACTGTAAGATGCGACTTTGTGAGATGCAGGGGAATCCCTGCAACTGAAATGAAGTCTGACTGAGCGCTTCAGGTCACGACAGAAGGGTTTTTTTTTTTTTTTCAGTTGCATGTATCTGATGTCTATCACTACCCCAGACTTCATTATTCATGTAGATACAGAAGAGCTTCTACTTTCCACCTTTTGATATTTTCCTTTGTGTATCTAATAAAAGCGTTACAAGGAGACATGGACAAGAAACACTTCTTTAAATTAAAAACAAAAACCCTGTTCCTTCTCTTAAGCCCTTAATGAGAAACTGAATGCATCTAAACTAGAGTCAAAATACAGCTGCTCGATAATGGATATAATCACAAAAATGGTCCTGCCATCCCCTTTGGTTTTTGTTTAGGTTTAGCAAGGGAAGGGTTTTGAAAACTGTGGGAAAGAGAAACAAAGTTGGGAAGGAAGGTGACTATTTCTGTGCTTTCAGTGCTTGTAGACATAGCAGGCTGGTGAGATGGGGTGAGCCCTCCTTAAAAAGGAAGCTCACGATTTCTCAGGATAACAAAATTGAGCAGTGAAAACATCCCACAGAATTCACCTTAACCTGCAATCTGAGGATGGGGAGGGGGGTGAGGAAGGGATATTTACCCGGGCAAATTCAAGTGCAGCATTCCCAGCCACCACTAGTTGTCACTTTACAACCAGCCGGGGTCGGTGTTTTCAGCACTGCGGTTAGCAAGATTGCAGTGCTAATTAAACGGAGTAACTCCTAAAGCTGCGGAAAGTCCCGAGCCTGGGGCTCTATAATAGTCAGTCCCGGGCAACCAAGAAGAGACGAAAAGGCAGCTTAAGAAAGGCCGAATGCCGCTGGGCTAATGCTGAAGCCATATCTGCGGGCTGTACCCTGAATGGCCAAGGTGGTCCAGCCAGGCAGTGCCCGGTGCGCRCACACTCCTCCCGCGAATACGAGCCTTACCTGAAGAAAACGATTGTCTCCCACACGTAGACTCCGAGTGCGTTGACGTTGCACATTTTTCCAGCTCTCTCCTCTTTTTGTACTCCGCAAGGGGTGGGCCGGTGGGGTTGGCCAATAAAGTAAACGGCACTTGGGGAGAAATGGTAAGGGAAGCGAGCCACTCTTCTCAAGGCAGGCTTGGGCGGTGGGCAGCGCCGAGGCAGGCGCCTCCGGTCGGCACCCTGGGCAGCGCCGAGGCAGGCGCCTCCGGTCGGCACCCTGGGCAGCGCCGAGGCAGGCGCCTCCGGTCAGCACCCTGGGCAGCGCCGAGGCAGGCGCCTCCGGTCAGCACCCTGGGCAGCGCCGAGGCAGGCGCCTCCGGTCAGCACCCTGGGCAGCGGTGCTGCGCGGCACTCCGCGGGCTCCTGCGGAGCGGCTCCGCTCCGGGGCTGCCTTGGCTCGTCCCTCCTCTCTGTCTGTGCTACYGCCACTGCAGTAATGCTCGGGGCTGGAGGATCAGGCTTCTCGCACTGAAATCTCCTTTCAGCAGGATCCTGCTCCGGACATCAGGCTGGCGACTGAGGGAGATGCAGGGGATGTAGGTTTGCCATTGGTGTGGCGGGAGTAGGAGGTGTAGGGGGCCCTCAACAACCCAGGACTTTAATCTCTGCTGCTAGCCGGGGTGTCTTCCTAATTACATCCACAGGAATTTGTCAGTGTGGAGCCGTGCTGCAGTGCCGGTTGTGTTGCTTTTCTGCCCGCTGTTTGGCTGCTGTTGATTCCTGCTTCCTGGGCTATTTTCCTTTTGAATAAGTTATTGCTGCTGTAGGAAAGGTGTCCCATTGCTTAGGGCTAAAGCGGAGAGGAGCAAAGGGGAAGTTTCTTGGGAAGCACTCCCATTGCGCTCAAAAAGAAAGTGGCTGTGTGTCCTCCTAATGCATTTCATTTCCCCTCTGCCCTCTCTCCCCTGTCAGGACTCGCCAGATCTTGGGAGTTTCTTGCTGCATTAATTTACTAAACTAAAAAAAAAAGAGAAGGGGGAGGTGGAAGAGAGGGAAGGAGAGGGGAGGGGGGTAACCCAGTCTCTCCGGCATCCCAAGGCCCTCCTCTTAGCTGTGCTCATTGGTCTTAGGGCTGAAAAAAGTACTCTAGGACGTGGTTGGATAAAGGCATGTTGTTCAGCAGAGGCTGTTAACCTTTAAAGTGCTGATACGTTTTTGGCTTATTTTAGGTTTTTTAACCCAAGTCACTGTCTTTTTAAGAAGTCTCTGAAATCGTCTCCCTTGACATGGCAAGCCTAACATGCCTTAAGTCTCCATCTCTTGGAAGATTTGCTTGACTAGCAGTTGCTGTGTGCTGCTGTTGGTTTGTAAGAATTATTTTTAAATTTATTTTATTTTATCTTTTTTCCTTTGTTTTTACAAAGAGATTTGGCRAACACCAGAGCTACCAAGGCTGGAGCAGGTAAGGAGCATTTAGCAGTTTCCTATTGCAGCCCCAGCACCTCACAGAGTGCTGAGCGTGGAGGGCTCGGGGGAAGGAATGTGCTCTATAGCCACAGTGTTGGTTAGCAGGGCTCTTTCACTCTGCTTGGCTTCTGATTGATTTCTGAGAATTGAAATAAAAATTTAACTCTTCTAATTCATCTAGGGTTTCTTTCTTCTCTCTTGTCCCAGTGTAATGGGATTTTTTTTCCTTAAGTTGTGCATTGTTTACTTGTCACCTGCTCTGTAAAACTGCCCCAGGGCAAAGAAAAAGTCTTTTAACCCCTTTTTAGCTGCTTTCCCATGTTTGGGGGAAGGGACTGCTTGCCCCACCACTGCTATAGACAGACTAGCAATTAGCCAAGCCTTTCTTTTCAGTTTGAGCTGTATTTCAGAAGACCTTATTGTGGTGCCAAAATTGACCTGATGCTTTTGATCCTGTATGTATTTGTTTTAAAGCAGTATGTTTGTTTAGCATGGTAATGGGACAGAACTATTGTTTGGGTTGTATCATTCAAAAGAAAAGGGTAGGAAAGACTTGCTTGGCTTCTAGTCATTTTTAGAGAAGGAGATTAGTCTGACTTACTGTGGCTACTGAGTCTCAGTGTCTAGCTAGATTAACAATAGGCTCTGATTTGAACTCGTGGTGACTCTTGGGGATGTGGCTCCATGCAGAGTGTACTGCTTGCTGGCTCCTCACTGTACTTTTTGTTCTCATATTTATCCCCACATGGATGAGCTGCTGTCACTGTCGTTCCCCCTCCCCACCCCGTGCTGACAGCCCCGAGGAAGAGCTTCAAACTGGGAATGCTGGCAGGATCTGCACAGCGGGAGGGAAATGGTGTTTCCCTGCATTTGTACCAAGAAGGGAGACCAGGGGCAAGAGGTAGAATCATTTCTTGGCATCTGTAGGTTAAATCTAGATGCTGCTTAACCCACTGGCTCCCTTAGAAATGAACTTTGTGAGAGATCTCTCTCATGCAGTTTCTGCCTTGGTTTCTGATGTTCTTCATGTCAAAAGAATTTGGACTTGTTTCCTTTTCTCCCCATGTAGTCTCTTTGCATTGCCTTGTGTTTAGGGGAGGGGAGTGACTGTGTGTATGAGCAAGGAAGCAGGTGGCTCTCTGTGTAACACAATGATGCTTCACAGTCATTGCCGCTGAAGGAACTCAAAACTGTTTTTCTCAGGGGAGGGATTTATCTGCTTTTCTGTTTTCTCTCCTATTGGTGCCAGTGCCACAGTTAGTGATTTGTGTGGGCTTGGGGACTTTTGTCTGCTGGTCTTTGAACACTTATTGCTACTGGAAAGAAATAAGAGTATTATTTGTTTTGTTTGACTTGTGGGGAAACTGAGGCAAAGAAGGCTTGCAGCACTTGTTCAGATCAGGTCTAGGCATCAAAGACAATTTAGATCAGGGAGTAAAACCAAAACAGATGTGAATTTAAAGGATGCTAGTTATGCATGTCTTATCACGAAAACCCTAAAAGTACCTGCATCTTCTGCCTTCTGTGTTTTGCTGTGATTGGGAGAGGAACATGTTCTGGATAAAAGCTTTCTGTGTCTGTTCCCCTTTTCTGACAGGGTTCATTTGCCTCTGGACCATATGCTCTTGTATCTCCACCTGGTGACAGGGTAGTTGTTGCCTGCCTGTCTTGGTACAGAGCCATGTATGTGCTTCTTAAATGTGGGGGACCTTGGTCAGTGGTGGCTCTGGGTCCCTGGAGTTCCCATTCTCTGATTTAAACCGGGTGATTCAGGAAACAGCCAGCCAGCTGGACAACCAGTACTGAAACCCATCTACGGGGAGGTCCATGGTGCAATTACACAGACTGGCTCTGGGCAATGCCTGGTTTTGATCTTTTTTTGCCCTCTCAGAAGGTAAGGGCAGATAGATTGGAAACCTGGTGTGGAGAAGATCTAATAACAGCTGGAATTCAGTTTTCTCAACACTAGTGTAAGTAATCTTTGTCATCAGGAACTGGTGGGCAGCACTTTTCTCCCTCGATCTGTCCTTGCTTACTCTTAGATTCGGTTTTAGCACTTTGTTTGGTTTTGCTGCAGTGTTTTGTGATTTTGGGAGGGTTTACTTGCCAGGTCTCTTATTTTTCTGGCAGACTCCAAATGGTTTTGAAAGGCGTTTATAAAATATCTTTCCCTGGTGGCACTTGTACAAATAGCAGAATTCTAGGTAATTCATCTTAATGTCAAATGAAGCTCTAATAGTTAGATTTATCTGCTGCTTGTTCACTTTTGTTGGTGTTTTTGTTAGCTTGATTCAAAGTGGAGGAGTGTTGTAAACTCAGCGTGGGTACAGTTGTCTGGGAAGCTTCTGCATCATTATTTTCTTTCCTGGCTGTGACTGATGGATTCTTTTCATTAGTCTTCAGAGGATGTATAAGATACCACGGAGATGGTTATTGTGGGGTAACTAGGGTAGGATAAAATGTCTTCTGGTGACTTACTTAAGAGGACAGTGTTTACATCTAAGCTTTCTGGGGACAGTCAACATTTTAGATGTTGCAGCCGACAGTGACGTCTCACTGGCACAACAGCCAATAGATGAGACCAAATTCTGTGTAGTTCTGGGCCTACCTCAATGGAATGAATGTGTCTGGGGTTGCAGGATTTGCGCTGAGGATGTTTGTTGTATGAGAAAGAATAGATCTTGAGTTTGTCTTACTGTAATAATCTCATGACTGTCTTCTCTGTAGGTGAATTTGAATTTGTTTTTGTTTTTCCTTGTGATGAGAACTTTTCAGTTAGTACTGATGATTTCAGACTCTGTGCACTTGATAGGTTTTTTGTTTCTCTGCACTTGTTCTTTAGTGTTTTAGGTAGATGGACAGCTGACTTCCTGTTGTTTCAGAGATAGCTGGCTTCTGATGTGTGTTTCCATTATGAGATTGTAATCTTCTGTGATAGTGTGGATAGCTGTTTTGAAAATGGGGATTGTCAGAAATAGGATATGACTGTAGTCAAGAATGGGCCGTTTGGTGGCTGGCAGGATGAGTTGCAGCTGTAGAGGGAGATGAGGACAGGGACACAATAAAGAATTTGTGCAATACCTCTTTTTGCTGTGGGCTCTTTGAGCATGAGAGCTAACAAAGTTAGAAATGAGACTTACCAGAGTGGTACTGGTTATGACCTTGAAGGTAGCTGCAAGCTACCACTATGGCTGTTCAAGGAGAAGGAACTGCTGTCATGTGTTGCTGGGTGGGCAGGAGGCAGGGAGGTCATGGTATGCCCAGCACTATCTCCTTTCCCAACAGCCCAATTTCCACCTCTGTGGCTTTCACAGAATTTCATTCTTCAAAGAGGAGTAGGTGATGAATAAGCAACACTAGATTCTTACTTGCTATTAATTAATTACCAGTGAAAGGCTGGGTCTGACCCAAAAGGAGTTACTAAAATGTGTCTGAGAGTCGTGAGTCTCTTTCTCTTCTCTTGATTCCTTGTATTTGCTCAGACTTCACTAGAGAAAAGGTAGGCCTTTTCTGGTAGGAAGGATCAAGTTGGGGCCTTTTCAGGGTATGCAGCATGAGCCATGGGAAGCATGCAGAATGCTTCCAGCTTCTGTTTCTCACTTAGCTAAAATTTGGGGACACCTTACGAAAAAGTTGTGTGTGTGGAGTAGTGTATATTCAGGTGAGATATCTGTCAGTGAAGTCAAGTCCTCTGTGGCTGAAAAAGCCCACTTTCTAACTATATTCTTTTCTTTCTTCGTCATTTTTCTAGCTATAAGCATCAGGGAATATGTTCTCCTAGTCCAGTTCAGAGTTTTACTCTTCCTTCGCGATGTTCCTGTCTGATCCCTTCCCCTTAGAGTATGCAAGTGAATTTCTTGTCCTCTCTGTGGGAAAAAAAAGAATCTTTAGATGTTCCTGACAGTCTGTGCCTTCATTTTATTTTTGACAGTTGGTCCTAAGTATCTCTTAAAGACATGAGGAACTTGGCAGGCCTTTGAGTCACTTTGTGGCTGAATGAATATGCCCCTCCACTGAGATTTCACCTAAAGCCTCATTCACAATTGCAGTCTAACTCCGTTCTTGATCTGTTTTTCACCTCTGGATTTTATAGCTAGTAGGACCATTTTCAGTTTCTTTGCTTGCCTTTTTAAAATAAAAATTCTGATAATAAATATATATATATGGAGTAAACAATCTCCCAAGCTGAAAATAAAACATGCACACACACTACCTTCTTTTCCCAAATAAATTACAGGATTTTCAGAGAACACGTGGCTAGCATAGTAGTGAAGTGGACTCAGCATGTCTTGGGAATACTAAATCTATTATTGTCAGTTTGTTCTTTGGAGAATGGCTAATGAGGAAATAGCTCCCCAAGAACTTGGATTGTGCTTCCAAAGACAGAGATTCAAACTGCTAGAGCAGCACTGCTTACCTTTTTGATACTGAACAAAAGAAATCCAGATTTGAAATTAAAGTTGCRTCGGGAATTTTACAAAGGGTTCAGTAAAGTAAAATCCTATTTAGTTAACTTCTATCTATAATAAACTATTTTTGGGTAGGACAGTTCAACTAAATACAATTTTCCTAGCAACTCAAGAGCCTGGGACATAATTTTTCTCGTATTATTGGTAAAATAACACCAGAAAATATTCCTGTGTGTTCTCATAAAGTKTGTGTAATGGTCAGGTAGAAGCATCCTGTACAGAAATGTCCACGCCTCCGTGTCCTCCTCCTTCCCCACAGAATGTGCAAGTGGCCATCTGAAGTGTCCATATGGTGCATCTCCATCTACTGTCCTGTTTCTACCAGTGTTCTCATGTTCTACTGTATGCTGAATATCTTAAATCTGAAGATTCCTACCTGATATCATTCTCTGCAAAAAGAGCAGTTGTATAGGTTGTCCTTGACCTTCACGCTCCTGGGCAATAGATTTCTTTGGAAGCAGATTAGGGGCTGTATTGATTTCTCGTAGGTGGAAACACAGCCCCTGTAAGTATAGTGATAACCAATCTGTGATGGTAGATTCTTTGGCAAGTAGTGTTAAGTCCTGTGCTAGAATGAGTTCATGACAAACTGTATGTTTGCAGAAGGTCAGGTCAAGAGTTTACTGAGAACAGCATTCAGGTCTTCTGGTGAGTGCCTTTGTTCCTTGTGTCAGGTGCACGAATCAGGTCAAGGCAGTAATACCCAAGGAAGAGGAATTAAAATGAATGGATGGTCATTTTTTCCCCATAGCAGTGCCGATTTATTAATATTTTTAAATGTCTCATATTTCATGTAATGACACTTGACTTGAGCTGTGAGTAGTCTTGCTGCATATCATGTACTTGTCACTGTTTTAATTTATGTACTGTTGGGAGGGTAGCTAGTAAGAAAGCAGGCATGCACCATGTAGCTCTAGAGAAAATACACTGCTATTTCCATTAGAAGCTTCAGTTGCAGGTCACAAGTTAATTATTTTCTGACCTATACAGCATAATTACCAGGGAATCCCAAAGAACCCAGAAGTACTGTTTCTTTCCAAGGTCTTGGCCAATAAAACCTTCACATCCACTATCATGAGAATGAAAAATAAGCTGAAGTTGCCCTTGCAGCCAGTCTTGCTGGGACTTTTCGGGTGCTGAACATCAAGTATGTGTTGGGGAAACAGTGTCTTAGTTCTTGGCTGTGTGAAGCCCATAGCTCCTGCCTCAGCAAGACTCGCATGCTGCAGGAAACTGAGCTCTTCTAAAATGTGCCTAGCCTGTTTAAAATGAAAAAAACAAAAGAACCTTCTATTTATTTCGAGGTGATCAGGCACCAGGTTATGAGACACACAGAGATAGAAGCATACAGGCCAAATCAAGAGGAATTCACATTTCCCTCCTCATTTCTGTTGCCCTTTTTTAAGGGCCGGGTGGGGGAGAGGCATACCTCCCTTACTTCATTCTTCTGGAAGATTCAGAAGAGTGTGTGTGGAAGACACCAAGAAGTGGAACCCTTTTAGAGAAAAAATCTAACCACAGGCAGCAGACTCAGAAGCAAATCAGATAACAGGCAGCAATGTTGAAGTGACCCCTCAGTGTCCATGTATTCAGATACTGAAACATCCTCTCGTGTTCCCCAATTCACTCATAGGATCAAGTAGCATCATTTTTCTGCAGTGAAAGAAACAAGCTGCAGCTTTTTTTTTTTTTTTTTAAGGCTTTTGGCAATGGAAATATTTGCATGTCAGACATCTGAAGGATAAAAAGAAGCCCTTTAGGATCCCTGTCCTTTTAGCAAATCAAAAAGATCTGGTCCTCCATCCTTTTTGGCAAGGTTTTTTGACTCTGAAGGGATCTGTGGAGCTGCCCTTGCTAATGGTCTCAGTCTCCAGTGCACCAAAAAGTGCTGCTTAAGAGGGTGAGCTTTCACATTGTATAAGCAAAAGGTAGAGTCTTTCCCYGATCTGAGGTACCTCCAGGTTTGATGGCACTGCTGAGATGCATTGTATTGGTAGGGGTCTCTCTCTGGTGGAGTGCTTCAGTATTGTTGTTCCCTTGACTTGTTCAATTTAGTGGACTTCAACACTTCAAGATTATTGCAGTCATGTGGGGTGGCAGATCTGGCTGCTGCACTGTCAACCAAAGTAGCCATACCCCAGTGGGGCCAGCAGTGAATTTGAGATGTAGTTAGGCAAAAGATTTATTACACAGCCATATTGTATTTTATTGTTCAAAACTGTGGTCTTGTGAACTTGTAGAGATTCACTTGATCATTCATTGACTTAAGCTATTAGTTTGATCCTTATAAAAACATCTTGCTTTTATCCCTCTATTTCACAGGGAGAGCTGATGCAGGACTGGGTTATTAATGGCATTTCTGTAATTTGTTTTCTGTTTTCTGTGTGATATTGATTCACCAGTTGGAGAAGGATATTAGTGTGGACTGTTCATTGGATTCAGCAAAGGTAATTTGGCATAGTCATCTTTGCCCATTTGTCCGTTGCTAAATCTGCACGAAGGAAACGTTTGTCACACACGCACACCTTGATCACAACATTTGATGAGGCTTTTCCCTAGTGATAACCAAGTGACTCCTGTCTTTAATGAATGGAATCACTTGGCATTCCTAAGACAGTAGTGATTAACATSATTTGTTTTGCATGGGGAGTATTCATAAAGGTATACATCAGAGAAGGACACCAGTTCTCCTGTATCACAGTCTTTTTTGCCTTAATTGCAAGATTGCTTTTACTATCAGAATCAAAATTCTCTTTTATCTTTAAAGCATCCAAATATTAGTTGGTTCTAATGACTCTCAAGGCATTTAGTTTCTGCATCCGCAGTTAGCCAAGGCAAAGACACTGAAGCGCTATTGGTTACAAGTTTTGCAGTATTTTTCCATTGCTGCCTTTACCTGCTGCATGCCTTGAAAAGAACTAAAATTGCAAAGCCTGTGCAAATTTGTATCAAGTGTCAGTGGCCTGTAGTTATTAAAAAGAACGGAAGCATAAAAAACAGGGTGTAAACAGAATGGATCCTCAGCAGCAGTGGGTTTGGAAAAAAATAGGCTAGCTCTGATTTTTCCAAGCATCAATATAATTCTTTATGGTAAAAATAGGAATGTTAACATGCGTTTCCTTTGGACAAGTCGAGAAAAGAAATTGCAGCTCATTCATGATATTGCACAGTTTGAGCGTTTTTCTTCTATATAGCTTTCCCTCCCCCATGAAAATAGTTCATTACCAAGGTGATTGAATTAGGCAAAGTGATTTATATAGGCTGTGCAGTGAGGAAAGGCTTTGTTAAGTTACAGCAAAGACTTGGAACACTGAGGGTGAGAAACAGCTTGGCTGAGACACGGAGCATCACAGTCCTCTCATTAAATCTCCGTGCCTACGACCAGACGTGGCCTCACTTTGCATTTGCTGCTTGATTACGGAATCTTTGAAGCTGTTGTCTGGAAATAAAAGGCAGTAAATCAAATCAATGGGTAGCTCTTCAGTGGGAACCAAAGAAACTTGTGATGCTGTATCTTCTTTTGGCTCCTTGTCTGAATGTAACAGATGCGGAAATGTATCCGTGATCGCTGCTGCTTACACATGGAAGTGCAAATAGAACTCAGCCTCTTAACTCTTCATGTAATGTGTCATGGGCTAGGAGAGACATGAAAATAATCTCCCCCTCTCCTCCCAGATAACTTATCCACAGGAAAATTAACCCCTTGAACTGGTGGGGAGTTCTATGTGAAAGCATCCTTGCCTAACCTGTCTTGGGCTGTGATGGGGAGAGTAAAGCAGGGGATACTGCTCTTTGGAAGCAGTCTGATTCACTGTTGGGGAAAAACATCGTGAGACATTTCTGATGATGGTAAAGATCAGTAGATGCTCCTGATGTCCCACTTTTTGCATTCATATTGTTTGAAGTGGAAGAACTCTGCCAAAGGGCCAGAGCTTAGATATTCAGTTTTTAAGAGAACTTTATGTTGTGGACATGGGCTGTTCTAATATGCTTTTCTTGATATCTGAAAGCTGGTTAAATTGTGAAGGAATAACCAAAGTATTATAACAGCTGCATGGGCTTTCATATACTGAATTATGTAGTTTCAGTTCATCTTAAGGCTCTTCCAAAATGATACAGGTAGCTGGAGAAATGCACTATTTCCTGATCTGAGTGGGTCCATCAGAGGTGCTATACTGGTGTGAGTAAAGTGGTTTATGTTACCATTTATACAACAGTAACTAGGCCAGAGCATCTTACGTTAACTTGCTGCACTTTGCAATGTTGCAATTGCCACTGGAAAATATTTATTAATCTTCATTGCTAAAAGAAGTTACAAAAATCTTTTAAGTGTTGTATGCTGTCTCATGAGGGCAAGTGGTGCTGACATTCACACCTCTGCAGAATCAGCCTAACGCATGCTACATCAGAATTTGTGCCTCTCTCACTCAGCAGATTTTTTTCCCATTCACGTTTCACAAGTGTAAATGATGGCACTGGGCATAAATCATTTGCTTTGTATTTTCTGTTATGCAAAGATGGGTACCTTTTACCCCAAATGGAACTGGGAAACTCCTTAGGGTAYCTTCTTCTGTTTCAGCAAAGTAACTCCTGATTTATTAGCCTAACTGAACCTTCCCCAAGATTCCTTGCCTTCCTCTCTGCTTCCTCCTATTACCCTTTCCATGGTGAAACAAAGATATCAAACAGTTTGTTTACTGAGGTGAAATTGCAGATCAACTCCAGAGACCAAAGATTAAAAAAAAGTCAAGGAAAGCATGGTGGTAATCTGGAAAAGGAGAAGGTGCGGGGCTGAGATAATGTTCAGAATAAATATCAAAACTTGCTTATGCTTTTCTGGGTGGGAAATATATGCTGGAACCCTGAATTCTTTTGTCTTTCTGAGACCTGTTGTGGAAATCTGGCATAACAGCAGAATTCCCGAAGTGTTGGTAGTGTGATAATATTTTTTATTTTTATTTTATATACACACAGACAGACACAGAGAATCACAGAATGGTTGAGATTGAAAGGGACCTCTGGAGATCATCTAGTCCAACCCCCCTGCTCAAGCAGGGTCACCTAGAGCACGTTGCACAGGATCGTGTCCAGACAGCTTTTGAATATCTCCAAGGATGGAGACTCCACAACCTCTCTGGGCAACCTGTTCCAGTGCTCAGTCACCCTCACAGTAAAAAAATCTTTCCTTAGATTCAGATGGAACTTCCTATGTTTCAGTTTGTGCCTGTTGCCTCTCGTCCTATCACTGGGCACCACTGAAAACAGTCTGGCCCCATCCTCTTTACAGCCTCCCTTCAGCTATTTAACCACCTTGATAAGATCCCCCCTCTGGCTGCTCTTCTCCAGGCTAAACAATCCCAGCTCTCTGAGACACACACACAGACATATACGTACATACATATATGTGCAGGCTCCCCCATACATGTCATCACACTATATGTAGTGTGATCTGTAACCCAGAGAACACTTCTGTATTTAGAAACATTCCTGCAGTGCTGATAGAAGTCTCCCCTTTCTAACACTCCGCCAAAAAGGGTGGGCATTTTCTGTCTTTCTGGAAAGCCTTATTTGGGGTGGTTGCTGTTGCCGGTGGCTGTGGTGTTTTTTGCTGTGCCTCAAAGCTATCCACTGGAGTCTCTCACAGTGAAAGTGCTTGCAAATCTGGGCTGTGTTGTGAACCTGAAGAATACAAATATTAATTCCCAGAGAATTTCAAGAACTTCAAAGTGGCTTTTAACAGAAAAGGGCCAGTGTATGGAGCCCTAGACAAGCCCCATTTGTAACCAGTGTTCTGGAAGGCAGCATTTAACATCCTTTCACCGKGTCTGTGCCAATCCAGATAGCAGAGAGCAGTATACAGATATTTGATGAAAACTCTTTGACACATTGGACAAGAATACAATCTCCAAAGTGAGCTTTGCAGCATAGTCAGTGTTACACCCAACATTTTGTATTGTTCATGATAGCTCTGGCTGATTTTTCCCTGAGGCTCGAGACTTGTGGAGTAGTGGTCATTTCAGTCTTCAGCACTTGCCCATGTTCGAGCTGCTCCTGTCAGGAATAGGTGGTTAGAGGTTCAGGTTTGCTACACACTAGGAATGGAAGCGGCCTTGGATTTGTTACCTGAGCAGTGAACTCCTGAGGGCTGGCTGCAATTGTAACAGAGTAGAAGGTTTGCGTGGCCCTCGGCCCTGCTCCCATTGCATCAGCTGGAACATGCACTATGCTGGGCAGAGCTAATGGAGAGAGACATGGTCCTTCCAAAGTCTCTTTCTCCTCCATTTAGGTCCCTCCCATCTCCTCAGAAGACCTTCACCACTTCTGGGTTTTCCGGCTAGAAAACAGTCCTGTTGTAAAGTCTACGGCTGCTGCTAGATTGCGCCTGTCCTAGTTGTTGAACTCTTCTGGGCATCTATTGGGATGAAGAGTCAGGCATTCCCAAACCACTTCATGGGTTCCTAAGGTGAGCTGTCAAAGTATTTTATCTTCATTCCATATGCAGATAGTCTTCAGCTTCTGGAGATGGGCTGCTTCTCAGTTAAGTGAGATTCTTGGCTAACCAGGAAATGCTGGGAAAGTCTCTTGCAAGTCTCAGCGTTTAAGGAAGCCCAAGAAGTCTTGGATATGTGAACCTGAAGAACTTGCAGGACTGACCCCATCTGGGTGCGTCTCCACTGCCTTAAGAAATTGTATGGGAACATCTGTTTGTGTCTAAGCAGCAGTCCAATTCCAATTAGGCAGAAATTTGTGAGAACTTCTATGAGTCTATGGGAACTGAGATTTTCCAGTGGATTATAACATGGCTGAGGTTGGACAGGTCTCTCTGGGAGGTGCAGGAGGCACTACTGAATCCAAATCCTCAATCTGAATTACTGAAAACAGATTAGCACCTGTATAAATTATATAGAGGGATGCTTTTTTAGCATCAGTCAACCTGTTTTCCTCTAAAATTCTGCACTGTTTTGGTGGAAAATTAAGGAGAAACCTACCGTGGAAAATGCTGACAGTAACAGCAGGAGGTGGACAAAGTAACAGATGAACAAAACAATGTCTTACAGTGGACTTCAGGCAGTCTGAAGTATAGGCTGTGCTCCTGGCACTGGGTAATATGATGTATTGTCTTGTAAATTCCAGTTAACATTACATCAGCTCTTGACAGAGGGTGTCTCTATGTCTCGCATTAAAATTTGAGGCCTCTGGGACCTTGTCTGTTAAACAGTTTGTTGGCCCAATAAAATAGTTCACGTGGCGGAACTGTGTGTTAGAAATCAATCCAAGTGTGCTTCCCTTGTCTTAGCAGAAGAAAGGAAAGCTCCAGGGACTGATTCATTTCTCTTTGCTGAAAAAAAGCTGCTGCATCCTGAAACATTTTAAATAAATGCAGTGTTTCTACAGGTAGCTCTGCATTTAATTCAAATTGTATAAGGGGCTTGTTGTACACTAAATAAAATTATCTTGATTACAAAAAGCTAAATCACTTTAAACATGCATCTTATTTCATAGATGTTAGATCTTGTGATAATCAATTGGYTTTTAATTAGTATGATGAACTGTCATAGTGAATTCTCATTGGCCGGATTTTCTTGGTGATATTATGAGTGTCTAAATCCATAATTATCCATTTACCATCACAGCCCCAGGAACAGTAATTTACTTACAGAATGTTCTTATAAACCAGCTAGTGTACGTGGTCCTTTTCACTTGGCTCAGCAGACTCAAAGTTATTTTACTTTTTAGTGAAAGCCCTCAACAATGCCAGCTGATCAGAGTCTCCCCTGGGGTTGATGTTTTTAGGAAGGAGGATCTTGGCTTTCTCCCAGTTGTCTCTGTGAAAGTGCAAGTGATGCAGCGGTGGGGTATATTTCACAAATCACCAAATATGGAGGTGTCCAAAGGTTTTGGTGGTGAATGTGGGTTTGTAACAGGGTCCAAGACTTCTTGCTCTTTTGGACTAGTGGTACCTTTGGACACTACTGCAGCGAATCTGTTACAGCAAGTACTACAAGCAGTTTGTTAGCTATGGTGGTGCACAGGTTTTTGCGTGGCTGTGTGCCTGCTGATGGTGAAAGTATGGGTACTTTCTGTGGATGGGCCAGCCTTTGTGATGCTGAATGCAGGTGGCACATGCTTGATGAATCATGTCTGTACCTAAATATTTCTTAAGAATTCAGGGCTAGAATATCGCTAAGGACCTACCTGGAAAGGGAACTAGAGCAGCCTCAGGGCCAATATGTGTTTTTCTTTCCTGTTTGAGGAACCAGACTGGAGGGATCATGAGAAGGGGAATGCATGTGCACCCAAACACTACACATGACTATACACTTAAGTATTTTATGTGCATGTATTTCTCACTGAGCAAAAAATCCCCAAAGAAATGGGGAGAGAGAGAAAGAAACAGTCTGTTGATTAAAGAGGCTCAGTAAATTGCTTAAGTGAAACTTTGTGCACATGATTTGTGTGATTTCCAATTAGCATTCATTTGGGAGGAGGAGAAGGGAGACGAAAAGGAGAACCTGCCTTTTTGGTAAGAGGGGAGTTAATCATCAGTTTAATTCACAATCTCTGGCTCTTCAAAGGAGTTGCTAATAAGTGTTTGGCTTCTTTTTCCCTCCCACTCCTTTTCCCTAGGAGCTAGTGAGAGACACAGACGGCACTGATCACAGAAGCAAAACTGTAAAGGAGAGGAGAAATCCCCAGTGGAAACTCTTTAATCTGCCTCTGGAAAGGGCAATTTGTGTTAATAGGACAAAACTGTAACATTTAATATTAATTATAGGGATTTGGGGAGGAGCATGTGAAGGATGGAGGCGGAGAATAGACTGGAGAGAAGGAGAGATCTGACTGCAACAGTCTCTTATTGCAGTGGGAAGTAGAGGAGCCAGATGAGCCCTGCCTCTTCAGCCAGCAAGGAGGAGCTTATCTGGACCTCATACCAGTTGAATTCTGGCAACAGAGAAGCTTCATATGTTGCAGACAAAGCCAGTTCCTGTGTATTTTCTTGATGATGATGTCAGAGATTGCTGAGTTTGGTTAGCAAAGAGCAGTGTGTGTAAAAGTGAGGAAAACTGTTTGGATTGGATTTCATAGCATGGAAGCCCRTGTGTGCTTGGGATCTAATAGCTCAATACGTACAACCTTAGTACGTTGGAAGGATTGTAGTAGGTCTGACCAGAAGTCCATAAAGCCTAATTTTATGTCTCAAACAGGTGCCAGTAGTGGATGCTTAGTCAGGGGTGTATGAAGAGGGCAAGCAATTAGTACTGCTTGGTTTGCTCCCCCAGCTTCCAGTGGTGTGTGACTCAGGAATCCTGGGGAACACAGTGTGTGACAGGCTGAAGAGTGAAAGACAAAAATTCCTGTGCTTGGAGGGCACTGCTGCTTTTCATTTGCATCAGAGTGCTTTGAATTGGGAGGCATCAAATTGCAGCTACTATTCCTTTTCTTTGTGATCATATTTATGCTTTGCCTGTTGAGCAGATGCCTGAATGCTTCCAAAAATCCTAATTACATTTAGGCGCAGTTCCCACACAAACACACCGAAGTGGATTTGATTGCTATTAAGCATTCAAACCTTTGCATGACAGTTGAGGATTTTCTCAGATTATGTTCAACAGGTAATGTTCAATTACTATGCACTGGGGTGAGATGAGCACACAGGAACCTGACTGGCTTTTAGATGAGGGAAAGAAAGAAATTAATTCCCTGATGGAATGAAGGGGCTCAGCTGGCTCATTGTCCAGATGGCCAAACACCCAGCAACATCTGGGAATCTGGTATTGCACACTGGCTGCCTCCAGATCTTCAGAGAAGTCTAAATAGTAGGAACACGTGGAATTCAGGATACCTAGACATGGCTGCATTGCCATGTCCTTCTGAGTGGAGGTAGTTTCCTTTAGCACATAACTACCTCAGGGTTGCAATAGGCTATTTGATAATGACAGAAGTGGCTGTCTTCCAAAAGCCATGTCTTTCAGTTCTGACCTGAAAATGGAGCACTGAGGGGCAAACACTGGTCCAGTGTATTCAGTACCCTTGAGTTTCTTCTTTGAATTTAGATCCCATGGCGGCATCAGATCATATGCTGTGCTTTGATATAGCTTACTTATCCCATTGTGAAAAGGGAGAAGTATTACGTTACCAAATGAAAAAAAAAATTCAATACACGTAGACAAAGTTTTAGCAATGGTTTGTTGTAAAGAGCCCTGATACTTGTTTCCAAGGCCAAGAATCGAGCTTTGTGGGCCCAATGGCAAACAAAGGAGTGGAGCAGGCGGCTGGACTGGGATAGCAATGAGTGTCACAAGCGCAGAGTGAAGGGGGAGGAGTGTGGCTGAGTGTAGCAGTAACTTGTTTCATGCTACTCTCTTACATGCTTGAATTAAGGCAGTCCTATCAGTTTCAGTTCTTGCTTCAGTTGCTTGTGTGAACATTGCATTTGGTTCCCATTTCTCTCCAATGTGTGATAAAAAGATGATAGGAGATTTAATTTCCAGAAAGGGACACTCAGGCAGGCAGCAGGAAAACAGCTGCTGGGTAGATAAATGCAGGAAGGTTTCCCATCAGACATTCAGTATCTCTGTTGCAGATAAGCAGTTTTTCTTAAAAACATGTATAAATGCCCCTTTGCTGATGAAGCATCTTGGTAATGTTCCGTTATAAAGCAGGATGAATATGAGCTGCATTTCATCTGACCTTTAAATTACCTCCATCTTATCAGTCCCATTTTATCAGTAGCTCTTTAGAGAATGAGCCCTTACTTGGAATTAATAGATTCCTTCATTGCAGGAATCTGACACAGGCTTGTGAATAGCCCTGCCAGAGTGTGTGTTTACAGCAAAGATCACAAGCAGAGGGAAAGAGTGCACTGGCATTTATGAATTTATGAAGTTAGTGGGGGTTTTTTGGCCCCTATCTTGCCTGCATTCCTTACAGAAGAAAGCTTATCACAGGCAAACAGGTCACAGTGGGATAGAAGCCCAGTTCTTCCTTCTGTCTGTGTTGCGGACTTGTGGGGGTAGGAGGTGGATTATCTGCTTAGCATCCAAGAATGAATGAAAATCACTTCCTAAGCTCTGGAGATAGAAATCAAATAACTAGGTGTGTGAAGAGATTAYTGGCTCTGGGGGCTGTTGGGGAATGATACTGGATTTATTTATTTTTTACTGTGCCACCCAGTGATGCATTATTTTTGTTATGCCCTACCAAGGCTGACTGTAGCAGTAAAGGTGGTTGGATGTGGGAATAAGTGAGAGCAGCTCAGCATAGCCCTTGCAGTCATACTGTTTCTTGGAGGAGCATGAGGTACACAGGGCCTTTCTGCCTCTCAGGCTTTGATCCATCTCTCTTCGCCACCAGTTATGCAGCTAGGCATAAACATCCCCTAGGAAAGGCTGAGGCTTTGTCACTGCCCTCATAGAGCAGCCATTGTGGTAAATGCAATCTCCGTTTTACAAAGGAGAGAACGTGGCCAGGGAATGAAACCATGTAGAAAAGCTCACAAGCAGCAGACCTACTTTACTAGCTACAGTAGAGTCAAGGACACATTCTGTAGTCATGCTGGTGTTAACTTTAAGTGCATTCATAAGGGACAGCTCTTGGGACCTGCATGATGCAAAGAGGATATAAGAGGATGGCATGGGTTTCCAGCAGAAAGTTGCTTCATGTTAGTTGGATGCTTTTCCTGATTGAACTTTTATTGTGTGATTAACCACTAGCATATGTATGGTGTCGTGTCAGTTATTACCTAGACTGTGCATTGTCATGTCAGTTCCTGGTAGCCTCATCTATGTATAAGTTAGACACGTTTTTTTAGTGTGCCATTCAAAGACTGAATAGTGCCTCATGGCCAATAATGCCATGTGTTTTCTTTCACAGTCATTTTTTAGATTGATCCGTATATTTATATAGCAGGATGTCACCTCTCCAGTTGTCCCTCCCACCTTGGCTCATCTTAGGCCTGCTTTAAACAGTGATACTTCTGCATTTGGTGGAGAAGATGGAGTTTTATAATGGAGAAATATTCTGTTGATAGTATTTAATCTCCTTGTTTAAAAAAAAAGACCCATTTCATCATCTAATTTAATGATAAATTGCAGTCATTCATCAGGGAAGGAAGGTTTATTAATAGAGAGGATAACAAATGGGCTGCAGACAGATATGAGAAAATAGTTCCATCAAATAAGGGACTTAGAGGAAGGAAAAATTGCAGAGCATGAAGGCAGAACTGAAATCTCCAGAATCATTGGTATCTCTCTGTACCTCACACATCAACACAATGACCTTCTCGCCTTGTCTCAGACTTACTACTTTAGACTATTTACACTGTAAATGATCCAAGAAGAGAAATACCTAGGGATACAGTGTATGCTCTTCAGGTCAGTAGACATGTCTCCATATCCAGAACAGGAATGATCTGAGTGAGGGGAACTAAAACTACCTATGAATTTGGTTTGAATTTGTGGAATTGTTTCTGACAAAATCTGAAACTGTAAATTAAAAAATACCAAGTGTTTAATTTTTCATCTGAAATGTTTGATGGTGTTTCTTTTTCCTCCTGATGTTGTTCTTAATGAAAACTCCATTTTGAGTGACAAAATATTAGGAAGTAAGTACGAAAATCAAAGAAGGGTGAGAAGGATGTATGTAACCTACAAAATGAAAGTCATTAGAACTTTTTTGGTTGAAGGAAATATTTTGCTTAGAATTACAGAGAGTTTTGTAAGGTCAGCTGCAGGTAGGTTGATTTGAATTTTTTTCCCCACTTTTCTGTCTTGGCCRCTGAACCAAAAAATATATACTTTTAACATATCGTGATTGTGTTTGCATCGAACAAATGGTTCCTGATCATGATCCCTGAGGAAACCCTAGGGAAACAACCCTAAATCTGAACCTCATTTCTTCATCCACGCTGATTCACTGGAGTTGTTGTAGGAGTCTACTCCTACTAGAGAATAGGACAGGAGTTTGTTCTTACTGACTCCAGCCCTGAGATGGAAAAAAAATCCTGATGGATAGTACCTGTTTATCCAGTTTTACTTTTCATGCTAATGTCAGCTTAGAACAGCTTCTTCAATAATTTTTACATCTCTGGAGGTTATTCTGGATTTACGCTGTGGTAACTCAAATCAGAATCTGGCCCAAGAAACTCAGCCTGATTGGAGAAGCACTTCAAAGTTTCAGCATCAAAATATACTGACATGAGGTACATTGTCCTACTTGTTCTCATCTGCAAACCCATCTTGGTCTGTGTTTTTCCTCTACACTTGCACTGGTCACATCTGGAATTCCAAGGTCTGGCATCTATTTTGTAGAGATAATGCAGGCAAGGTCACCCGTCCAGTGATTGCCCTCCAGTGCCTCAAAGTAGGATTCTTCTTAGAGATGGTTGAATAGTAGATTGACTAAAAAATGCAATTTTAGTCAAGTTTATTATTTGGCTTTGGAAATACTGGTTAAATTTGCTGGGGACAGAAACTGGGAGGTGAGATTTTTCGCAAAACCTCTGACAAAGGCCTCATTGTTAGGAAATTTTCCTTAGCGGTGAAGCTGTGGTTCTTATTTCTTCATGTGGTGTGGGGAAATGAACCTGTATCTCCCCTTTTCTGGGAGTGCTTTTATTGAATAGGGATAGGAGGGAGCTAATCTCTCCATGGAAGTGTTAATCTTCTGAGCATATCTACCCCTTCAATTCCTTTGCTTCTCTCAGGAGTGACCGAGTAGAACATTTTCCCTCTAGGCCACCTGAAATATTTCATTTGATAGATAGATAAATGAGATGCTGTAGAGTTAAGTTTTGGTGAATGCAAAACTATCTTTTGAGATGAACTGCGTACTGTAGTTTTCTGTTTAGGCTAGAGCGCTCTTAACTGTTTTCTAAACTCCAATGCTGGTTCTGACCTGACAGGCATTCCAGTCTGCCATATTTGTGAACTAATGATTGATCCTCCTCATGCTAGTTACCGAACAGTTGTTAATCATGCTTGCATGATTAATCTTGGAAGCATCTCCACTGACAGAAGGAAAAGGTTGAGAGGGGTGTTACTATGCCTCTCTTTCTGTCAGAGGAGGAGAGAAGATGGGGCAGAGAGGGGCATCACCTGCTGTGGTGTAGGAAAGCTACCCATGTGTTTGATGGTGTTTAATAAAACATGGATTTGGATGGGGGAGGAAGAAGGAAAACCCCTCTATTAATGAACTCATTAGTGCTCTGAGAAAAGTCAGACCAAATCATTGTCCAGAAAAGCAGTGTCTGGCTGGATTTATCGTTCTCTGTAATTAGGGATGGAGTGATACAAGTAGGGGTTGAGAGAGAGAATGAGAGAAAATTCACAGCCAAATTACTCAAGTAGAGAAGTGACATTTGCACCAAAGAGGGAGTAGCATCTTGACACCACTGCCTCACCTGTCGAGCCTGTGCTTTCCTTGCAAGCTCTTGATCAGAAACACTGGGTTGTGGGGGAGAGGGTGGAGGTTTAAAGGGACTTGAGCAGGACAGACGTGAGTTAGGATGCCTGGATGCATTTGTACGCTGACACTTAGACTGCGTCTGGACCCAAGCTGGTGAGGTCCATATAGACCTGTGCTGTGTCATATGAACCTGGCAGCAACATTAGCTCTGGGAGCCATTTACAGGCTGGGAGAGGTCAGGGTTAGACATCTTCACCCCAAAAAGGGAGCCTTGTGTGCTCTCAAGCCTCAGCTGCATCTGCTGTTGGGCATCACATTGCTTTCCACGAAGGCCCTTCTCTGCAGGACTTAAATCCCCCTCAGGTGCTCAGTGCCCTATGGGCACTGCCCTGGTGTGAAGCAGCATGGAGAGTAGCAAAGCCTCCCATAGTGGGGGGACATGCATTTGGGCTTCATTTGCCCAGTTGAAGGTCCTGGCTCTGCTGCCAACAAAGCTGCCTTTTGTAGTAAGTGGTACAAAAGGGAGAGGAAATGCATTCCCCAGGGAAAATTGCCTTTCAGTTGTATGCCCAGGAGAATCTACAAAGACTGCACTAGTTGCAAGAGCTTTTGTCTGTGTTTCTTCAAACACAGCTGCCTGGAGGGTTTTCTTTGAAAGAGGCTTTTTGGTGTGTTTCTTTCAAGTGGCAGGAATTGTGTGTTCCAGCTGCAGGTGGCCAGCTTGGAGTCTGAGCTGAGTCTTTTTGTAGGGGCCAGGGGATTTGAAGCCCACTGAGTAGGGAGGAAACATCAGAAACATTTAAGGCTTATCTGTGCCAGGATGTGGCCCGGACTTTGAAACCACAGTGCAAATTTAAACTGTTCTTGTCAAAGAAGTACAAGCCTCTCTGTGGAGGTTCACAGTTGGCTTTAAAAGTGACTTTTTTTTATTTTATTGATCACAGTATAATCGGCTTAGTTTAGTTTAGTTTAAGTCTTCTTGAGTTTAGTGGTGTCTGTTTAAAATGGATTTAAAGTAAATGAGGGAATAAAAACCTAAGCTGGTATCACTCCTTTTCTGCTACCCCTCCCATCAGTATGCAGTTGCACTCTGCACTTTGGAAATCTACCTCACACCATCTTTCCATGGAAATTTCTAACCAGTCTTTTATTGTTTGCAAGGGACAAAGCCTGTGTCTCTGGCATCCTTGGGGAAGGCTTATACAGGGAGTCAAAACAGCCTGCTTTGACCCTTCATCAGCCCTTTCTTCATTGCTGAGACCACACACCTGTTTCTCCACAGAGCCTCAACCCAATGGACAGCTAGGGGTACCATGGTTTGAAAGCTCTGCAACCTCTCCTGACTTGTTTGAACATCAGTTGCTGCCCTGAGATTAGTTTGAAATCTCCTGTGGAGCACTAGTAYGTTCTGTTCTGCTGATGATCCTACAGTAGCTGTTCTGAGCCAGAGAAAGGTCCAGCTGTGAAATGCCAGTCTCCAACAATATCACAGATGCATGCCTGTGGGGCAGTTGGAAGAACAGGGCAAGGATTTCCAGCAGTTTGCAACTCAGCAGCTGCTTGAGCCAGACATACTGGTTTTGTCTTGATGGCATTTTTCTTCCCTGAACTTCTCCAGCTGCTTTGTGAATCCTTCTAAAAAGTTGACATCCAACCTCCTGTGGCAAGGAGTGCTGCATGAAGCTTTTCCTTTGGTTTGCTTTGAACCTGCTACTTGCTAGTCTGTTTGGTGCCACTTCATTTGTGCACTGAGAGAGAGAGTAAACAATTTCCCTCTTTGTGTCACTCATAGACCTTTCCTATATCCCTGCTCAGCTGTCTCTTTTCCACTCTGAAGAATTCTAGGCTACTTAGCTATTTCTTGTGCAGAGGCTTGTGCTGGCCGGTGCCAGTGGACGTGATGCTGTACATGGTGGCTGGCAATTTTATTCATTTACATTCCCTTCCCTTCCTGGGCTCCCTCACCAGGAGGCAACTGCTGTTTCAGCCACAGAGAGCCTGTGTGGCAGTAACAGGCCTTGATGGAGTAGTCAGAAGGGACAGGCATAATTTCTGTTCAGATGTCACATTGATCTGCATGGAGGAGAGGGAAGAGATTGTCTCCTTGCAGCAAGATGAACTGAGTTCTCTCCTAACTCATTAAAGCTCGGTTTCCCACAAAGTGGCAGACACACATACACACTCCTTYGATCACTTGCTTTTGTTCTATGTCTGGAAAGGGACAAAGTCCTCATGCTGCTCTCTCTGGCGTTGTGACCTGATTTGACACTGTTGCTAAGGTTTGAGGGCCTTTATGGATAACAAATAACCCTAAAGCTACCCGCTTAGTTCTTCTGCTTCTGCAGATCCCATTGCTGTCATAGCTGGATGTCTTTTTCACAGTACCTCACAGCAGTGTCTGACACAGCCCCCTGCTTTATCCACATCTTTCAGAGGAGGCCCGGAGGGGCTTGGAGCCTGTGGCTAACAGAATGGCTGGTACTGCTAGAGGTATGGCAGAGTTCAGCAGAGGTAGTCGTCTTCATACAATGTTTTTCCAGGGGTGGGGAATATATTTGAAGATGTAGAAGATGTACTGTCTTCTGGCTCACTTCTTTTGGAGCATCAAGCCCCCCAAAGCCTGGCTTGGTAACTGGAGGATGCCTTTGACTCCTCTGCATGATGGAGGTGCTGTGCTGCTCTTATAGGCAAAGAATATCATGGTGGCTAGTGTCAACAGCAACAGAGATGTTGGTATGCAGCTGGACTCTTTCAGGACTACTGAAATGCCAGATTTCCTCAGGCGACAAATGCTAGAATTTGTCAGTCAAATTCTGCTGAAGAGAGGAGCATGGCTTCAAACTGATTGACAAAAGCCCTTTTTAACCAGGCAATACAAGTAACAGGGGAGTAAGGAATTCATAAGCCTTCTTCCTCTTTCTRCTAATGTTGGCTGCCTGGTCTCACATCCACTGGACATGACTGCGTGAAGCAGCATATACGGCTCAGTGCTTATTGCACGTACTGTACATGGAGATGCTAGCTTTTGCCCTGTCCTGTCTCCATGGAAGTCAAATTTGGAGAAAGTTGCTTTGGCAGTTAAACTTGAATGTGAATTGAATTTGCTGTAGATATGGCCTCTCAGCAGAACTGGTAAAAAGTGAATGCATATGTAGATTTCTCATATATACCTCACTGTGATCCCCTGAGCTGTGACTCTGGTGGGTTTCAGAAAGGAATGAAGGTTTAGTGATATTTCCTACAGTAACCTTGCTGAACTCCCATGTTCAAGAGCCTTTTTCCACCATGCTTAACAGCATGTTTGTTCATGACATCTGGGCTCTTAGCCACCTTTCTAGAGGATTTGGGACAGCTAGTCTGCTCTTTTCCCCGCTGCAGATAAATTGGAACGGTGAGTAGGATGTGCAGTTCCACACTTTGCTGCCCTCCTTTCACACTGTGTGTGAATTACATTTTTGAGGCTCAATCCTGCACAGAAATGGGGGAGCCATTTCACCTAGCCCACTGTTCTGCTACATGGTGTGAACAGTGTATGTGTTTCCCTGYGGTGCTGCTTCTGGGGATATGTCTGTGCTGCAGTGTAGACAGCTTTAAACTAACTTGCCTGAGTCTTGGTAGCTGTTAGACGTTTTGCAGAAGTTTGGCACTGCTGTCTGTGCTGCTGCCTTAACAGGACTACTGAACGCCAGCTTGGGTGTTTCGGTGCCTTTCTGAGTGCTTCTGCCCTATGGCAGACTATGGGACTGTAGCACAGATTCACCGGCTGCCAGAAGAGTCTTGAGGTGGGACTGCACAAGACTGTGCAGACATTACCTAACTTCTTATGGGTCAACCTGGCTAGCATGGGTAACCGTACCAATGAAGACTGCACAGGCAGCATGAATAGATAGTCCAGAGTCCTGCGAGAGTCCCTTGCTGGGTATTAGCGCATGCTCAAAACTATCCCTTCATTGCCCCCAGATGGGTCTAACCCTCTGGTGCCTCAGACAGAGAAGGCTGTACCAGCAGCTTGGCTGCTTCCTGGTGAAGTATGGCACACGCAAGGATACGCTTCTGTGTGGAGCAGTCTGTATGCTAACAACGTGGCAGATGGTGCTAGGATGGTTACAGTCTCTCAGTTTGTACATCCATGGTATTTCTAGGCCTGAGAGTTGGGTGCCCTTCCCTGGTACCTTGGTTAACCCTATTGTTAGTCCAGCATCTTGGAACTGCTGTTCAGTCCTTTCCTTTCCCTGGGTATCTTGTACCTCAGGGCAGGTGTAACCAAGGAAATGCTTTCTGCCTCTACCCTTCAGCCCTTTAACATTAAGAGGACTCGGTGAGATCTAGTGTGCATGGGAGTGAACACACCTTTCCATTTGTAGATGTATCTGTGCAGCAGGGAACTGCTGGGCAGGAGGCTTGGCAGGGTGGATTACTGCATTATGGAACTCGCTTGGTGCTTTGCAGAGGCACCGACTGCAGGGGTTGGGTGCAGCCCTAGCGCTGATATCCCCCTGCATGGTACCAAAAGATTTCTGCAACTGCCTCCAGCCTCTCCCTGCCCCTCTTCACCAGCCTTAAATTAACACAAAAATCCTACATCTAATCAATTCGCTCTCTGAAGTCAGGTCTCTCTGCAGCACTGAGCTGTTTCCAGAGATGCTCTGAGAGTCTGGTGAGGGGGAAGGGAGACAAATTTCTTATTGATAATAGCTGTTTTTAACTCTAAATATCCCAACCTCTCTGGATGTGCCCGTGGTGATGGAAGGTTGGTTTTTGTTGGTCCAGTTCTTGTGCAACACCTGAAAAGTGACAGGAGAGTAAAGCAGCAAATACCTTCCTTCTTTAGGAAAAGAGAGTATGACTCGGTGCTTTCTCATGTTTCTGTCAGAGGGAAGGGGATTAAGAGCTGATTTATACAAAAAGAAAGGAGGAGGAAGAAGRAAAGACAAGACCAATGCAATATAAACAAGACTAAAGTCCCCAGGTTATGAAACTGTTGCACAAATTAGTGGGGCTGAGGACGAAAGAAATAAGGTACTGACATTCTATAGAGCTGAATATCTGTAAGGCAACTGCAGTTTTTGATCTTGCCATCTACTGGATCAAACATCCGAAGAGAGCACGTCACAATAGTCAAGGGGCTGGTTCATCCTTTGGAAAGCACAGTGCTTGCAGCTCAAGGCAGCAAATGAGAAATGAGAGAGGGTGCACCAACATCTGGAGACCTGCAGTAATATAGGCCACGTTCTGCATGGTAGCTCCATGGCAGGAATTGTAAGGGACAGAGGAAAAAGGGGAGGGTAGGAGATTTATAGCAATGATGAGGTACTGTAGAGCGGTAGAAGTGGGTTGAGATCTCAACGTTTTCCTTTTCAGTGGGACTTTATATATCTCATCTGCTTTAGCTGTCAAACAGGACTTTGAGTTAGGAAATTCTGTTGAATGTAATGTGACAACAACTATTTTCTAATCCAGTTCCTACTGCAGCCAATCAGAGATTAATAAGAACAAATTTCTTTGGTCTCCATTCATATATGAGCCTTTACCTTCTATTTCTGTAAATTCAACATCTAGATAAGTGCTTCTTGTGGGAAGGGAGCACTTGTGCATAATCAAAGTAGTAAGAAAATGGGTATGTAGAGGTAAATCATGGAACACCCTAGCTGTAACAACCTGAAGAATCGATTTAGTTTTTTTTTCAAATTTTTAGAGATAAGCGCTTTTTTACTTTAGTGCATGTATAAAATTGTTATGGTGCGCCCCGAAGTTAGACACGGATCCCCAGATTGTTTGCAAACTGCTCTCTTTGACCAGGTCTTCTGCTCTCCATTATTTTTGGTGTTTGAGGGGCCATTTAAAGTCCATGGCATCATTAGTGAGTGTGAACTGGAATATATCAAGACACAATATTGACTGGAATATTATGAAAATGAGGAGAGAAATTAGGAATTTCAGGTAATTGCATAAGCATTTTTAGTGTGAAGCCATCTTTCTGTGCATTTGTGAGATCCTTGCTGACTGTGACTGTGAATAAGATGTCAATCCTGTGCACATTTGTGGATGCTGTTGAATAGTACAGTACTTTTAGACAAGTCCCTGCTTTCATTCTTGTTTGTGATTTTTTTTTTTTTTGGCTTGAACTTTTAGTTCCAAGGGTTGCTTGCAGCATGTGTGCTAAAAGCTCCTTCCTCGCTCCATCACAGTGGAAACGGACTCATTAATGGACTCATTAATAATCTCCAGCCAGATGCTATCCAGAGAGATCTATGTGCTCTAAGTTAACATGTCTGTGGCTACCTCTGCCAAGTGGACATCTATTATTTTCTCACCTCAGCCACAGAAATGACTCCCCCGACAGAGGTACTTTGCTGTACCACAATACCCAGAGATTGCTGAATATTCATTATGTGTGACTCCTGAAAGTGCCTAGCTAGCATATTGTCATGGAGCCAAGATGCTTTATTATCTCTTGCCTTTTGCTTTCCTCGGAGAAAGTGAYGTGGCTTATATCATCAGTTCAGTTAACTTGCTTGTCTGAGCACCTTCTCTTTGTGTTTTGTTTTGAGAAGGGGAACAGAGGGAAAAACTCCGATTTAGCCTTACTGCTTCAGTTCCATGCAAGTGTGATTTACTGCTCTGTGCGTCTCTTGGAAGATTGATTAAAGAAGACAAGCCTCTGAACTTTGTTTCAAACATGAGTTTGTTGTAATAAATATAAAGCAGAGGATTATGGTTCCCAGTGTGAGGGAGTGAAGAACTCTATTTACCTTCCTGTTACAGGGGAAAAATGTAGCATGTAGGTGGCCTGTACTTAAATCACAGGAGCTACGGATCCTCCTTGTGCTTCTTAAAATTACATATGGCCATTTTATGTTGCTTATTGAGACTTAGAAATAGCCCACATTGCTTTGTGTGCTTCTAACCTGTTTAAAGGTGAGTGGCAGAAATGACCCCATGACTCTGATGCAGCATCTTGGGCTGTGAACACCATCTTCCAGGTGAAGTGAATCTTAATTCTCTGGTGTTTCCCATGCCAGCATGCTTGCTACTTATGCAAGAATGTCAAAATGTCTATGTAGAGAGAGACTGAAGATCCATCCATGCAGGGTATTATCTGTGCCAGTGGTCAGCGGCAGACAATTAAGAAAAAGTATATGAAACTGGAGATATATATATATATATATATATATATATATAGTGTGTGTGTATGTTTTTATATATATACACACACACAAACACACAAAAACACACATGCATATAGAAAGAGAGAGCCTTTTTCTATTGTGTCCTCTTGGCTCCTAGTGATGGGTGATTTAAGGACTTTCTGAACTGACTGTTGTAACCAGACTGTTCTGTTTAATATGCTGTCCTTTGTGAATTTGTCTAATCCGTTTTTAAATCCATTTATAACTCTGGCCTTCTGAACCTCCTGTGGCAGGGAGCACCACAATTTCTTTGTGTTTTACATTAAGCATGTCTACAGTGAATGTCATACATCTCATGGGAGTTGCCAAACCTGCTTTTGCATCATGTGCTGTATGGGTTTTCATTGGTGTATGCAAGTATACTGGTTTATTTGAAGTGTCTGCATGTATGTCAAGTAGAAAGGATGGGGAAAGAAATTTGGAAGGGTAGGGGTACCAGTATGAAACCTTCATTCATCCAGTTCTGTACACCACTTAATGCCTCCTTCAGAAGCACATCATGTCCAAGCTGTCTGTCTGTGTGGAGGGGAATCTGCCCACCAGGGTTACAGTAGTAGCTAAGTAGCAGCCCTTCCTTCAGACGGAGCTGTACCCCTCTTTACCAGGGGCAAGTAAGTGCTATTACATTTGTGGCCGGATAGCTGTGTGCTCTGATAAGGCTTATGGGAATTTACAAAATCCTTTTGTATTGCTGTTGTAGTAAAAAYGAAAAAAAATCTTGGAAATGCATTTTTGATCACTACATAATTATTTGGGGGTCTACCTTAATGGTTTTGGGAGATTTTTTTTTTTTAACTGGATTTACAAATCTGGAAGTGGTATCATCTGTCTGTTCCTTAAATCTCCCTTGCCCATTATTTGAGAGGTTTGTGTTCAATCCTTTCCTCTGACTGTGTGAGTTTGAGCCTACTTTTATTGTTTCATGAGAGCTTTCCTTAACAGTGAGGTTGTAGACAGGGTATGTTCGTGTATGAATGAGGACAAGAACTCCTGCTTCAGTTTTTGTACTTCATATGCAATACTTGAATATTCAGCAAGAGGGTAAGGGAAAGTATGGCCCTCTACTCTGTGTTAGGATATTGCTGTTCTGAGAAGCTCGGGTGCCAGGTTTGGTGAACAAGAGCATTTTCCTGGAGTATTTGAGGCCTGCTTTGTTGGTTTGATCACATTCTTGAGAAATGTGGATTCAAGTACCCTTAGGTAGAAGAGGGAACTAAATCCCAGGTCTTTGTCTGCAGTCTAAGGTATGAAAGGAAACAATGTTATTCTCTTGTGGTATGATGTATGCAGTCTAATGCCTGCCTAAAGCATATGGCTAGAATCACTATTAACCTGTTCGTGTCTGCTGTCRTGTTAATTCTTGTGTATTCTGTGCATTCTTTCTAAATTCAGAGGCACACACAATCAGTTTAATATTTACATTTGCTGAGATGCTGAGAAGTCTTTAACTTTATGCAGTTGTAAGGGCTCCAGTGCACTGATCAAAGCATTTTTCACTGCATAGTGAGATTCGACATTTTGCTTTCCCTGGTTCTTCAGTTAATACTTTCCCTTCTCAGAAATGAATTTAGAGTAACAAGGAACACAGGAATGTGGTGACAAATATGTCTTCTCCGCACAGATCCTGTCAGACAAGATTTCATATGCAAGCAACCCTGGCAAGAGGATGTACAGAGAAAATAATGTCAGTGGTAGTAATTGATGGAGTTGTATAGTACTTGGAGAATTTCTGTGTGAAACCTCTGCTGGTGCAGATCAGTGTATTCTTATGAAAATCAAATGTCACCTGTGGAACTATTCCTGTTTTATACTAGTTTGGTTTGGGGCTCTTTATTCAAACTCTCTTGGCATTACTTTTGTGAGAAGTTACTTCAGAACAATTATGCCATATTTTGCTCTGTGTGGACCAAGACCAGCCGTGTCCCCTAGTTTTCGGCTCTGCAGGTTTGCCTTCATAATTGGAAACAAAAGCTATCAGCGTTTTAAAAATATATTTTAGATACACTACAAACTGCCCACCAGGTTGTTTATGGGAAATTTGTTCCAGCTGCTAGAAGCAGAACAGAATACATTATCTGCATGTCTGGCTACAGGCATCAGAACTAGCAGTTAAAGAACTGGCTTTTCTAGTTACTTATTCARTGTTTGTTGTGAATGTATTTAGCCATGCTTTGCAAAATAATAGGTTCATGTATTCTCTTTACCAACAAAAATGATATTTCAATAAGAAATATAGATATTGGTTTTATAGATAGGTTGTTCACTGTCTAAAATAGTCTTCCTTATTCATTTCAGTTTTAATTCTTTGTAAGGAGGTAATTATTATTCTTAGCTTTGTGGTGCTGTGTGGAGTGCGTGTATTTTGGCTTTGTTCAGATTGAATCTCAGCTGGTCTGTGGAGGGTTTTTGTTTCTGCTTTTTGATCATAGACACATCATGATCACTCCTTGGTTTACAAGCAAACTAGGAACTAGAGACTTATCAGGTGGACAACATGATGCTTAGTTCACCTAAAATCAGATGGAGGGAGTATAACTGGAATCTATAATGCTCAAGTCTGCATAATGTGCTCTTCAGAGCAAGTCTGAATAGTGTTTTTGCATTCCTGATGACTAAAAGTGTACTGAGATTTCTCTCCTTGCTTCTAGTTTATCTGGATATTTTGTTTTCTGTGCAAACCTGTGATGTGTGGATGTGCTAAGTACTTATTTTAAAGGTTTACACCTTCTGTAGCATCAATCTTTCCCAGAAGTTTCCAAAGCTCTCTTTAAAACAGTTAAATGTATGTGCTAAATCCCATAGACCTGCATAAAGCAGGGCTGTGAACGGGCTATCTCAGGGCATTGCAAGACTATGCCATTTTCCTTGGTTCCTGTGAAGCATCAGTCATATCATTCTCTTCATTTTAACCTTACTTTCTGTTCTGCCAACCATTGAGCTTCTGTGCCAACTTGTTGATGCTCCCCTTCCCTCCCAATGAACTCAGCTTGATCCTGATGTTTTTGAAGCCTTCTTCACCTTAGGTCTCAGTGTGTTATTCAGACTAATCCAGCACCTACAATGCAGGCTTGTGAAACTCTGCGAATACTCAAAATGGTGCAGCAGTCTTGAATAGTAGTGGAGCTCATGAAATGAGAGAGTCCTGTCTCTTATTTAGCGTGGGAACAAGATTACTCTAAGTTAGATGTAGTGTATCCAGATGGAGCTCTTGTCTGTCAGTCATTAGCGGCAGGGTGGAAGGTAGAGCTTGCAGAGCAGCCAGAGGCATTTGTGAATTTGGTAGGTGGTTGATTGCACTTTACATCAGGAGATGGATGCTGTAGATCTGCATTTACTGCCCTTTCCACAGTGTACTGGGAGAGCTTACCTTGTTAATTTTTTTAATGAAAAAAATCTCCGTTTCCTTTGATGCAAGAAGTCACTGGTGAAGAGTACTCTGTAAATTAAAAGGTTCTTTCTGTTTCCCTGACCATCCTGCCCGTGTTCCTATTGCAATGCACATCAGTAAAGGACAGGACATAGGTCTGGTGTAAGGAGAAGAGAAGCAGCTGTTGTTCCAGATTCTCGCAGGCATGGCTACTGGCACCACTAAATAGATCTCCCATATGAAGCAAGATGCAGGGAAACAGAGCAATGTTGCGTGAAGGCAGAAATATGTTCTTCATTACTGGACCAGAGTGAACATGGAATGGGCATGTCTGATAGAGGCAGGTAAGCCATGCTCTCAGAAAGAAAGAATGTGTCTGGACTGCCTGTGGTCAGGTGTTAGGAAATATAGTTGTATTTCAAGTTTCCATTTCAGACACTTTCTGGCCATTGGAAATACACTGCCATTATTTGACTCTTAAATTCCAAAATCGACAATCAGCTAGTGGGGTGGTTAGATTATCACCGTAGCAGCCTCTTTGGCTTCGGCCCAACAGTACTGATACCAGTATTGGTACCAGGCTTCAGACCTACACATTGAAAAAGGAGGACCTTCAAGCTTGCAAATCCTCTTGGGTATGGAGCTCTGAAAGGGGCTCTTGCATGGCAGAGTCTAACCTCTGGGCCAGCCCTGTAGCTGTGCAATTGGCACATCACTAATAGAAGATTATGACTCCAAAATGAGAATAAGCAGCAGGAGCAGATGAGCGTTTAAATAACAAAGAGCTTCTTTTATGCAAATATCCTAAGCAATAAAGAACAAAGAGGATCTCATCCCTCTTCCACCCTCTGAGAGTCTGAGAAGTATAAGCAAATTGCTCCTGCACAGAAGGGGGAGGTTTTGTTCTTTTCCCCAGAGTCATTGTCTGCTCTGCAAGAAAAGCAGAGGCGGGATGACAAACCCAAGTCTTCCCTGGGATCTGGTTTGGAGGGAGAAGTAAAGAGGAAGACAAGTTTGCAGTGGGCAGTCCAGTTCCTTCCACACAAGCCCTCTCTCTATTGCCCTCCTCACTCATCTTTCTTCTTAGCAGTGCTTTATTTATTTATTCACTTGCTGTTCCTGGAGAAGGCTTGCTTGCCTTCAGAATCAGAGAACTGCATAACTGCAGCAAGAAGCTGCTGAAATGCATAGCAATAATGAAAGAATAGCAAACATAAAAATTGGATTAAGAACCATCTTCTGTTGTGCGAGAGCTCCTTCCCTCTCCAATGAAATGAAATGCTAGTACAAAAGGAGAGCAAAGGCATATGAGCATCAGAATCCAGCACAAAACTTCATCAACCTTCATGTCTTTGACAAAGACTTTCCTGAACAGTGAGATTGGTTTGCGCCCACATTCAGGGCACAGGGTTAATTACACCTGATATAGCATTCAGGGCATCTTGAGTGGGAGGGTCTATGAAGGAAGAGAAACAAAAGTTGTCTGCGATCAAATTGGTTTCTAAACCCAGAGCCCTCTTTTGTTCTCTGAGGGGCACTGGCTTCATCATTTCTTTTACAGCTGATAGGAAATGAGTCTCTGAGCTAGCTAAAGGCTGGGCCATTGTGGAAGATTTGAGCCAGGATCCACCTGTGTGAAAAGGGAACTGGAATCACCTTCTCACTTGGGAATGTGCTGCTGACCCCGCTGTCCTCCTCAACATCCCTTGAAACTGTTTGTGCAGCATCAGTAGTACCCACCACTGCTGTGATGCACTTTGCACCTCCAGCAAGAGAAATTCACTTCTGGAAGTCTTGACTGTACTCTTTCTACAGCCGCTGGGTTTGGGGGAGGAGGGCTGAAAGCAACCAGCAAGGCTTTCTCCACCTGACACCTCTGGCCTTTACTAGTTTCATCCTATTGTTTCTCAAGCAAAATTCTATTACAGCAAAGCACAGTGCTGCATGTTACCTCCYGTTCCATACTGCTGCTCTTCATCAGAAAACTCTCTATTTCCACCTGGTAGAAAGCTTATCTGGCTTGACAACAGATGATTTATTTACTGGCTACAAAACTAACATCAACAGTTCTATTGGTGGAGGAGGAGAAGATTCTGCACAAGGAAGGTGATAATTTAGAAAGGTGTTTTTCTGCATTGAGAGTTTCAATTGATTGAAATCTGATTTTGGAAAGGAAGAGAGAGAAGTTATTTTCATGGCTGCAGAGGAAGATCCTGTGAAAATGGGCTTTTGGAATTATGCATGACTCTTCAATTGCTCCCAAATTGAGAATTTTCCGTACTGTGGGGAAAAAAAATTGTCCCTGATTTTAGGTGTGTACCAGAACTGAAATAACACTCTTTGGAGTAGACGCTCTTATTTGCTGTCTGCTTGCAAAGTCTCTAGCACAATGGGATTCTCTGCCTAGCCAACACGAAGATCTTATCCATGTAAATATTCTTGCTGTTCTGCATGTGTGCGCTTGAAATGTTGCCAGTGGAAAAAAATAAATCAATCAGAGTTTCAGTAAAATCCATAGGCGGAGAGCTTCAGTACTGCCAGTTCCCATGGGCATCCAAATCCCTTAGGCATTTTTGATAATCTCAGCCTTAATTATTATCAGTAAACATTTTGCTGTTGGGAGCAGGTGAGTGTGGCTAGAGGGAACTGGCAGGTATCCAGTGAATTTATATGCCATCTTATTATCATAATAACTATGTATTACAGAATAGAGTGTGTGGTTATTTACTACATTTCACAACTTTGGTGACTGAGACATAGAAAGGCCAGTAGTCTAGCCAGAAATCTCTAGCCAACTGGAAATTTGAAATATCCTAAATTCCAAGCTAGTACCCTAACAAACATCTTTCCTCTCTAATTGTTGCCATGCATGATGATTTCGGTGTGTCTTTTCATGGGGAATATTGACATTTTGTCATTTTTCGCTCCAAATTCCTGTGAAACAACTTCTAAAATATTTGCTTGTAGAAAATCAGGCATTTTGGAGTTTCATTCTTGTCAGGGTTTTTTTACTCTTTTTATGTTAGTCTGTGGTATTTCCAGATGTGAAGTCACTTGATGATAATTTTTTATTTACAGGAAAACAATGGTGTTTGGTTCCAACCTCACAATTTGTTCCAAATGATTATCTTTAAAGATCAGTTTTATTTGTTAGTTAATTTCATGAAATGTCACTGTGAAAATGAGAAAGTGAAAGTAATATAAATTCAGAATGTCGATATTCCAAAATAAAGCAAAGGAATCCCAAACCACAAGTTCAAAAAGGGGATTTTTCAAAGATGGAATTTTTTTTTCAATGACATTGATATAATATCACTGAAATATAGAAATTGGTTTTGTACAAATAGCTTTTCCAAAGAGAATTTACTGAGATTAAGAGGTGGTGGACCGTTCTGTCTGAGACCAGTTAAAACTAAACTCCCATGAGGCAGATCTAAACAATGTATCAGTAATGTTTTTATAGAAATGACCAGAAATTCTCATGCAAAGCTGTAAGTATGCAATAGTTTTGAAATAGCAAAGATGAATTTAAACAACAAAATTCTTGTACTAGTACATTTATTTACCTTGTTCTGCCATCCTTTCATCTTTAATCATGTAAAGCACTTTCACTGAAACCTCATCCCTTCTGTTTGCAGCAATGGACCCGGTAGGGAAACAGAATGAAAATTAATTTCATGTAACGCTGGTAATTCTGGTGTGTCCCATCTCGATTCCTCTACTGTTCTCASCGTTGCAGCGTCTGACTGCCTTCCAGGTGTGCACTGAACAGTGCAACTAACATCTGGCACGTGTTCGTTCTTTTGTTCACTCCCTGGAGGAGAATCATTTGCAGTTGAGTGATTTGTTCAGAATTTTTTTAAAAAACATATGTACACACACTCATGATGCTAAATATTTGCTAGAAAAAAGGCCAGGCCAAATGAATTCATCCTAGCATGGAGGAGGATGAAGTTTGAGAGGATTACTGCATCACATGAGAGTTAATAACGTGAATGTGTAGACAATACAGCGGAAAGTTGTTTCCTTCGCATGAGAGAAGTAGTGCTGCTGACCACAGCTGCAGTGATTGCTTCAGTAGATTGTCAGGTACTATGGGTCCACTTCACTGATCATGAAGGTAAAGGACTAAGGCCCGGGGACTGACCTGGTGACCCCAGAGAGAGAACTCTGATATGCTTGTGGTGACCCGGCACTGCTGAAGGGAATTGCTGCAGCGGACTGTACCAGCTGGACCTATTTGTCCCTGTGTATATTCATGTTGTTGAGAATTAGCAACATAAYTGTGGCCAAGGTGTCATTCCCCAGAATGGGTTGCATTCCTCAGCACATCTCTGAAAGGCTGGTGGTTAATACAGTAGAATCTATCTTGCCCCATGTGTAAAGGCTTGGTCTGCTTTTCATGGTTTGATATGATAACCAGTTTCTTGAGTGTTTTTTAATGGATGAAAACTTACATGGAGCACAGACTACAAGTCTTTTCATAACCAGTGCATTTCCCTCAGTGAGTATGATCTGATTTACCATGGTATTCTGATAGAACCAGCTGACAAGTTAAACCCCCTGACAGTCTTGACAAACTTGAGATCACTCTTAATTGCTTACTTTCTTCTGATATCTTCCTCTTTGTTGAGTATCTTGACAGAAGAGTATGCTGCTAAGTCTGGGTCTGCATTCCCTGCATCCTTGTATTGATATGCAGGTTCTGGTGATCACGCATATCATACCAGAGTCTTATTTTTTTAATAAAAAGGATGTTTTCATGTAATGTGTGTAAATGCAAATGTTCGCCCCCATGCTTAACATAAATGGAGAAGCTTTGAAGTGGTGCCTTGTCCAGGAGGCAAATTTCACCAGTTGATTCTAGCAGTGGGGTCAGGTTCCAGATAATTATGTCTGCAAACTGTTCCCAAGTTAGCTGGCAGCCCAAAGCTGAGATGTGAAGTGGAAACAGAAGTCCTTCTATTCCTCCTGGAACACTGTAYCTCAAGCGTGTTCCACAGTAATGATCAGGGTGTGTTTATTGCCCTGTGCAGATTTTTTCTTGTGTTACCATATGTAGAGCTTTGTTCCTGGCAGCTGTTGCCAGCTGTCTCCCTTTCAGGCTGCAGGAGAAGTCCTCTGCTCTCCTGTGGGACTCCTGGTTGTGTTTAGCACATAATCTCTCTGCCTCGCTTATTCTGTGCTTATCCAGAGGCACAGCCTGCCTGGGAAGAGTTTTGCTCTCTCCTTTATGCTCTTAGCTAGAGAGGAAGGAAGGAAGCAGGAAGACACACATGTGCACAGGGAGGCATACAGATGCCAGACATGATCATGAGCTTTTCACTGCTCTGTGCCTCAGTATCCCTAGCTGTAAAATGAGAATATCTCTGTATTTTGGTGGGGTTAAATTTGTGACTGTTCATAAAGACAGAAGTTGCTGCAGAAATGGAAATTTTTTTGTATTCAGTTAATTCTTCACTTTAAGAATTATTGCTCTGGGCTGAGCTCTGCTCCACACCCAATTTTTTGTTCCTTATTCATAAGATAAGCTGATTTCCCCATCAGCAAAATATTTCCAGGCAATATAAGCACTGGTTCCTTACCCTGTCTACCCTTATTTTGAGGGTAAAAAATTGAGAGGGTTATGTCTGGCAAAATAAGTACTTTGATCTATTATAAGAAATATGGGTTGATTTAGTTAAATATTCATATGTGATAGAGATTTTTGTTGCTTGGATAATGTGGCCATCATTGCTTATTTGTGTTTTAAAGAGATTGGGGTGATAATTTTTAGTGGGATCTAAATAAATTAATATATAGCTGATCCTCCTGGCAGTGCAGGGTTTTCCCTGGGAAGCTTGTAGCTGGACAATGCATTCTTCTGTAGTACGACACACATAATTAGATTCAGCAACTATGGATGTAAAAATATGAACAGAATGAAGAAGGTGAGCTCTTTTATATGTAGCTCTCTTGCCTTGTTTTGTTTACTGTTAGCTGCTGTCGTACCGAGTGTCTCTTTGGCTCTTTGTACCATCCTACCTCTGGGGCAGAGAGTTGCCCTCAATTCCCATGAGGGCTGTCGGCTCTGAAGCATTACTTGAAACTGCTGTGCCGTTCGTTTGAGTTGCCGTTCGTTTATTGCATTGCTAAAACGAGGCCTCTGATGCCCGCTTGGAGGGGAATGAAAGGTCACAGGGAAGGGATGAGAGGTGTGAAAGGGTAGTACCACTCTCCTTGGTAGGTTCCATGAAACACTGGACACCTGACTTAAAACTGATCTTGATGACTTCTGGGAATAGCCCTGAAATAGGCTCTATTCCAAGCAGAGGTACTAGGTGGACAAGTCATGGTAAAATGCAGTACTCTGGCAGGGGTTGTTTCTTTGTAAAGCTGAGCGGTTTCCAGGTTCTGGGGAAAATGTTATTCCCTTTCTTTTGCTCTGCAGCTTCCATGCATTCACACAGACATCTCTGTTCTTTATGAAGTTTTCCTAACTATTGGAAATAGGATAGAGGGGAAACCAAAATTGGGAGCTTAACCTCAAATGCCCTGTTGATGTGACACTTTTGATAAAAACTCTTACAGAAATTAGGAAAAATAATCCATCTTTCTTCAGGCTATTGACTTTCCTATAAAGAGCAATGCAGAGGAGTGTCCTTTGTTTAGAAATCTCAGAGGCAGTTTAAACATTACCCCCTGGGAGGACTTGTTCTCATCCAAGTGTGATGGTTTTCTGACTAATTTAAATTTACCCTTATTCAGCTTTATTGCTGTCGGTGCTGTTACTCAAAATAGAACTCTTCCATAGGTGAAAGTCTAAATGCTGAACTGGCAAGAGGAAGACTCATGCCAGATTTTTAAAAATTATAGCTCTATTTAAAATTCCACTTTAAAAATTAATATGAGTTAATTTCAAGATGATATTTCTGTATGAAGTGCATTTTAGGCAAGCAGTTTCTYTTCTCCTTATGACTCTTCCCCCTCCTTCTGGATCACCCAGTGCAGGCGCACTCCTAAATTCAGTGCGTCTGGATGATACGCAATGGTTAGCACTGCTTTGAGGTTCGTGGATATATTCATTGCTGAGGTCATGGTACCTCTCTGTAAGGGTTCTAAAAGTCATTTACGACAGTTTAATGTGATTCATTTTCTACTATTAGCTATTTTTAAAGGCTGATTTCACAGTTTTCTGAATTTTTCTCAATAGAGATTTCTAGGTTTTTCTTCCTTTTGTCCTCCATGAAGTCTATGACTTGCTATGTCAGACAATGTGACGTTTCGGAGAGAGGCTGATTCAGTTAGATTCTAAAGGTTTTTCTGCTTTTATTAACTTTTGGAAAAGATGGCAAAAAAAGTTTTGGGGTATTAGAAGAAGAAAGATTACTTTCCTTGCACAACAAAGGTAGCATCTTGAGTGAATTCTGGGATCTACTGTGAGCCCTCTTTGAGGCCACAGCACTGTGGCTTTCCTAGCCATGTTGCTGTCCTTATGGTTTGCAATCACTTTCCAGCTGTTGCTCAGCTTGCCACACTGATCACCTCAAATCCAGTTGCTGGGGAGTAGAGCATGAAATCAAGGAAAAAGTATGACTTGAGTAAGTTGTATGAAAAGGTTAAGCTGTCCCCAGACAGCAAAGCTCTTGTTTTCCTCCCTGGTAAAAGGAAGGGAGATGGAAGACAAGAAGGAGCAATGATGGCTGCGAAGCAGAGTGCTTCTGCAAAGGTTGCTGTGAGAGACACCTGCTTGGAGTAAAGAAAGCCAGAAGAACCAGAAGAACCTTGAAGAAGCCAGAAGAACCTTGAGAAAATTTTGGAGTAAAATTGACATAGTTTTGAGCGCTACCATGCATACAAAATTGCATTCTCAGTGTGCTTGGCTAGTAAAGCACTATGTCTGTCTAGCCTTTGTTAGCCTTTTTCTTTTTCTTTTTCTTTTTTTTTTTTTTGCATTATTTGTCCTTTGTTATGTAAATGATCAATGTCATCCATAAAACTTTCCTGAAATAAACTGGGGATTAGCCTAGCTAAGGTAAGGCAGTGGAGCATCCGGACCAGTGCTGATGTGCACTCTGTAGTGAATAATTCTGTGAAAATAGGAGCTGACTGAAGCTTGTCCTGCAGGCTGTGTGGGTTCAGCTTTCTTTTGTTGTAGATTCTCTGGTGTCTAATCAGGATGGAACTCACACTGTATTCGTTCTCTCAGTGCAAGCATTAATAAGGTCACCCTCCTCTCCCTGGCGTCCAGTTGAAGTGAGATAGGTCAGATTTTGGTATCTTTGAGATTCCCCCCCCCCGCCCCCCCCCGTCAAATATGACTTAAAATTACTCAAAGGGGTTCAAGAGAGATTACTAAAATATGTGTGCCCAGCCACTGGCTTCCTTAGGAAGCTGGGCTAAAACTTTATAAAGGTGCCAGTTTACCTGCTCAGCTGAGACCTTGGCTTGTGCCTGTGAATACTGTGTGGTTCTTTAAATGAAAATGTCCCATTCTTCTTTCTAGGCTGTCCATCACTGAACTCTTGCTGATGCTGTTGACCTGGGCTCCTAGTGTGTTCCTCTCTGCTCTACCAAAGTGCTATATTTGATTTCTCTACTGTCTCTGATCATAGACCTCTGACCCTTCTTCCCATGCATTGGATGCTCCCTCCAGTACTGTCTGGTAAGTCTCCTTCTGGCAGATTCAAATCCTTCATAGAAACTCGTTTTATCTATGGAAAATAGATAAGGACTTCCCAGGGAAATCTGCTTTGGAAGTGGTAAAAAAAAAAATTGATTTTCACGTCAACATTTTCTTCATTGAATTGAAGGGAAAAAAATAAAGAATTCTTAGTTTCTTGTGTATAAAACTAGAAACAAGGTGAGATTCATTTTTCGTGTGGGCACATGCAGAACAAAAGATGGTCCATATTACCTAACACTTTTCCAAATGTTCACTTCGGTATGTTCATCTGATTTAGGATGAGTCAGGGCTCCATGTAGATTTTAGTTTCATTTTTTAAAAGGGGACCAGCAATGGGAAACACTACTGAACCTTTATTTTTGATCACATGCCAAGGATACTGCAACTGGCATTTCAATCAGACAAATGGATTTGTGTAAGACCTGCCAAACCATGTTCCCTTTGCGAACAGCGTCTTTTGCATGAATGCTAACCTTGTACGGTCTTACCATCAACTTCATCTTTCTCTCTGTTTGGATCTCAAGCTTAGTTATCAGAGTTTTCTGGTGTTTGTTCTGGAACTAAGGAAGATTTTTAATCTCCTGTGTACTGTGGGTGGGTAGGTGGGGAAATCAGCTTAAGCTGGGGATGTTTTTGATGTTCAGAGTCCAAAAGTCAAGGAAAGAGACACCAACATTTATTATATGCAGTATGTCATTATTTTGAAGATTTGGGATTTCTGTACATAGAAGGCTTCTAGACAGTATACAAAGAGATTTCCTTGGAGGTGAGGGAATTTGGATGGTGGGAGCCCTCTTGCCTGTATCTGTTAGCATCCCTAATGTGGTGAATCATGTGATTAGTGACTAGCTTTCCCTGTTAAATAAAATAGCTTGATTAAAATCCAGTGACATGACTGAGTTTATATGGAAAATCAAAGTGAACACATGAATTGCTTGCAAATTGACTGGTTTCTCTGATGTCTTGGCAAAGCAGCAGTGAGCACTGTCCTGGTGGAACTTCTGGTAGAGTCCTGGATGGTCAGGGCTGACTGAAATGTTGCTTCCTTCCCTCCTGTACGTTTTACATGGGGGCCATCTGAGATAGTCACCCAAAGAACATGCAGGCTTCTGAATGGGGACAATTTTCTCTCTTCATATTGGAAGTACAAATACTGACTTTCTAAGGACAAATTTACATGACTTGCCTGAGGTCGGTGTTTGGTTTCAGCACGTTTCCTGTACGTATGGTATTCTGAGCTGTAGAAGAGCTATTAATAAAAATTGTCTGGACAGCTGTTTGTCTGAGCTCATATAGCTATCATAACTTCACAGAAACTTCTATCAAATATGTGAAAATGTCAGCACTGAAGAACCCTCTGGGCCACCTCTCAGGGAGGCCTGCAGGTTTTTTTGGTTTTGGGGGTATCTGAGAGGCTACTTGCTTTGCCCTGCTCATTTCTAAAGATGAGAGTTTTATTAAAAATTCTCAGCAACATCTGGAACTCTATTATAGCCCGTCGAAGCGAGAAAGCTATTAACCTTGAGTGAACAGAGTTTGCTTTTTAAAAAAATGGATCAAAGGAACATGTTTTGATACATTAAAAAAATGTGTGTCATAGAATTGTTGTTTGTGTGCCTGCCAAATCCAAGAACTGTTCAGGCACGGGAAAGAGCAAAGAGAAGAAACAGTAAGAAGTTAGGCAAACCTAAAGGAAATATTAGGAAGGGAGATGAAAGACAGTCACCTGGGATGCTTGTGAAACAACTGTTTTTAATCCCCTGCTGGTCCTACATGTTTCTTTAGAAAGGGAATTTTATAGATAAAGAAAAGATGCATGGATAATGTGCTTGGTCACTCTTTGTAACCCTCAGCTTGGGGCCAAACGCTCTCCTTACAGGCGAAAGACAGTGCTTTCATGCAGATAGCTGGAATTCTCCTAGTTCATACATCCCCTCTGCAGATGCTTCAGTGAAGAGTTTACAGAAAGGAGGCAGTAGAGTTCAGAGGCAAACATGCACAAGGAGGTAGTGCAATGGATTTGAGAACTGCTTAGTTTTTGGAAAATGTTATAGCTGAGAGAGCTTTATAACCTATTGGAAAGACTAGAAAGTGGAAATGGTAGTATCAGCTTCGTACTGCTGAGCTAAAGACAAGTTTGCAGTGCAGAGGGCTTATGAAAATCTTCAGGATTGCAGCATTTGTCCTTATGCATCAGTGTAGGAGTTTTGGACAGTGGCCAGAATGCCATCTGCAAGCGTCCAGCAAAAGACCCAAACACTTTGCAGAACAGAAATTGTGCCCCCCCCCCCCCCCCCCCCCCCCCCCATTCTAAGCAACAGTTCCAGCCAAGCTGGCATGGAGGAGTTTTACAAGATTAGCAGGGAATGGGCTACAAGGAGAGAGCTAACCTTGTCTGGCTTCAAAGCCAGAGGTATGATCTCTAAATTAAAATTACCTGATTTATGACATCTAGGAGGATTGGTGAAAAACAGAAAACAGAAAAACCTGGGGGAAAGGGGAGGCAAGATAGCCATTGGATTGGGGGATTTTTTTCTCATCACAGTGGTAAAACGCATAGCTCAGACCACTGAAATGGGATTAATACTGGGTCCCAAACCAAATCATTCTGAAATACAGAGGGGGTTTAATATATTACAATCAAAATGCAATATCTCAAGACAGCGACTCATCTGTTACCACAGAGGAATCAGATGGAAAGTGCATTAGAAGTTGGAATTTGTCCCCATTGGGAGAACGGCACTGAGTCATGGTGATGTATGGGATCTGTGCAAAGGGAAGAGAGAACACATTCTCCCTTTGATTTATCTGTTGCATAATCTCCATTTCCCATAGTGTTTGTATTCTTCAGGCAGCCAACCACAAAGAGAGGTTCCCCTGAGCTCCTCGGCAGTCTGGTTATACTAGGACACCAGTGTGGAGGAGCTGTGTTAGGAAGGTGGAAGTACATCTGAAAAGCAAGGAGGCACTTTTAGCGTGTCTCGGAAAAGACCTTGTGCAAATGTAAGCCCATGGAGACCTAACAGGGAATTTGTACTGTGCAAGAACAGATTCTAATCAAACAGCACAGGTCTAAGCCTAACGTAAGTCCATAAGTCACAGGGATTTAATGCCACATTTATGTCTGTACAGCTGAGATCAGAGTGGGACCCAGTAGATTTGAGTAAATCTGGTCTGTCGCAATAAAAAATACATAGGATAGGGGAAAGTCTGAAAATCCTGCACCCTTTGTTCCCAGCGTGGTGCAGTGTAGTGGGAAAGCAGAGAGAGTTTCTCCTCACTGACTCTGGACCCTGATGCATGATGGCGCTGCTTTTACCTTCTGCAGCTGCCGCATTTTTGGTGCTCACTATGACAGCTCACCCCGTCTTTCTTTCTGTGATCTCCTACACCATCGCTTTCTGCTGGTATGTGGCCACAAAGGCAGCTTGCCTTTGACAAGTTGTATGCCTCTGACTTTTCTTTGCCGATTCTTCAATAACTTCTAGCGCTAAGACAGGAATAAAGCCATATCCTCCAAACTTGCACCATGCACTTTGAAAAGAGGCTGATTAAAACTTTCTTCTTATCCCAAGAAATCTGGGAACCTTCTAAGAAAGAGCTATGAAATGGTTTCCCCCATTAACTGCCAGGATCTTCTTAGGAATCCGATCATATTTCATTTTTAGTGTCCGTTATTAGAATAACTCAGGTGGCATATTGAACAACACTTGTCAAAAAGGTAGCATTATTCTTTTATCAGGAATAAATGAAATTTATCTTATAATCCAGTCACTCTTTCTGAAATGTTTATAGATCCAAGCAAAGAGGAATCAAAGATAATATACTTTCTGCAGTTATTGCATTAGCATTCATCATCTTTCCATGTTTTTTCTATCTTTTTCTAATAAAAAAACCTCCAGAGATTTAAAGGCTGATAAAGACCATCTTGTTTTTTGTTTTGTTTTTGCTGAGAATTTTGTTGATTATCTGAAGCTGGCACGTGGTCAGCTTCCCATCCATATAATTTTTCTTGCTGCTTGTTTTTGGGGTGCCGTTCCAAGGAGATACCTCATTAAATTCACACTGGCAGATGTTTGCCACCTTCTCGGGAGCTCTGTGGTGATTAAGGGTGGGATTTTCCTCACCTAATTTCAGTTCTCTGAGCACATTTTAGCTGGTTACTGGATTCATTCTAACAGGAGCTTTCAGATTCATCCACTTCACAGATAGCCAGGATTAATTGCCCTCTAATGTGCCTTTCTTTCCACCCGCTGTTGAGGGAGACTTGATGACAAGCCTAGGTTACATACTTCATTTTTAGATGCTTAAAATGAGATGAGATGAATTCTGTCCTCCAATTCCTTCAAAGCTATTTACTTGATTTTCTTCCCTGGCCGCCTCTGGCGAGAAATTGTTTCGGAGATCAGCTCTCCTCTGTACAAAGAGATTCTCACTCAAGTCCTCCAAGGCCTGACCTTTCCTAAGCTTTCTTGTTTATGCCACCTGCTCCCACATTTGACACAGCCCTAAATAGTTTTGTAGTGCCTCATGAATTCTCTGTAGAGCTGTGTTTCACCTCAGTCACCTCCTAGTCTCCTCTTTCCAAGCAAATATAGGTCATGTTTCCCTGGCAGTTGCATGTGAAGTGCCAAGTTACTGAATCAGTCTGGTGGTGTCTAAACTCTGTCCTCACAATAACATCTTCAGAGCCAAATTATCACTTGTCCAGTGTGTGAGAGTGAGAGAGAGGAAGAACACAGAAAAGCTCCTTTTCCATGGCTGGGGCAGTCATACTGGAAGAGCCTTAGTGCAGCTGAATGTTTCCAGAGATGGAAGGAGGTTGCTGGTTTCTGATGGCAATACTGTAGCTCCCTGAAGGGAGTTCATGCCAATATTTATACAATGAGAAGTTCTGGGAAAATGGAATGGATTTGTTGTCTTCTGATTTTTCTCCAAAGTAAACTTCTTTAGTTGGGAAACTCAGGCACACCAGAAAGAAGCCTGGAGGATTGGAGAGCGGCCTGGTGACATTACACACATTTCCCTCTTTCCTTACTTCTGTTCCTACCTGCTTACCCTGAGATTCACTTCCCTGTTGTCAGGGTTGCTTCCTTGGTTTGGAAATCGGAATACTATGGAGGGAATGGGCATAGAGGCAGAGCACGGTTCAACATTATCCAAATAGGGCTGGTTTTCATATTCATTTACCTAGCACTATACATTTACAAAGAGCAGAACACCTTGATCACATTCCCAGTTTACTGCATGCTTAAATGCAATCCTTTTACATGCTCTCAAGAGCTTGCAGCTAATGTACAAACTGAGCCTTGGGGCAACAGTGTAAGAAAAGTTGATATGAAAGAGGTAAGGAGATTTCTTGAAGGAAAGGAGTTGATGAGGAAATTGACTGGGAAAAGGAGTAGTTGGTTAAAGTTCTGGGCTTGCTCAGACACACAGAGATTGGCCTTGCCTCTGGTATGAGGAACGGGGTAGGCCCATCCTGACCCACACCCAGCTTGCGCCCATCTCCTTTCCCCATTGTAGCCTGCTTCTTGAGGCCACCTGGCTGAGATCTGTGGTGCAGCCACCTCAGTCGCTCTGCCTCTGTTGTGTATCTGCTACTGATGGAATCACAGAATCGCTGAGGTTGGAAGGGACCTCTGGAGATCATCTAGTCCAACCCCCCTGCTCAAGCAGGGCCACCTAGAGCACATTGCACAGGATTGCATCATAGGATGCAATCATAGGATGTCTCTGCCAGAGCTGGGTGATCTCACACTGAGAGGGGAAAAAAACCCACAGTAAACCTCATCCAGAACATCACTGATCTGGAAGAACAACTTCCAGGAAGCAGATGAACAAATGATTTATCAGAAGGCAGTTTTGATCCTTAGCAGGGTCCTACTAAAAGCCTGTTTCATTGTGGCTGACTGTGCATAGTGTTAAGAGACTGGTCACAAGCCATTGATATACGTTTTCACATCTCATTCCCTATTACCTGAGCCATGGTAAGATAGTTTTGGTCTCTGAAAATGTGTTAGGGAAAGCCTGAGAGGAAAGAAAAAACACAGCCACAAAGCAGGGCTTTTCAGAGATTTAGCAGGTGCTAAATCCTGTGCTCTGCTGGCATAATGTGGGATAGGTTGTGACAACTAATGGAATCCTTTTATTTTGACTCTGTTTTATTTATTTACGGAGCTGATACAGCTGTGGAGAGGCTGCTGGGGTCGGCCCTGCTGGTCCCTCATCAGCAAGGGTCCTGTACATGGGCAAGTGCCAGTTAGTTCCACAGACAGAGGTACAGCACAATGTTTTTTTAATGGAGGAGTCGTTAGCTGCTGCTGCTCCCCAGGGAAAGGAGGGGTTCTCTCTCCTTTGGAAACTTTACATCAAAAACTGATGTCTGATGACTGAGCACCCCCGGCTCAGCCCACCAAACTTTAAACTGGTCTCTTCAGAGTCTGCATTAGCCTCTGAACAGCCTTTCAGTCTAGATAGTGTGAAAGGTGCTTCCACAGGGTTAGACTTCAGTGGAGTAAATCATGCTTTGGAGATGTCTTTCTCCCCTTGTGAGATCTCAGGGTGACTAGTTACTAATTTCTAATTTAAGCATCTCAGTTAAGTGCCTACAGTCTTGCCGGGGAAATTGTGTCTGGGAACAGTTATACTGCTAGTGTTTTAATGAAGCATGTGGACTTTCAAGCCTTTACTGCCATGAATGAGAAAAGGGAACCTTGTAATTTCCACCTCTGTAGGAATTTTTGTGTCAAGAGGGAAGTGTCCTTGCCCTGTGTTATCAGGGTGACAGTACAGTCTGCACTGTGAGAGTTGCAAATTCATGATGGGCAAAGTAAGAGAGTGCTAGATTTTATCTGAAGGAAAGCTTTGAATCTGCTAAATATTTGTGAGGCAGAAAAACTTGCAAAGGCCCTGGAATGGGGCTGATTTACAGCTGCTTTGTGGCCATAATTTTCTTTGCTTGCTGGTCCTAAGCTTTATTTGCTTAGGGAGAATACCGCTGTGCATGTTTCCGTGTGACATTTACAGTCTTCCTCATGCAAATTGGTCCAGCAGCAGCCCAGGGACAGCAGACTGTGAGCTTATAAGGGTTGGCAGGGAGGGTGTGCAGTGAAGTCAATATGGGGGTGCCATTTCTGCTCCTTGTGAGGAAGGAATTGTATCAGTTGCTGTGGAAGGATGCTCTGTAGAGCAGTTTGATGCAGAATTATTCTCTTTTTGCTTCAGTTGCCCCTTTTCTCAGCAAAATCAAACTAATATTTTAGGAACGTGCTGCCCAGTTTCAAGCCTCTAGGCTTTTTTCACTGAATGATGCTACTTGGTTTATTATTTATTTGTCTATTTTTAAGAAAAGCTGAGAGAAAATGTATGTAGTTCCTCCCTCCCTTCTCCCCAAGCCCTTTCACAAATTTCAAAATCAGCTRATACAATTTTGTTAAAAAGAAGGGAGAAAAAAAAGACTTTTTTAAAGCATGTTGTGGTTTACCTCTGTGTATGGAACTAAAATCTGAATGTCGGCATAGAAACAAAATATTGTGGAAGGCATGAAAATGAGGTTTTATAACAGGAACTAATTTTTAACGTTCACTACAGAGGGTGCTCTCAGGTCCCTGTGGTAGTGTGGCAAAAGAAGATATAAAATAGGAAAGCTGATACAGCGGTATCAGGCACTGCAAAGCCTGTTGTGTGACTGTGGTGGGGTTATAAGCAGCCACCACCTTGTAGCTGCACAGTGCAACATAAGGCGAAATACTGCAATGGTCCAAAGAAACAGAGATGCTGGTTCTGCTAATATCTCAGAGTAAGGTGAAATATTCAGCAGGAAATAGCACAGCTTTTGTATTTGGCTAGCTATGGCACTGATTAATATCAGGAAGGAGTTTCAGGCGGTGGGGCGCTGTAGGGAGACAGTTGCTTCTGACTTATTCATTGTGCCAAACTTGCTTTGAGTCTTATTTTTAAAAACCCTGTGTTGTCTCTTTTTCCTCCCTCCCTCTCCTGCACTGAGCAGAGCTAAATGCTGTTTGCCACTGAGGATATTTAAACTAATTTTTCAAAAGCGCTGATGAAGCAGGGCACACTTTAACTGCTGTTGTAATATCTCTCAAGCTTCCTTCCTTGATTATGTTTGTAAAACACTGACCTTAATAAGTTCAAACCCCAAGGAATGGATGATGCAGACAGTAGACCCTGAATGACAGCCCATCTGCTTGCATGCTTTGCAGGCCAAAATGACTTCATTACAAGGCAGTATTAAGCTGAGTGCAGAGGCTGGCAGAAGAGCTCAGCTTTGCTGTATCTACTGCTATGTTTTTGCCCCATTTGATCCCACAGTGTGTGCCAAGATAATTGGCACACAGGTGGTTTCTCCTGCTGGGAGACTCTTTCATTACGCAGCATGTTTCCAGCAAGTGGGGAAACATGCACTTTGCATGGCAGCATATTTATATGCTGGTAGGACAATGCTGGCTGGCTGCCTCCTGATGAAGGGTGCACAGAGTTAGCTAAAAATTTTTAGATGGCAAGGGGAGGAGAAGGCTAGGGCCTGGTGAATTGACTACTGTAATGCAAGTGAAGTGCTGTTCTTAAACATGGGTGACTGACCTGCTTAGGAGATTTTTTAAAAGACTTTTTAACTAGATACTGTCAAAGCTGTGATAGGCTAAAACAGGAAGTTTGGGGCACCCTGTGGGGGACCCAGTGATCATACATCATGAATCTGGAAGATTCTAGATATATCTAGATCAACACCCACATGTTACCAACAGTGAATGCACAACAGGTCCTGGTATCTAGCAGTCCAGGCTTCCAGTTGCTTGGAAAAGCCTGCTGATCCCCACCTAAAGCAATCCAAATCAGAAGGACTGGCAAGTCTGCCTCTTCTGAAGGGGAGGCAATTTCACTGTCTGGCCTAAAACTACTCTAGTATTTAGTCTACTGTCACAGGCAAGAGAGATTCCCCTTCCCTTAGCTGAAAAGGGTTTTTAGCCAAGTTCTCAGTTTACTTTGATCTCCATTCAAGTCTGCCAGTGTGCCTTCAGCTTCAGCCTGCAGCACCTCCTGCTAGTCTAAGCCAGCTTGCAGCTCAGTTACTGTCTTCTGACCTGCAGTGTACAGTGCTTTTGACATCTTTGGCTCAGCTGGAATTCTGCCAATCTGTCCATCCCCAAATTCATCTCTCTCTTTCTCTTCTTCTGTCCTGGATGTTTGTTATTCCCACAGTCCTGCCATTGTACCTAACTTCCAGTGAAAAATCTTCCCTGGAACTAGATGCCTCTTTGACTGGGCTGTTCTAATGCTTCATCTCAGTTCTCAGCTGCAGCAGTCTCTCTGCACATTTACTAAAGCACCCCGCTCACCACAGCCAGAGGCCCTACTGTTTCAGTCCTGGCCCTGGGAAGGCTATGGCAGCAGATTATGTAGTGATTCTGTAATAACAAGGAGAGGTTGCGTTTGAATGGAGCTGTGTGTGCTTACAGCGCTGACTTAACAATAACTAATTAATTCTCCCAACATTGTGATTCATGGGGGCAGCGTTTTCTCAATCTGTGGCTAAAACCACCCCCCAAGCCTTGCCCTGTCAAAATCGGAGACAGAGGATGATACCAGGCACATATGTTCTCACCCTGTGCCTACACCCTCTAATCATTGCTGCCTGTACCTCTGTATATTTTTTTTTTGGTCCAAATACCAAAGCTAGCTCTGAAAGAAAAGAATCAACCCCACCAAGTCCTATTGAGGTTTTTCGATGTGGAATGTTTGCTGGCTCATGTGCTGCTTCCTTCTCTCACTTCCTCTTGGTTAGTATGTTCTACTTGCAAGGTTAGTCCTGTTCTACTTAGTATGTTCTCAGCAAGAAATCAGACTGGGTACTGGGTCCTGTGAGGGATTTAGCAGCTGGGGACAGTGATTGAAATTTTTGGCAATTTGCTTTCAAATGTCCTGCACAACAAGGGTAATTTAGACCTAATGAAATAGATGTAGAGGCAAGAGGATAGATGTAGAGGCACTTTCCTTGAGTGACTCACTTTCCCCTTTTTTTGTGCCCCACACAGTAAGGTGTCAAACACCTATACCTGGCAGTAATGCATGTCGATGTGACAGCATATTTGTGAGCCATCCTTAGCCTTTGTCAGGAGGAAGGAGAGTGGGTGGATTGCCTGGTCGAAGTTTCTCCATCCTCCCCAGAGCCCAACTGGTGCACTGTTTCCAGTCATGTCTGGCCAAGAGAGCACAGGGCCAATGTTTTTTACTTGTCAATACTCTTGTCCAGCTCCATTTTTATACTGTTCACTCTTACTGCTCTCTCCAGTGTGCCTGTTTTATTTTTACTGCTCTTGATTTCCACCTCTGTTCCTTTGTGGCTCAACCTTCCCAGATCTTTAAGTTCATGGCCCTTGGTTTGTGTGTTTGATACAGTTTTAAGTAGCTTTGTAGTTTCTTTTCCCTCCTCAGTCCCTCCAGAATTGATATCACTCAGTCAGGTCATAACTTTTCTTCTTCCTGTGGATTCCAACTCCACTTCTGTAGCCTGGTGTTGTAACTAAGGTCTCTCAGTCCCAGAACTACCTCACTGCATCCCTGTCACATCATCTCTGTGTCTTTGTAATGATCCTTTGTTGGACTGCTATCAACAGTTGAATGCATTTTCAAATAAGCCTGAGCGTGTTTCTCCCTCTCTGTCTGCTATTGTTGAAGCTTTGCCGGCGAATTAAACCTCCTGTCCTTGACTTCTCATCAAGAACAGGGACTTCCTCATCCCTCTCTCTGATACCAGAGAATTAGCAGAGGCGTTGATTTCTCCAGTGTCAACACCATGAACATGAGAGAGTCTCTACAGCTGCATGGGATATTGGTTTAACAAATCATTTGGAGGGAGGCAAGAGCCGCCACAGATACTCACTGTCATGTCAGCAGTGTATAAGGACTTAATAATGAAACAAGAATGCAAAGAATAATGTCCTGATTCTGATCTTATTTATACTAGTCAGTGTGACTCTGAAGTGAATCCCAATACAGACTGTAGCAAATAAGAATCTGTTATCATTGTTTTATTACAGTCCTGTCTCAAGGAGCATGAGGAGAGTTAGAGAACTGCTTTGCTAGATGTTGTGCAACTCCAAATTAGATGTGTCCCTAAGCTAAGAAGCTTAATTCTGTAGGGGCTCAGTCGATTCTCTAATAGAAGATTTTCGTTGAAAGTTCTGATATTTTGACTGTTTTTTTTTTTTCTCTCAAACATGAACAGAAGTCCCCAAATACCTGCATCTTTCAAATACAAGGCTCAGAAAAAATTCAAGCCTCAGACTGTGCTGTTTTTGCTTCTTTTAAAATAGACCCATGTCTGCTAGAGCTGCTCCTTGTAGGAGTATTGGTTCCTAAGCCTCCTGATGTCTGCATCATCCTCTGTGGGGGAGTGTCCCCAGGCACTGAATGATGCACTGAGGTAATTCAGCCAGAGGAAATGTCATGGTGTTGTAGATGTAGTCTGGCCAGGGAATCTAAACTGTTTTGCAGCATCAGGGCTACAGCTTTCAGGAGATTCTTTGGCAGCTTGAATAGACCTATATTTATGTAAACAAATCTGAATTAAATTTTCATTTGCTTTTACAACTCAGGACCTGACACAAAACATAGCTTTGTGCAATAAAATAATATTTTTAAGCGAAATTATTATTTAACACAGTTATTTTTAACAACATCATTAGGAGAAGCCTTACAAAAGAAAATTTCTAAATTGTAAACATACAGAAATGAGCAATCTTTAAAAGTTTGGGGCATTTCCATGGTAGCTATATGAACAGGGAGAGAAATACCATCCAAGAAATCATATTTCAGGAGGGGAGGTATGTAGAATCATAGAATCACAGAATGCCTGAGGTTGGAAGGCACTTCTGGAGATCGCTAGCCCAATGCCTCTGCTCAGAACAGGGTTAACTAGAGCAGGTGTCTCAGGGCTCTGTCCGATTAGGTTTTGAATATCCCAAGGATAGATGCTTCACAGCCTCTCTAGGCACCTGTTCGTGTTCAATAACCCTTGCAGTATAAAAGATTTTTCTTATGTTTAAGTGGCATTTTCTGTCTTTCAATTCATGCCCATTGCTTCTTGTTCTGTCACTGGGCACCACTGAGAAGAGTCTGGCCCTGTCTTCTCTGCTCCCCCCCATCAGGTTTTTATACATGTTGATAAGATACCCCTGAGTTGTCTTTTCTCCAGGCTAAACAATCTCAACCATCTCGGCCTCTCTTTCTGTGTCAGATGCTCCAGTCCCTTAATCATCTCTGGGGCCCTGCACTGGATTCACTCCAGTATGTGCATGTCTCTCTTGTATTGGAGAGCCCAGAGCTGGACCCAGCACTCCAGATGTGGTCTCACCAGGATTGAGTAGAGGGGAAGGGCCACCTCCCTCGACCTGCTGGCAACACTCTGCTTCATGCACCCAGGATACCATTGGCCATCTTGGCCACAARGGCACATTGCTGGCTCATGTTCAACTTCTTGTACACCAGGACAGTGATGTGCGCTGTGTGTTTCAGTGTCTTTACATTTAATTTGTGTCATTAGTGTTTCATCTGGCTGGTAGAATAACTTTGGAGCCATTTCTGTTTGTATTAGAGAGTTCCAGTTTGTGCTGAGTATTATCAGATTGCATTTTGATAGGAGACGGACAAAAGCTGATTAAAGGACCGAGGCAATCTTTCCCTCATCATCTTCCCGAACAAGCATTGCTGTTTTAAGCTCCAGAAACACCTGTGAATGAAAGAATGTTCTTGGATGACTTCCAGCATCTATCTGTGGGGAGGATAATCTTTCAGTGAAGAAGGGATGGAAGCCTGGGAGTGTACAAGGTTGATGTTAAACTGAGCTACCTTTCCACTCGTATTTGTTAGTCTATTGCAAATGTTTTGGAGGCTTAAAGACCCTGAGTGAATTTCTTCTCAGGTAAAGGAGCCTTTTACAGAATGGTTTTCTGGTCCCTAGAGATGAGCAAATCTTCTTCAAATATTTTGAATCAGTGATGGATATTTGTTTCCAGCTTTAATCATTCCTATCATATCAGCCTCATTTTACCCAGGTGCCAGCTCTGAGTCTCTTGGGCTTGCCTGGGAGCAACTTAGATGCTCTGTGCAGTGACAGGATCATAAGGCAGTCTGCCTCTGAAGTAACGAAAAGGGCTTTCCAGGCTTCTTCAGAGACCTGTCTGTTCATTCAGCTTATTTCCACACTGAATGTGGCTATGGATAGTTTCCCTGAGGAAAATTTCAGAGAACTGCAGCCTCTTCCAGCAATCCCTTCTCTGTCCTGTCATCATTAACTGGCTGTTCAGCAGATGTGGAAACAACTGCCCAACCTTTCTTCTGCCCATGACAGTCTTCAGGCATTCCCATATCCCCCTCTCAGCATCACCAGAAAAAGCCTGTGTTGTTCTCAGATGAAAAAACCCATCCAGCAACATAAAAGTTTCTTTGCCGTAGAGGGTCAGCAGTAGGTGGTTTACACCCTGAAAATCCCTTGGCAGTTCTCAGGAAATAGGATTTAGATCTTTGTATAAACACAACTTTTATTAAGCAAATTGCTATCCAGTTGGCTCCCTGGAGTGCTGAGCTAGGTGAATTTAGGAAGCTTTTAGCCAGGAAATTGGAGGGACGTGGTTATCTGTCACAGGCGTAAAAACTCTGCCAGTGTCCCTAGGGATGATGCTTTGATAGAGATGTGGGAAAAAAATCCTTATGTAGTCAAAGCAGTGAGGGGAGGAGAGTGACTAGTGAGTGATATTTTTCCATTTAAAATCTGAGGGAAAATCCTGAAATTAGTGTGAAAACAGTCTCTTGGATGGTCCACGAGGAGAACTTGATGCCTTAAACAGTACAGTTTGCTGTGTTCACCTGTATGATGATTTTGTATGTGGTAGTTGCTTTCAAAAATATTGGCACTGACATATTACTGGTAGGTTTAAGAACAAAGTGAGCCATGTCCATGCTTCTGAGGGCAATACTGAAGAAAAGTTTAACCAGTGCTTGTGTAAGGTATGTGTGTGCATGTACGTATGCATTGCATATTATTAAAAAAAAAAAAAAAAAAAAGTCTGGCTGCTTAGGAAGATGTGAATGTGGCCTTTGGACTTAGTCTGGACTGACTGTATTCCCCAGGGTAATTTAAAAAGCCTGAAGGTTATTGTCTTTTCTGTCAGCTGCCAGTAGCTTCAGTGGCCCAGTTAGAGATCTGACATCTCTAGGGTATGGCACACTTGACCCCTTTCATGTGATTGTGTTTGCCTGTGTTGGCTACATGGATTATGGTATTAGAGCTGCTGTGTTGGTTTAAGTCTAATCAGAGATCAGATTTATGATGGTGTTTCTCTCATGGGGCTGGGAGCTGCTTGCAAAGCAGCATGGTAGTAATCTGGCTCTGGAAAGCTTGAATGTCATAGATAAAGTCAGAAGAGAACTGAGACTTCTCTAGAACTGGAGTCCAAATCCAGACAAAAATCATCTGAAGATCAGGGAGATACGTTGTAGTTTCAGGAATAGGATCGGCCCTTGTTCCTGACTAAACCTGATTTCTGATCATCTGATACTTGGGCCTGTCTGGCCCTGTCTTCAGCTGAGGGAAGGGCACTGTGGAAAGAGACCACTGATGTGAACACTTCACTGTGTGGCATGCGGGGCTGGTGAGGACTACTGGCCAAGAATGAGGCCACAGCAGCATCACAGTTACCTCCCTTCTGTGTAATGGGAGTGGACAGGGAGCAAATGGGTCATAAATGTGCCCCTAAGCAGTAGGGGAGGTGTGTGCTGTGCTGTGCGCTGAGGGGCTTATTGATAACTCTGATCCTCTAGACGGGAACCTGTTGGGCCTCTGACATGGAGTCAGGAAATGGCTTAGGCAGACAAACTTGGTTCTGGCTGCTGAAAATGCCCTTGGGTCTCCCAGCTTACACATGGTCAGCGACACCCCTCTCTCTTCTCATACCAGCACAGAGACAAGGCTCTGCAAAACTGTACTGGGTGCAGCTTGTGCTGCCTGCTTGCTGTGTGCAGCAGCAGGAATCTCCTGCTGTTGGGGCAGGCCCCCGCTGTGCAGCCCCCACAGGCTATTACTGCTTGCAAGCAATAATTGCACATTAGCACCTCCCTGCAGAGGCTCGGCGAGGCTGGATGTTGCCCTTTAGTGTACAGAGAAGATGGGTAGCAGGTGATTTTTGAGTTAATGAGACCTTTTGGAAACAAGCTCTCTTAGCAAAAATAATAAACCCCCCTCCTTCCTTTCCCCTCCCCTTCCCCCAGTGCTTCCTTACTCCCGTTTCAGGTGCTTCTGCTTCTGGAAAGACATTTATCATTTCTCCATCTTTGACAGTAGATTTTTTTTCCTCTCTTGCTTTCTCATTTTATCTTGCCCAAGGGGTCTGTGCTGCCTTTTATTAGCTGACACTTCACTTCTGCAGATGGAAATGACACTAATGGAATGTGGCTGAGGCTTTATTGCAGAAACACTGTTCGTGCTGTACAAGCAAGCTTCCAAATAATCTAACAGGAAGGAAATAAACCTTGGAGGCAGGTGTGAGAGCTGCCAATGAAAAGAAGACAGGAGGAGGGGCAGAGAGAGAGTTGTGGAAGGAAAGAGGGAGGAACTGGCAGGTTAAGGAAGGAGAAAGAAACAGGGAAACAGGAAAAAGGCTAGAACATATTCTTCCATGTCCAGTAAGAAAGCAAAGGTAGTTTAGCTGAGAACCAGCTGCATTCTAGGTCCAGTTTCATCCCGTTTTCTTTTTTCCCTTGGATATCAGGTAGGATCATATCCATAGAAATGAGAGAAGAAATAGGTCCTGTTAAAATTCAGTCTTCTACTTGTAATGTTCTCCAGACCCTGTATTCATGGTGTCATAGCACATAAAGGAAGGGTTAAACTGGGGTTTGCTGGGCTGTGAAAAGTGGGCAAGCACTCTGTTACCCAACCTAGAAATGGGCAAACTCCACTTACTAGCATTCTCCCTCCACTGTGACATGGTTTTTGTGTATGGTCCTTTGCTCCAAAACAAGCCTTGGAATAAAAAAGGTTGACTGGGATCCAGCGCTTGGCTCTTGCAGGGTCTTATTGCATAATGGTATGGTTCCTGAGGCCTGCTCCCCATGGTGGCAGGAAAATCTACAGTCCATTACACATTTGACAATAAATCTGCCAGGTTCTGAGGATTTCCTGCATTCCCCCAAGGAAAGCAGGGGTGTTGACATTGGCAAACCTTTTACAGAGAAGGAGGCAGTTGACAGTACCACAGAGGCCTACGCCTGGCTGGTATTTTCTTGCCTAAAAGCTGTGCCAGTAAAACAACTGGTAAGGAAGGTTGATGCTGCTCTGGAAGCTTTCAAGATGAAAGGATGTCTCCCTGAACCTGGCTGTGCTAACCCAAGCAGGCAGGACTGGGATTTTTTACTTTTCCTGAGCATGAAAACCCAGCCATGATATACTGAGAAGTAAACATGATTGCTTATGACCTTGTCACTGTGTCCCTGGGCTCTAGCCCTTTCTCTTCTTAGCTTTAGTGAGACCGGAGTATCCCTCTGCACTGCGAGAAGGAGATGTTAGCCCTTTCAAAGGACCTTTGAAGAGCAGTTCCACTCTTGAATCTTGCCCCTTTGCGGCTGTCAACTCTAGGCCTCAGAACATAATAATAACCAAATAGTTGCAGAGATAAAGTGCTAGGAGAGAGTCAGAGAACAAGCATCTGGGAAGGGAGGTGGACAGCTGGATGGGAAGACTCAGAGGTTATGAGGGAAGTGACATTCACTTAACAGCCTCTGTAGCTGTTTCTCTGTGTTATTGATGCTTGCTTTTCCCTCCCCCTTTTATTTTTGTGGTGTGTCTGTTACATCTATGGCTCATTAGGCAACAAGATGCTAATACTGTCTGTAAAGCTGTAGCTCCCCCTTCTCTAGTCTTCTCTATGCTTCTTTTTTTATAATATCTATTTTGGCTTTGTTTTGTTTTGTTTTCTCTGCATGTCATCTCCCCCCCTCCTGGCTCCCTTCATTCATAGAGCAGCTTGAAAGAGAAGAATTTCAGAAATTGGAAACTTTTTTGCTCTCTCCCCTGCTCCTCCCACCTCTTAAAGCAATTGATGCTATTAAGAAAAAAAAAAAGTCAGTTATATGTTAAAAAGAATGATGCTTGGTCAGGGAATGATTCTAGCAGGAATAGCTTGTGTATTGACTAGTTTGAATGCACAGAAGCTCCAGATGATAGACAAGAGCTAGTTAACCCAATAGACTTAGGTCTCAAGATCTCACAGAAAGAGAAACTTTTATGCCAATCTACAGCAGAAAAGAGAACATGGACAGAGCAGTTGAAGCTGGTGCTCCCTGCTCACTTGTTGACTCTGAGCCTGGTTGGCTTTTGGACTGATGAAAAAGTTTTGTGGGAAGACTTTTTGGGCTGGCTCACCAAGAAAGCCATAACATCAAGTGGGTATGGTAGAGACTATCAGACACCCAGCAAGGCTATATTGTCATCCCTGCAAGTCTTCAAGATGATTTTAAACAAGCATCTCTCATGGTATTGGATCTTGTCTTGAGGCAGTGCAGTGGGTGTTACATTGCCTGCAGTGGTCTTTCTGGCTTTAGTCTACAGGACTCTATGTAGATTTTTATATGAGGGATAACCTCAATAAGAAACTTACTTTGGAAAAGATGCAATGCTAAATACCATCACCTTTAGTACTTTAGATCCCAGTACTTTCTAGTGCAGCTACTGCCTGATGGAGGAATTACCTGTACATGTGTGCACTCACCCACACACATTCTTCATTTATGTGCCTCTAATTGTAGATGAGAATTTTATTTATAGTACAACCTTTCTCTCTTCCTTCACCAAAGCACTTTAGGATGTTGTACATTGTCATAATAAAACCCATTACAATAAAATACTACCTCTAAAATCTTTGAAAATGAAAAACAAGCAGGAGAAGTCCAGAAAAGATGAAAAAGCAAAGGGCAGAAGGAGAGAATGGGTAGTGCATGCATTTGAGGAGCCAGAAGGGCCAAATTATAGCTAGAGCCTGAATACTTATAAAGGCTTTGAGACTCTTTGCAGGAATGGAATGAGACAGAAGCAGATGAAGTTTTGATAAAAATAGAGGGGAGAGCAGGAACTGGGTAGCCCTGTTAATGCACCTCATGGCTGGGATCAGTTTAGAGGAACAGCTGATGCTCATAGAGAGACTGCACCACTTCCTCCACCCTCCTTCCCTCCATCATCCAGTAAAACCTTCCTTGTGCAGTGGGCTGAGGTAGATTTCAGGAGGGAATTTGCATCCCTTTCATGCATGAGAGCCCACCATGAAACAACTAACTGCAGATCTGGGTTATGATAGTGGGATATATGAACAAATGGGGACTAGACCTGGCCAGAATCATTATTTTCATTCTTTCCACTCTTTTTTCTTTCTCTCCATTTCCCCCTTTTTCTTGAAATCTTTTGTGGATGAAAAATTTTTTTGGCTTTCTGTTCTTAGAGCCATTCCTTGGTGTAGTTAAGGCTCTTTGGCCCATCTTCCTAGAGCAACATGTCTTTGTGCATCTTCTTTAGGCTCAAAGCCAGACAGCCGGCTCAGTTTCCCATGTCCTCTTCTCCCATCCTATCCAGAAATGATTCTCCCCAAAGCCAGCGCTGTCCTGTTGAGTATTTTGGGTAACCAAAGATTGACTGTCTTGTGGGAGGTCTATCTATGATTTGACTCTACTCACAGTACTAGGTAGTGCTTGTTCATTATGCAGTTATGAAGAGATGTCAGGGAATATGCTGACCTTGTTATAATTAATGGATAGTGGGTAATGGTTCTGTGTGACTCATTAGATACAGAAAAGGGATCCAGCTCTTCTACCTTTAGGGTAATTGAAATTCTGAGACATTTATTATTTTGGGCACACTACAGTAACGTGGGTCTTTTAACCTTAAATTAATTATTTTAGACATTTACAGGAAGAAAACGAGGTCGGAGAATAAGGGAGATTGAAGCAGTCTATTGACTGGTTAAGTCAAGGAAGAGCCTTGCTATTATATGCTGTTCCCTGTCTGAAAGCGAGAGAGAGACCCAGACCCAGGGATATAGTGCCAAATTAGTGAATCATGAACCTTAAGCATTGAGGTGAGCTGGCCAAAGGCTGCTCAGCTTGTAAAATGCTCTGCAGGACAATGTCTGAGGAGGAGCTGCATCAAAAAAATACGTGGGCTGAGGGACCAGCCGTTGTTTCTTGCCACATCCCAAAGCCGTGACTCAGGTAATTGCTTGAAAGTCTCTTGACTTGTGCACAGGTAGCTGAGAGCAGACCCCATGGGCCAAGTGGTCAGAGGCCATGTGGTGTAGTGGTGAAGGCACTGGATTAGCACTGAGAGTTTCCCAGGCTTTAAGCTTGATACTGTGACCTGGGGTGACTCATTTCCCCTCTGTTGTCCCCCCGCCCTGCCACTCGTTGCCAGCCTTCTGCAGAAGATTAGTGGCTCTGTCAGGGTTGGACTGTCCCTCACTGCACGTGGCATTGCTCCCAGCAACGTTTCGGCTGTCTCTGTCGCAATGCCAATAACAATCCCTGATGCGTCTGCTGCATCCCCGCTGGTGGAGAACTGAGTACAAAGCCCTGCTAATGCCTCTCCCAAAGAGTCTTGGGAGCCTCACGGGGTTTACTCAGGTGAGCAGAGACAATTTTCTGTGAGAATAGCTTTGCCAGTTGAGTGCCCTGGATTGTAACAACCTGTCATTATGGGCCTCACCTGTTATTTGTCTATATTGCAGCTTGCACAATTAAGGGGATAGATATACAATAACCAGCCAGCTAAGTAAAGGGATCATAAATTGGCTAATAAAATCCATTTTCCTCAGTTGTTCTGTTGTACTGGTGACCCAGCCTGAGATTTTGCTTCAAAAACAAGGAACCACATTAATTTTCACTCTGTTATTTTAAAACAAACAGACAAATAACTACTTGCTTCTGTCTCCTCCTCCCCCTCACATGTAAGCATGAGGTGGTGGCACAGAATGATACAACAGAAAACAAAGGATACAGGAAAAATAAGACAAAGCCAGAGGAAATACAGAAAAGAGCTAAAAAACTAAAAAGTCTGTGAAACATATTTTTCAATGTTCTGTTTCATTCTCTGCTCTAGGCTTTAAGGGGCCTTTCTGTAAAGGATATCAGGATTATAACAGCTTCCCAAAGTGTATGGCCACTGGTTATTTTTGATGACTTTTATGTCCCCATATGCAAGAGATCCACAGGCTTGAATGGAAAGTGAGTTCTCTTCTGTTGAACTGTGTAGCCCATTTATATTGATAATAAGTTGTTTCCTGAGGTTCTTAAGGTTGGTTTCAGTAATGCTATGGAAGAGAAAGTTTTTGTTGCAATTTTGGAGGCACTCCCCAGCTTCTGGGTCCAAAGGGTCACAGGACTGGRCTGGTTGCAGGGCTGACCTGCTGATTTCTGCTGGTTGCATCTCTCTTGTATCCCATGGGGATGGACCATAACAGTTCAAGGAAAGGGAGCAAGGACAAAGGGGAGAGAACAAATGTGAGGGCTGTAGAAGTGTGTGTAGCGATATTCTCCCCTGACCTTCCTGTAGTGTGCTGGGTACAGTAGATTTCTTCCAGTGAGAGTGACTTGGCATTGATGGGAGAGGAAGAAAAGTTGCCTGATTGTCCAGAGGGGAAAAAAAGCAATGGTGAGAACAGGGAGAATTCACATGCCTGGATTTAGGGACTAAAACAATACTCCGAAGCCAGAAGCTTCCAGCATAATTGTGCTGATCTTGAGAGAGGCGTCTTTCTCCTTTAGCTCTAAAGGGAGGCAGAGTTTTTTATTTATAACCCCTGAGTGCACAGAGGAGACCCACAAAGTTTACTGTTCTCCCTTCCCCTCTTCCCCAAATCCTTAAAAGTATAATTGAGGGACTGTTTGATTCTCCTCTAGGTGGCATGTTTCATTGCTAATTAGAGAGTCTTCTGCTTTTAGCTGCCACAGACCAGATTAAAAATCTCAGGCTTGAAATGAAAGTGCTTGTGACGGGGGTTGTGTGCTGCCAGAGACATGCTCACAGCCGTTCAGGCTGGGTGGAAGAGTCAGAGGGGAAAACATATAAATATAAGTAGCAGCTTTGTGGTGTCCTTGACTGGCCATGCAGGACAGAGCCTTGGCTAGAGTCATTGGCACAATGGGATGACAAGAGCAAGCCTTTATCTTTCAGTTTCTTCCCACTTCATTTACGTTTTCCAAGTGAGACTCCCAAATATTTCCTAAAGCCAAGACTCTCTGGTATTTCGTGATCAGTTTTGCCTTGAAGCAAGACTGACAGTCACTTTTACTCTTCAACTATAATGCCAGCCTCTATTAAATTGCTGTTATCATTCCTAAGGGCCAGTCCTGCTTTCTGTGCTCTGATAAAATCAGCGTATGCATCTAAAATTTCCCCAAAACATATTAAGCAGTTTCTCTCAATAATATTTACAGATTTATAAAATGCAGCAAAAAGTACTATTTCCTTTTAGTCATACTCTGCCTCCCCTGAAGCATATGATAAGCAGTTGTGACAAATACACAGATAGTCTGAAGTCTGGCTCAATCAGTGCATCTGTACTAAGTGTTCTTGTGCCTGCCCAGGAATGACAGGCCAATTTCGTGAATCTAAAGTCCAACACCTCCCACTGGCGCTACATAGCTTGTTGTTTCTTTCCTTTTGATTTCTCTTTGGAAACCCCAGTTCATTTCATGGTCAAATAACCCCCCCCASTCAGTCCCCTTTGTTTATCAGAGGCCTGGCACAAGATGAAAGGACCATATAGATAATTTATGGGAAATCAGTAATTGAATCTTGGCTGCTCTCATAAATCATGTCACCTAGCTATCAAACAGCTGTGGTAGTGTAACATAGTCCAAAACCCGTATAATTGATGACTCCTTTGCAATAGTCCAGCACACATGATTGTGATTTCACTTAGGCTTTTTCCTTCCTCCCAACAACATTTTGAAGTTTCCGCTGAGGAAAGCTCAGCTGTGTGATATCTGAGTGGACCTGCAAACTGAATGGGCAAAGTCATTAAGGAAAACATGTTGATAAAAGGAGAACCTAATCAAAATTGATGGGTAAACTGAAGAATCCTTCATGCTTTTTTTTTTTTTAAATAGGGATTGGGAGTGATAAAAGCACCTGAGGAGGGAAGTATTATTTCTGAATCTGATTTATGGGTTGTGTTTACTGAATAGAGGAGCGCTTATGAAAATCGGGCTATTTTAGCAAAGCTAGTTACACATGGGCTTATTCAGACAGCAAATAAACCACAATGTGGATCAGTTGCCTCAAGGCTCCTGTTGAAACCATCCCTTTAGCAGATCCTGAAAGCGGATCCTCACCAGTTGTGGGCTGAGGTCAAATACCAGTTAAGTTCTTTAAATTATTTTCATTGAGGTTCTGATGGGGATTTGAACCCTGGTGTCTGCAGAGGCAGCTCATGTGCTTTTGCTTCATGCTGCTTCTCTTTCCATCCCACCACTGCAGGAGCTATTCCACCTGACAACTAGGTTTATTTCAATGAGATAAATTGTATCAGTACTTTCTGTTTTATCTAATACATCCTAATCTTTATTTTGGCTGCATGTGCCATGGGAAGAATGTTCCCTCCTTCTCTTGCACAAGTTATTTTGATGTGACTGCTAGGAAGGGAGTTACTGTGTTTCCTAGGTTCCCTGCCTTGCAGATACACTATTTACACTTCTCGCAAAACACTGGGCCTTTCAAAAAGTCTTTCTGCACAAACTGTAAAGATCAGGTCTGGGGATAGGTTAAAATCGCAGACTGTCCTGGGTTTGAGATGCTCTTCCAACCCTTTCTATCCTTGGGTGCTGTGCCTGGAGGCCATCTGTGTGGAGGCTCAGCAGCAGGAGCCAGGGAATGGCATCTTTGCAATCTCTGTAAGCATTTTAGCTGCAGAAACATGTTTTTTCTCTGTATAGATATATCAGTGTGGAATGGAAATGAACCTGGGATTCATAGAAAGCTTTGGAACTTGGACCACAGAGGAGCTGTACAGGAAGCTGGTACTTTTGCTGGCTGTAGTGAGCTAATGAGGCCAGGAAGATTCAGAAAACCAGGCCCAAACGTTCTGTGATGGGCAAACATAAACTTGGGCCTTTTAATAGCACCCCCATAGCTTTGATCCTTCTAAAACTTGCAGCTGACTTTACCTGCTTTGGGTTTCACAGCTCACCCAGAAGCACGGGTTTTAGGCCTAGATGGTACCCCTGATGACCCTGCACCGTCAGGTAGGTAAGCTGTTACAGGACCAGCTTTTCTGCTGTTTGCTTGCATGGGAGAAAAAAGCTCTTGTATCCTAGGTAGTTCAGGGCTGTGTGTTTTATGGCTGAGCCTATAACAGTGTCTGCAGCTGTCATAAAAACCTGCAGGCTGTCTTGTGCACTAGAGCTGCTGTAGAAAATGATGCTGTGTTCTGGCAGAAAAGGAGTCCTGCAAGCCAGAACCAAGGCACATCATCAATGATGTGTGACTTTCTCCATCCATTTAACAAAGGTGTTTACTGAGGCCTGTTGGAAACGTATGGCAGATTTACAAGATCCAAGTGTTCAGTGTATGCTGCTCCTGATAACTGGCTGTTTGCTTAAGTCTACAGTAGTGCTGCTTAGACACGGAGAAGCCCGCAAAAATTGCCTTATACTTCCTGAGGGGAAAAATGATTTTGCATTTTGTTCATCCCAGTTCAGAGTCTACAGGCCCTTCAGTGTAAGAGACCTGAGGCCAATTCATCTGTGAAACAGTACTTTCAGGGTGTGCCTACGTTAATGTTTTAGTTTGGCTAGGGAGCATGCACTGAAGTGACTCTCTTGGTTGTCCCCTCTTAGTGTGCTTTGGTTTGCATTGAAGAAAGGTGTGCAAGGGGTGGGGGAAGTAATGACATTCCAGAAAGAGGAATTAAGAAGCTTTATCCCAGTGAAACAAGGCGTTATCCCAGTGGAGTCTGCTTGTAAATGCTCACAGTGCACCATGGAACTGAACTGCAGCATAAAGTTACCCTTGTCAGCTAAGTTAGGAAATAAGAACTTACTTTAAGATCAGTTTAAAAACATTGGTTACTGTTTTTATGAAGCACTTGCTAAAAGTCAGCTCCCAGTCCGAAGAGATTGACTATTGCCTATACCTAGCCATGATTTAGCCCATAGGCTTATGAGGTTCCAGTATGCTATGGACTCTTGTACTGGGATACAGCTGGAGCATCTCTACTCTGCGCCTCTACCTCTGCCATGATATGGGACACTTCTTGCTCAGGAAATGTGTCCTTTTACCTAGCATTTTGCCCTTCTTCCCTCATGTGGGATCCCCTGTTCACTGGCACAGTCTTCACAGAAGAGAAGGGGAAAAATCAGAAATGCGCTCTGAGGTTTGGGGTTGTGTCCCAAGATTTTTTAAATTGAAATGATTTTGCTAAATTTTTTGCCTACTTCTAAAATGAGAAAAGTCCTCCTGAAGGGAATAAGACTTTTCAAATTCTACCACTACTGAAAAATTTACATGCTCTGAATTTTAAGTTCTGGGTTTAGTGCTTGCTCTAGGTGCAGTGAAGCCCTACATAGATTTTCTGTTGCTTATGGTCATCAGAAAGCACTGGCTTCATCTTCCCCTGCAAGTAGTGCTGCAGAGCTGTCCTCTGTCATGACTCTGTATTTCAAGAGAAAGTTTCATAAATTCACTCCTATCTTCTATGCTTTCTGCTGCTTTCCCCAGGGAGGAACCCTGTGACCTGTTCTAACCTCCTCTCTCAGCAGTGCACAAATGTGGGATGCCAACCTTAGCAAAGAGATCACAAAACTTCATAAAACAAGGTGACTCAACAGAAACCAGTCAAGTGGAAAACACTAAGTGACATGCTATGGGCAACTTCCACGTGTCAGAGGGAGTTTCAGTAGTTTTAATGTCAACCTTTACTGTTTCTCTGAGGAGAGGTGGGGAGGGTTTGAATTGCAGCCATCAAAAATAGCAAGGGGGAATGCTMCATTCACAGGGAGCGTCTTGGGAGAAGAGGCAGCCAGAGGTACCCACTGTCTTAACACACTACTGCAAAGTTTAGAGCTGTCTCAGTAAGAATATGTTCCTTGCTGGAAATGATGTGTAAGTTGTGACTGCTTGCTTGGGTATCCTTAGGATGTGTACAAAGCACACTGGAGGACTGGCTGGATCTCCCTCATCTAGTGATGGTCTGTGTGGTACAGCATAGCGAAGCCTTGTGTGGACTTACCAGCTTTGGTCTGGAAGCAGAGCACTGCTGAGCCCAAGGTAAGCAGCCAAGCATACATGCCTTCTCTGTTTTGCTGTCATCTCAGCATCGTTGATGCTTTACTGCATCCTGGGGTTGATCATGAAGATTCAGCATCTGACCTATTTGTGTAAACAGGCCCTGGTAACCTTAACTCTGCCCTGCATGACTGTTCCACTATTATAAATAGGGCAGTTAGGGTTCAAGGTCCCAGATAAGCCTAAACTCGTATTTCAAGACATGAGATCTTTTTTCCCTACCCTTAGGATAACAGTGGAGAGTTATAATTGCTTGGGAAGCCTAACCGCGCCTGTCCATGCCTTGTGTTCTTTCAAGTTGAGCCTTAACTCAGAATCTGGCATGCTACTGCCTGACACTTCGAAGAGAGGGATTTGTCTTTGAATCTCCACGTTTCTTTGTAGTAAAGGTTCTTCTTTTCTCCCCGCCTCCTGCAGCTTCCTTGCTGAATGGCAAGGAGCAGTGCTGTGAGATGTTCCCTACAGCATGCAGCCAGTCATAGCTTAAATCATCCACGAATGAAAGTTGCAGCCTGCTCTCTTATTCTGCAAAAGAGCTGTGAATACAAAAATCACAGGGGGATTGGGATGGAGGGAAAGTGGCAATGAGCTGAGCTACCTTTGAGATCACAGACCCTCACAGAAAATCTAACTTGAGTCTCATGCTGGCTTATCTAATTTTAATAATTAGGCATAAAATAATAATCTGTCTTAATTTCAACCTATTTTGTTCAACTGCTGTCTAATGCAAAAGATTTCAGTTGAAGTTCATTATATAGAAAAATCAGTAGAGTCTGTTATTTCACTGTTAAGATTATCCAGAACAAAGAAGATACACAGATGTTAAGTTTATTAAAGGGCCCTATTTTTAATTAATTTCAGCTTTTGAAACAATTAATGAATTTACTTGTAACATCTAAGGAAATTCATGCTCATCTCTAGAGAGCTAGTACTGTGAGCTCAGGGGAGATGGGCTGTATTTCTCAAGTATAACTAGGAACCAAAATCTTGTTTTCAATACACTGTGGAGCTCAGCTTGAACTGAGGAATTGTGGCTTGGTGGCTTTGCCAGAAAAGGGTGAAAATTCCCCCAGGGTACAAGAGGTTCTACCACATGCAGGTATTTCTTCAAAATGCTGAGAGCTTCTGATCCCGCTGGATTCAGCAGGAGGGAAGGTGCTTGGTTTCATGGCAGATCTAGTTGCGATGCTGGGCCACCGCGCCACCTCTGCAAAGCTGCATCTGGTCTCCATGACGCAACAGTGCATGGCTCAGCTCTAGGGACAAATCCAGCACTCAAAATGGAGAAACCATTTGCTCCCTTCAGCTTGCCACAGAATTCAGCAATTAAAGCATGATACATGCTAATTAGCCCTCCAGAAAGGGGACTTTCCCTCATCTTGACTGGAGTTTTCCCCACTCTCTTTTCCCCACCCTCTTTCCTTGTTGAGCAGCAGTCTGCTTGCAGCTCTCTTACAGCGAAGTGGGACAGGTCCCTTTCCAGCAGGCAGACAGAGGGTCTCAGTCCTCACAGCACTCAGCAGAGTGGAGTTTTCTGCTGCACCACAGATTTCATGTGCTGCCTTGGACAAATTACTTAATTTCTCTTTATTTCTTCTCCCTTCAATGAAAGTAATTCTTCTTCTCAGCAATGTGTGGAGACAGCTTCAGATAGCAAAGTCTTACTGATTATTTGCCTCTCAGCCTTCCTTGAGGCTGTCATGCTAGGTGCTGCACAGATACAGGTACAAAGAGGGAGGCAAAATCATTTGCCTCGGGTAATGAGGAAGGACTGATGTTTGACTTACTCTAAGGGAAAGTTTGTTTTACAATATTTCCAGCATCATTCACAGCAGACTGTTCTAAGAAACTGGATCTATAACCTGATATTTTTTCCCTTTTCCCAGTTGCTGAGTAAACTTAGCCACAGACTAAGGCTTGAGACTAGTGGTTTTTCCTCTGCCACTGATAATTCCCTTAGATAAAATCTGTGGATTGAGGGATGAGGGGGCAGGATTTCATTACATGTTTCAAAACATTTTAACGTTTCAGTTGATTTGTATCATGTCTTGCTGGATACTACAGGGATGCCTGTATTTTGTTTGGGACATAATGCTTTGCAATAACTTCTTTCCATGTCAGATGGTTTTGTAAGAGCTGGGTTCGTGTGTTTTCTGTTGTGTGCTGTGGAGCAAAACGCAGTAATTCATGGCTGTTTGCTCGATCTTGCACCAAATTAGGGGAGGAGATAAAGGGTTGATGTAATTCCTTCAAGGGAAGGAAGAAATTTAGCCTGATGCTCTCAAATCGAGAACCAGATCAGCATTCTCAACAAAGCTGTGTAAGATTCGCGTGTGTTGGAGGGTAATTGTTCTGGACCCAGACTGAGTTCGGTGAACAGTCCTGAGACAAGATCTAAGGCTGGACTTAGGGCTTTGATAGAAATCTTGAGAATGCTGCTCTGATGTGTCTCAGTTTGCAAGTCAGGTGATGCTTTGTGGTGGCAATTAGGATCTGCTTGCAGCCTAGAAGATCATTGGAAATTGTGCACCAAAGAGCATGTAAATCCCAGACGAACATAAAGCCAAGTGCCTGGGAAAAGCTCTAGCAACCTTGCAAACAGAATTTGCCAAATTTTCTGTAGCAGCAGCTGCCTCTGGGCTTACTTTGACTTGTATTAACAGCATGCTGCAGGTAGTGCAAGCAGTGCATGGGAAGGCTGGTTGCTGGATGCGCTTTAGGAGAGCGGCCTGCACTGTGAGAGCAGTATGCTGAATAACTCCACAAGATTTTCTGATCTGCTACAGTGCAGCAATCATGCTCCAGGGTACTGGCAGGAAAGGGAGCATGTTGGGATGGAGGCTGGGCTGATTGGCCATAGCACTTTGCAGCACGTTCTGGGTATAGAGCAAAACGTCTGCAGTGCAACAGCATGTCCTTTGGCAGCTGCTCTGGAGCCCTGTCTTTTCCACAAGCAAATGTGAGCACCCCGTTTCTCCTAAAGTTGGAAAGAAGCCTTGAGCAAAGCTTCAGCTGTCTGGGGTGAAAGATGAGCTTAAGCCCTCCCCAAGCATCAGTACAGTCAGGTGCTGTAATGTTTTGCTCTTATACAGTAAAGTCAGCCAAAGAGCAGATTCTTCCCCTCTGTAGCCTACTCCTACCTCCTCACATTTATCCTGTGTAGTGATCCTCCTCTCAACCTGCAAGAAACCTCATCCATCCCCAGCAGTCTCCTTGGTTATGCTGGCATATGGCATGACATCCATGTGGTATGTTCTCCAGGGGTTCTAGCTTAATGTTCAGCCCCAACTTGCCTGATTTACCACAGCACCTAAATGCTGGTTTGAACTCTAGCTTTAGACTGGCCAAGGGTCTTGGCTTTTCAGCCCCGCAGGGACTGCCTCATGCTAAGCTTCTGCTGTACAGGTCTTGGTGACACAAGCCACTCAGTTCAAGCCCAGCTATCAAAACCATAATAAATACAGCTCTCTGATCTCCGAGTTGTTCTCTAGCCTTCTGTTCTCCTCCTCTGCCTGTTTCATAGCTTCATTTGCACCTTTCCTGGCTCTGCTAGATTTCCTGCCCTTCTCCCTCTCACCCAGCTGTCTCCCAGAATAGGTCCTAGCCAGTCTGCTCCAGTCTCTCCAGTTCTCTGCTGCAGCCTCTTGCAGAGATTCTCTATACACCCATAAAAGTCCCCCACTGACAGGTCTTCCAGCTTCTGTTTACTTCCTTTTACTCTCCCCTGTGCATTCTTCTCTTCAAAAACAAAAGGAAGAGAAATTAAAAGCATTGAGAAAGTCTCTTCAGATGTAGGTTGGCGTTTTCCAAAGCACTTCTAGCAATGAGACAGCCACATCTTGTGGGTTCACTAAAGGATTTGCTCCCCTAGTTCTCCCTGTTACCTCTGAAAAAGTGTTACACGTTTAAACTCCTGACAGTAGCTGCTCCCAAGCAGAGACATTTCAGCCAATTGCCTGTTCTGGGCACACACTAATGCTTGGGCAAAGAGTAAGCTGGCTCCAAACAAAAACAAGGAGCCTAGACATTGCTTTTAATAGCATATCAGGGTTACTTTGTCACTGGTGTTTTCCCATCCCATTACAGTGTGACTGTCCATAGCTATGTCACAGTGCAAGTAGTATCCGATGTTCATCTCTGTTTTCATTTCTCTACTCCCCTTCCAAGTGATGCAGGATTTAAGTGTAATTGGAGGGCAGATCTGCTGCTAAAATGGTTGGAATAAATGTTGGTGAGAGGGTGACTCTGGCTGGGACCTCCCTCCCCACTGAGGGCATCTGTCTTTGAAAGCCTCAGGGAAAGGTGATGAAGGTGATGGGCGAGGTGTGAGCTGGCAGAGGATAAGCTCCTCTGTGTCACTTACTTCAGCTCCCCTAGTTCATTCATTTACTAAAGGCACCAATCCATGCCCAGGCCTGGTGGCAGAATGAGAGAGGAGCTCTGCCTCACCATGTGCAGCCATGCCCCATGTGATTTTAACTTAATTTTCATCCCCTATAAATATCTTACTTATAGGTAAACTGGGGGCATTTATGACTTAAATTATTAACGGCAGCAAGTTGCTTGGAGATATGTGACTAGAAAATTCTGTTGGGGCTTGCTGGCTGTGGTGTCCAAGAAGCATTGTGGTGGGCTGGGAAGTATGGCGATGCCCCAGGAGAATAAAAAAGGAATACAGACTCTTTGACACAAATTTGGGGGAGAGCGAATGCCAGAGATGAAAGCGAAATTTTCTTTCAGTCTGGAGATAGACAAAAGTCCACCATTTGAGAAATCCTAGTATAATTGTATGCAGACAAAGTCAGTATTAGTTTATAGTTCATTTCTTCTAGTTACTTGCTACTGATATTACACCCATTCTGAATATTAGGATATTGGTTATAGAATATCAAGGCAGATTCTCTTTTATTGCTGCCTCATATTTGCCCAGTCTTAATAGCAACTCTTTGTCCTGGACTCCTGTGTATGCTTGGTTTGGGCCTCTTTTGTACCAGCTTCACGTTGTTGCAGCCACAATGACGTCAGTAATATTCTTCCATATTTATCTCAACACTGTAAGAATGGGACCTTAGCTTTATATCTAGTGATACATATTTATGTTCTGCAAAAATGTCTTGCTGTAGGATACCCAATCCAAGATGAATTGTGAGTCTCTTCTTCCCTACTCAGGAAATTACCATCTACAAGGGCACCCTGTCAGAAGGAGGTAGAGAGTTTACACTGATATGGAAGTTACATTTAAGAAGAACTGAAAATCTCAGCCAGCATAAAGCAAACTCTAGAACAAGCTGTCAGAACAGTGCAACCTTTAATATTCATGTATCTATTCAGGATGCATCACTGCATAATGCGTATTGCAGTCATCAGAAACATGTTTAGCACCTAGAAACAGTAAAATAACTTGTTAAAGCTAAAACGTAAATTATGGGACAGATTTACCTGTGCATTTCTAGTTGCTTTGTGCCAGACTGGTAATACAAAGGAGGCATAAACCTCATATAACTGGCTGAATAAATTAGATTAATGCCTTGTTCTCCTTTTTGGAAACGTCTGAAGCAGACAAAATGTACCCTGAACCTGTACATCCTTTTCGTCTATGTCTGTTGCAGCCTTCCCCTATGGCTGTTTTTCTGATCTTTCTAGTTTAAAAAAAAATACACATTTTAATACTTGTTTGTCTCTTTTCGCTGAAAGAACACTGTTAGAAGTTTTCTGCTGTGAGAAACCACCATCAATACACACTGCACATGCTGCATGCTTTGGTCAAGCCAACTTTTGCTGTCTGTGGGTGAGTCCTCTGTTTAAGCTCCTGGCCATCTGGGAATACAGTGTTATATGGATTCCTTTTCTCTGTTGTTAAACAGACGTTCCTTCTCTCCTTCTGCTTTTGCATAATGGCTGTAAGGGTATAGGTCTCCCAAGAGGATCAGGGTACGCTGCTCTGGCAACACCATTCCCTGCTTCCTCCTCTGCAAAGGCAACAGAGCATGTGAAACAATTTTGGCAGCCAGATATGGCCTGAGGGCCTGTAGTTGGGCGATGGTGTTATATGCTGAAGTAGGGTTTCAATGATAAGTATATTATATGCTGATTCTCTGCATAGAACTGAATTTCAGTCCATATGGAAAAATACACATCCCCTTGTGTGTTTTCATATGTACGCACTCTTTCTGATCAGTAAAAGATGAACTTTTGTGCAATTTACTATGATTGCACTTAGCTGCTCTTCATTCTAGATCCATTCAATGGTTTCTTTGATTCTTCTTTTTCTCACACTACCAAAGCACTCATTCTGAGAAAAAATTTCCTCAAATTTCAGAGACATTGCTAAGGAAAAATTCTTCAGGTCATTTCCTGGTCTCCTCAGCATGATGTTGTCTTTATAAAGCCTCAGTATATGTTTAATGAGTGTTCCTAGTTCATACAGATAGTTACCTGAAACTCACATTGGCAGACATGTATCACCAGGGAATGGGTAAATTTCCTGAATATTAGTGTCTGTGAATGCAGACAAGGAACCAGGATATTGAGGGCTGAAGGTGAGTCCATAGGAAGGAGAGCCTGCTCTCTGTTGAGCTATGTTGAATGCATGTCATAGGTTATACTGTTAGCAGGGAATAAAGCTGGGAGTGAAGTGTGCCCAGCTGTGGGTGCTCCCATCCCTGATTCCAGTCAGCCAGTCAATCCCTCTGTGTCCATGTTTTCCATCCCATTCATTCCCTCATACAACCAGCTCTCTGAGTCATGATAGAAACACCAAGGAAACATCTCTGGGTTGGATCCTGCTATGCAGTTAGTGAACAGGCAGGAGCATGAACTTCCAAGAACGTTTATAGCTGATGGGTCTCTTCTCCTGGCAGCAGTTGTGCCCTGAAGCATTTGTTAAATTTAGGGGACTGGAGGAGCTGAGCAGGTGCATTGTGAGAGGGAAAGCTGAGAAGAAAAGCAATGTCATGAGCATGTTCTTCTCTTCCTACTCCAATACAGTCCTTTCTGATAGAGGTACAGGGACCGTTTTGGGCTGACAGGTTGAGAAGAAAGAGATGAACTGAAATAAGATGATTATATTAAGAAAGACATTCATGCCTTTTAGGGCTCAGCATGAGTCTGAGATGATACTGACTGGCATCATTATGCCAATTCACGCAGTATTTATTAAAGTAACTCCACTGAAGTGCCTCATCAATGGGGGAAGGCATCAGTTACTACAATACGAAGGAGGTGGATTGTTAGAGCCCATGATCCGTGATTCTGTTCTGTGATTATTCACTGCAGTTACAGGGAACATAAAGGATGCCGTGGTCTCATTCTCCTGGGAGACAGAGTCATTTAAGAGATCTGACCTTACCTCTGTCCCTTCTGCAGCATCCTGAGAAAATTAACAAGGCATAACAGCCCATAATACTCTCATTTTAACTGCAATCACAAATCTAGAATGCCCTCATCTTCATAGTAGTGCTATCTTCTTTATTATAATTGCATCAGGGGCTTATTTCTAGTTGGACACCTACTGAACAGGCCAAGAGCTTGCTGAAGGCAGTCATTTCCCACTGCTGGGTGACTGTCACATTCTATGAAGAGTCTGCCCTTGGCAGGGAAGCTGGGTAGGAGTCCTTTCAGAGGGGCTGCAGCCCCACTGGGCAGTGTTTTAAGTAGCCTAATTTAATTATATTTTAATAAGCAATCAGAATTTGTGCAAAGCATTGATTGACTTTTTAGCAACATATTAGTATCTTTATCCTAGGATTTCCTTTTTGAAAGCATTAATATAAGGATTGTACAGTTTTGGTCAAATTCTCCACGTTTATATCAGTCTGAGCTTTGGCCCGGGAGGTTCAGGAAGATTACCGGAGCTCTCGGGTGTGTGCCTGTCTGTCTGAACCAAACATTTAATCTTTCAGTGTGTTGGCCATGTTTAGACATACCGAAGARAACAATCAAGACATGCTGGGATATTTAGCTTATGACCGAAACCAAAGGCAAACTCCTGTCTCTAATTAACTTCATTTCAAATTCCCAGTGACTTAACAGAGCCAGGGTTTCATTCAAAAAAATCATTGCATCTTGTGTGTCTCTTTCCAAACCTTTTCATCTGCTGCACCTGAGAGAATGCCAATACATAAAAGCCAATAAGGACAAATGGGCTCAAGCATGACTTTCTTAGGTCATTTCATTTCTTGGCCTCCTCAGCTTCCCATGGCCCTGAGGCTAAACAGAAGTTCACTTATCACTAGAAATAATATCAACACGCTTCAGCTAGTCATGGCTACTTGCTAGTAATGTTGGCTTTTCAAACAGCACTCTTTCGAGTACCTCTGAATGACACTTTCATTTGATATTCCTGCCAGTGCTCGGGTATGTTAGGTGGTCTGTCTTCACTATAAATTGAATGGGGCAGGGTGCTCAGAGTGGAGTGACAGGCTTTCCAACAGCAAAGATCTTTAGAGAAATCAGTTGTTATTATGCAAACAGCTGCAAGAAGGCACCTATTCCGGTTACATGAGGAATGGGTAAAGCCATTTGAAAGGTTCAATGGAAAGAGAAAAGGTTAAACAGAGGATTTGGGTGTAAAGTCTGTTCATTATTTATAAATCTTCCAGACATGCAGGGCCTTTCTTCAGTTAATTCACTTAAAGTTTTCCAAACCTTTTGCCAAAAACTCCATCACGTACAGAACAGCCATCTGTTTGCCTAAAAAAATGCCATCAGACGTAGAAAGCTGGGTAGATTTGCTCCCATGCTTGCTAGAAATCTTTGTCATTAGTTTGCCTAAAAGCTACTAATAGCTACCAAGTATCCCACAGAGAGGTTTAGCGACCTAATGGCTATGGTTTAAAGCAATTTGCTGACCAGCAGAGTTCTGCAGACCACATGATATTTGCAGTGGATTTGGCAGATGAGGGTTTAATGTTCAGTGAAGAAAGGTTCTAAAACACTTCCTGATACTATGAGAATTAGAAAGGAGTTTGTGAAGATAGTTCTGCTATAAGCTACGTGCTAAAGGGAGGTTTTGTTTTGCTCGGTCTTTTTCAGTAATTTTTTCCCCTCTCTTCCTGTTTCTGCATCTATTTCTTTTTTTTTGGTGGTTGTCCCTCAGGGGACAAGCCAGAACAAAAGACTGGTTGGATTATGAATTTCTGTTACTAGGATCATAAAGGCTTTTTCTCTTACAATTTTGCTTTCTTCCCTCTCATTTTCATCTTCGCTTCCCTGCATGAGCATTCATTGGTGAGAACCAACACAGCTTTACATCTTTTCCTCCTTTCGTTCCATGCAGAATCCTATCTAGAGTTATTCAGTGCCTGCCCGGAGCTGAAGGAACAAGGGGTGAGTGTGAGGAAACACTTTCATCTCCCAGTGAAAATCCTTGAATTGGATTTTTACTCATGGTTGGCATCCCCGGGGATTAGGGTACAATAAAGTGATGGTAATGATTTTGTTTGAGAAGGCAGCACTGCAGATTTGCCAGGAAGTTTTGATGTCTGAATAAAGCCAATACCAGAACTGCTGGAGTATTTTCTCCTCTATCTACCAGTAACAGGATGGGACTCAAAACAGAAATTCATTTGATGCTCAGTATTCAGGGTCCTGCAAAGTGCTGGCACTCTGGTCCTGATTCAGTAAAGCACACTCAAGTTGGTAGTCAGAGTTGATCACTTGAAATGTTAAAAACATAACTCTGTGCTTACGTGAACTGATGGATGTTGAGGTCAAAGAACTATTTTCCTTACGGGGTTCAGCACTTCCAGTTTAGATAATATTGCAGCAGGGAGGTTACTTTGGTTGGCAGAACAAGGATGCTCAGGAGTAGAAAAACTTGTTTCTGTGATTTCAGTGAGACTTTCTCACTAGTATTTTGCAAGAGCCTGCATCTGTGTTTTCCTGAAGTGTAAAAGCTTTCAGTCACTACTTATCCATGAACAAGCATGTCAGCCTTGTGTTTATGTTCTTGATGTGATTCATAAGCCATTTACTGTGAGCAGTTCCTGACTCAGTTTGTCTCAGCATATACTTAGTACTGAAACTATTAGGCTGCACTCCTGGTCACTCAGCTCACACAGCACTGCTCCTCTTCCCTAATTGAATGCATACAACTCTTGAAATAAAAATTCTACTGCAAATACTTTTACTGACAAGTTCAGAAAGTGCTCTTTGCAAGCTTTCTTTGCTCTTGTTCTAAAAACGTATTGGTCCTAAAAGCATTCCTGCCTGTAAGCATCTTGACTAGAATACCCTTAAATATGACAGGAAGGAGACAAAGAGGAATTAAATGAATTTGTTAAAACAACAACAACAACTTTTCTGCTGTGTTTTTGATGGTTTAGTAGTAGAAGCTGGAGGCAGTTTGATGTTGCTGTTTCTCTTTGTGCTATACAGATGCTCTCCATCTATATTAGGGTTGGATTTTGGTCTCCAGAGCGGTTTGCCAGGAATCTTTCAGCATTCTTAATCCACCTTAAAAAGGGCGGGGGGCTTCCTAATATAGACCTGTGACTTGCCATTAATGCCTAGCTCCTCAGGTTGTCCCACTAATTCTGGTGTGGTTTCTGAAAGAATGCAGTGTTGCTTAGCACGGCTGAGGAAAATAAAACCTGATGACTGGTGCTTCAGTGACTCCGGCAGGTTTATATTGGCTTCTTATAACAAGCTTAACCAGTGCTTATTGTGTGTTACCTGTATGAGTTACTCCTTGCTGCCCAAAGAAAGGAGATGCTTTGCTTTGCTATGCGTTCTATTTTTCTAGTTCAGAGCAATTTGCTTCTGAAGATTTACGGGGGGGGGGGGGTCACTATTTCTAGGTGTGTGGTGACTCAGTAGAGTCAGGATAAGTCAAAGTGCAAAAGCTTTGTATCTGTAACTCAAAGTTTAAGGAAGAAACAAGATGCAGGGATTGGGCAGCATATTGGAGAGGGAAATCATTTTGTCAGATTCCAGATCGATCATATGAGGAGGGAAAGGAAACATCTATTCCTTTAGCAAAGTAGGAGGCCTCTACTTCTGTTTATCAACATTTAAAACACATCTCAAACTGTAATTTCTAGCATGCCAAATGAAAAGCCTACCAATCATTCACTCTGTTGCTATTAGTGCTGTTAATAATGTAATTTATTAAACTTAAAGGTGCCAACAGAAATACATAATAGGGAAGATATAAAAACTGTTCCCTGAAAAGAAACATAGGACAAAAATTAGCTAATTATAAAGGAGCTGATTCACAGAAGTGCAGACACCAAAGGCCAGCCTTCCTTAACTGTCTGCCTCAGCTGAGCCTTGCAGAATTTTTGTGCGCAAGCTTTGCATGCTCAAAAGTGAACTCCTAATTTGGGACCATTAAGTCTCAGAAGTCCCCTATGAGAGAGACATGTAACGCATGCTCTCCACAGCTCTGCAGTTCTCTCCTCCTGGTACCCTTTATTGCCATCTTTCCTGCAGCCTTGTGATTTTGCCAAATTCCATCCTACTGAATAAAATGTGGATGATTTGCAGACTGAACATTCCTGTAGCACTGATGAGCTTTGCCTATATAATGTTGTCAAATCTAAAAAACTCACAAAATGACACTGGTTTATTTGTATGCAGTAGGAAGGACCTTGAAATGTTTAGAGCTGTATGATTCTTTATATTTCTTGAGGCAAAACTAGGCATCGTCCTGGCATCACCTCTTCCCGTGTCTTCGTTTTTGGTTGCTAAGCGTGAGGCTCAGTTATAGTGACAGGTTCATTTTATGCTTTTGACTTTTGAACATTTGTCCCTCAACATATTTCCCAATTATTTATCACTGCTGCTAACATCTGCTTTTGTATCCTTTGTGTTTATTTAAAATACATACTTCAGTCACTGAATAGCTCTGTTTAGGCCTCTTATAGGGTGCAGTGCATGGTAAACCAAGGAGAAAGTGCTGGCATATAAGCTGTGATGCAGCCTGTAGCCTTTTTTTTTTTTTTTTTTTGGTGTTCTAAAGCAGTCGGCACTGGGAGAGTCAAAGGAGAGTTAAATTTTGCAGACTTAAAGATCTCTCTGCATAGACACTTACTGGAATAAACCCAGCATTTTATGTGTCCTGTGGTTCATCTATTGCTAGTAATTCATTCTGTAATGTATTAACTGTCCTAAGTCTATCCTGTTTTGCAAGAGACAATCCTTTTGTGCCTTTACTTCGCTACAGTGCATCAAGGACCTTAACTTCTTCTTATTGGATTTTTATTTTCTCTTGTTTAGAAACTGAATGTTTAAGGGCTAGTTTTCACAGCAGCAGAGCATATGCAGCAATAAACATCTTCTCCAGTTGATTAAGCACCATAGCTGAGTCGTTCAGCATCTGTATAAGCTGTTTATTGTAAGTATCCTCCAATTCTGAGGACATCATTTTAATTATATTGCATGAGAAGGAGCAAAAACAATAAACCAAAACACCAGAAAAAATTAAAAGATAAAATTTTCCTTCCCTCAGAGGAACTTTTCAGTGAAGGTCAGAGTGGATTGTAGGTGTTTATGTAGCTGGGAAGTGTTCTCGAAAGCCCATTTCCTAGGATGTATTTCTTTCCTGAGGCTGCAGAAGACATTAAGAATAGGAAATGCCATTTCAACTGATCTTCTGAGGCCAGACTGTGAAGCCATTGTGAATTGTGCAGGTGATTTCAGAGAAACATATTGCGTAAGCTCACTATTTGTCAGTGCAAATGAGATGTTCACAGCTTGACCAGTAGAGATTCTAGCCTTGACAGGGTGAAGGCAGTGTGGGCAACTTGCTTAGATTTCCTTGTTATCCGCTCTGAATGATGTGAAAACTTTCATCTCCAGTATTGCCATTCTGAGCCTTTTCACTAGCTTCAGATATCAGCCTGGATGTTTGTCTTTTCCTAACATTTTTTTGAGAGAGGCTGTGAATAACTGCAAACAAATGCTGTATGGGACAGACATGGGAGGACAATGTCAAAATGAGGCTTCTCAAGCACATAAACCTCTTATTTCAGCGCTGACCCATGCCTTGCATTTTGAAGTTGCCAGGTAACCCTCAGCACTGCTAACATCTGTAGGATTCTTGATTGAATAAGAACATTAGTGTTTTGCTCAGTATTTTCATTTGACTGGCTGTGGGAGACTGTGTCTTGTCTCACAGAGTAACTTTCTTCTTTTCCTGATTCTTATAATTACCTTCCCCTTTGCACTGTTAAACACTGGCTCATCTTCTAATAAACTGTCACAGCAAGGGCAATGGAAGTATCTGCAGTGGAAGTCTAACCTAAGGGCAGACTTGTCAGGTTATTTGTGCGAGGCCTATTGAAAGGTTTGTGAACTTTCCAGCAAACCCAGTTTTGAATAAATCGGGACCATGTTAGAGATTCATGCTGCAGCCAGGTAAAACGTTGGCTTCACATTGCTATTCCTGCTTCCCTCCCCTTTCTCCCCCTAATGTGCTCTGAACCAAATGAGCCCTGACAATTTGCATGAGCTTTTTGAAGGTGACACTGATGCGGCATTCCTGCAGTGGTGTCAAGGGGGCAGGCATGGATGAGGTGATAGGACAGCTCCAGTTTGTGTGAGCTTCCTTTGCACAGGAATTTTACCCAGTTCTGATAAGGATGACTGGGAGGAAAACAAGACAGGCAGTGGGGCAGGACGCTAGCTGATGTGTCAACAAGGATAAGTGTCAGCCAGCAGAGTGTCTGCTTCCATGACCAGACCATAAGAACTGCATTCCTTGTTCCCCCCCCCCTGCATTTTAAATCGATATCTTCCTTGTCTGCCTTTATACAAAAGAGTTCCCTGGAAACATACACATCTACCCCATAACTATCTTTTCAGCCCCTTAAAAGATTTCCTTTATCATAAAACATGGTTTGGTACAAAGCTGGTGGGGACCTGGGGTGTGAGTTTGATCTCCTGAGAGAGAACTTGTCTCTCTTAGTAAGATCTTTTGGGTTGGGATCATCTCTTTTCTTATGTGTTGGTATAGGCCTCCCAAAGAAGGAGCCTGCTCTGTGATTATACAGCAATACAAATAAAAAACAGCATGCAGTCACATTACTTAATGCTAGTAATTTTTGCCACTTCTGTAAATCTGTCTTCTTCTACCAGCAGTTAAATGACAATGATGATAACAGCTTTATTTACTACTTGGTGTTTGAAGAGTTGTTCTTTCTCTAGCCACTGGTGCAAGCATTTTGAGAACTGAATGTTGGCTCACAGACAAGTAGAAAAGGGAATTCTGGCTCTCTTCAAGTAGTGCACAGTCCAGTCACTGCCTGTTTCAAAGGTGTGAAGACCTTGCAGGATATAGCTTGCTATTCAGATTCCCAACACAAATATTGCAGGCTTGTCTGCAGGAACTGCAGGAAATGGAAGGTAATCAGGTTTTCTAAGCTTGCCACCAAATGCATTGAATAAGAATGTGTTGAATAAAACTGGTTGTAGCACTGATCCTTTGGGGATCCGCTGCTCACTCTTCTCCACTGGAGAGGGCTTCTCTGCTATGGCTATATCATCCCTGAGTGCCTCTCTTGTCACCAAGTTGTCCCTCTGACTCCGTAGAGCTGACTACCAGGTTTTGATATGCCTAAAGAACATAAATAATACTGGGATATTTCTATATGCAAAATAGTTATGGAAAATGCCCTATAGTGAAAGCAGGAGAACGTTTGTGGTCACTTTTGTAGTATTCCTGATTATTTTTTCTCCACTGGGGAGAAGAGTGGGAAAGCAGCAGCTGGTCTTTGCAGAGAATCCCCAGAGCAGCAGGCAATAAAGAGGAGGAAACTGAAATGCAGTGACTTTTAGGAGGCCACTGTCTTCTCACTGACAGTTTTCAGCTCTAACCAGCCTAGAAAACAGGAAGACAGCAATGCATATAATGCAGAGAGTCTGTCTCAGAATCACAGATTTTAAGGCTAGAAGGTGATCATGAGTCATTTCATCTTTCCTCTTTCATCTTGCCAGCTTACAGAGAGTACAGAATTGTACTCCATTACATCTGCACAAAGCCCATAACCTTTGGCTGATCATCTAACTATGATATAAAGACTTTGAGTGATAGAGATCTCCCACAGGGCTGTAGATAAGTTGTTTTAGTGGGTAATTACTCTTATTTTTAAACACAATTCTGGCATTTGTTGTATGTCCTATTTCAGCTTCTTCTTTGGTCTTTGAATCTTTATAGCCCTGGGGAGATTGCTCCCTTTCAAAAATTTTTTAACTTCTTTTGTATTTGGAATATGTGAAGTAGTCCTGATAATCAACATTTTATTTAAAACTTTATTTTAAACAAAAAGTAGCATTTTTGTATTTAAAACAAATGTGCTATAATGATTTTTTTCTAGCTGTTTCTGCCTTTTCTTAATATAAATAAGTCCCTGTTACATGTCTACAATAGAGCCAGGACACTTGTGTGCTTTCTCGGTGTTTCCTGTTAAAAACTGGCAACAGAACGCCTGACTAGACTGATTTTTGGCCTGACCTAGCATAGCCTTTTTTAGTTCTATGGTAAGAATTTTAGTTTATAGTTATATATTTAATTTTTCCCTTCCCTGGCAGTTTATCCCTTGTTTGAAAAATTTTCTTTCCATCCCTCACTAAAGTCAGGGGTGCTCTGAAGACATGTAGGGGCCATGGAATCCCCATCCTCAAGTGTTTGGATGTGTTTTCATGCCGAATGAATTTTTCTGAAATTTCAACAGTTGTATTATTGTCAAATTTTAATGCAAAAGTTTTGTTTTTTAATATTCACACAGTGAAACACCTTTTTACTACTCTTTATTGCAATTTAATGATGTTATCCAAAGTTTCATTTAAATGACGTAGAGAATCTACAGAAGACGTTGTATTTTCTGTACTGCTCATTCCTGTTTGCAACAAGTTCAATGAAAATTTACTTATGCTCCTCATTTTGTCATAGCTACATTGTTTTCAGTATGCTACTGCCAAGAACAATAGTATAGCACTTAATAACAATCTTGTCATCATCTTTATCTCTGAAAACTATTCCTTTTTATCATTTTAATAGCAAATGGAGTGTTTTACACAGTTGCCTGATAAAAGAAATTCTCTTAAGTCTCTCTTTTTCTCTTCTCTCTCTGTCTCTTTCTCTTTTTCTTCAGCCATAGCTTTCAGGAGTAATTACTTCCTCCACATGTTTTTAAGCCCGAGGTCAAGCCTAATGAAAGATGCTCTGGGGCACCTCCTGTGTTGGCCATATGACATGGTGCTGTGAGACAAAACAATAAAGCAATGCACAATGGGACCACAGCAAGCTGCCAGTGTCTGGTGATGAAGAAACAAAAGATGATAATCTCTAATGGAAGAGTCCACTGCAAGGGTGCGTTGCAGTTCAGGCTCTAGCCAAGTGGCAGGGAAATGGAGAGGGGCCACAGGTTGCTCCTGTTCTATTTTTACTATCCTTGCATATTATTTTCATAGCATAGAGGCTGAATGGGGTGTGATTTATCTCTAAACTTTGCCCAGACTGGTTTCAAAAATCAACCAAACCCTCATTTGAGTGAATACTCAGAGAAGCAGCCCAGCAGTTATGAGTAAATAACAACATCTCGTGAATATGTCTGGTGGCTAACATCTTGAATGCCCACCTGTCCTGTGTTGTAGAGAACATCCCTTATTTGGTACTTAATGTCCCTTATACAATAGCAACCTGCTAGAAAGACTTTTGATACGATGCACAATATCATTTCAATCTGAAATGGGAGAAGAGCAATGTAAGGGTTTGAAACGAGCACGAGACATTGTGAAGTGAGGCCTGGCAAGTAAGCTTTGCTCTTGTATTCCTAGGAAGGAAATACTTGAAATTGCCCCTGAAATGGGGGTGGTGGCTGTGTTGATGAATGCTAACTTGCCATTGGGGAAGTGAAATAGGAGCTGATTGATGGGCAAAAGGGAAATGACATATTTTTTAAGAAAAGGGCTGCAGGAAGGGGTGTTGGACTAGACGATCTCCAGAGGTCCCTTCCAACCTCAACCATTCTGTGATTCTGTAATATAGAAATATGTATATAGGAATTTATGGGCAGTGTAGTACATCGCTTGGAAGCTTATCATTTAGTGATTGTCATAGCTATAGGGACATGAGGAGACCTATCCTGGTTTTAGCCATGGCTAAAAAGGCGCAGATTTTCTGAGCTGAGATTTGCTTTGGTTTAGGACCTTTCCTTGTTTCAAATTCAAGATGTGGAAATTCACGTAAGTAGGAACAGAAAAGGATCCCCAGAGTGTGCAAACCTGGACAACTTTAACCTCCATCATAACTTTGTGCAGGTCTCAGGTCAGGCACAACCATCAACCCTCATCCTGCAGTCTGTTCTTAGTGGCTTGCAGAGTGCAGTGTGCCGGGAACCACGTCTTAGAAGCATGGGTTCAACCTTGTCATTGGGAACCTCAGCTCCAGAACATGGGACACAGCTGAGACTCTCAGTTGTTTCCTACAATATAATACAGAATGAAAAAGTGAGGAAGATGCTGCTGCCTTAGGATGCATAAAATATATTGTAATTTTAGTAAAGATTGGATGGGTTGAGTGTTGCTAGCAACAAACGTCTATCTAGATGAAAACACTGGTGTTTATTTTTTCAGGTTTTGCAAGCTGTGTGTTTTCAGATGAGTCTGAAATGCTTCTAATTAATGTTATCAAAAGCGTGACATTTAATTAACTCAATAACACATTGAGCCTAATGATAACACATTTCAGTTCACCACAGGCAGCAATGAGCTCTCCTGAGCAACTCTGAAGGGTGGGAAGGAGGAGCCCTGTAGCTCACATGAACATACCTTTCCTCAAAGAAAGGCAGAGTGGCAGGAGAGTTGATTATGTTGTCAATCCCCAGCTCACATCAGAGACACGTTTATGGGTCCAGAAGATCCACTATCAGATATTTATAGCAATGAACTGTTTTTCCAGTCTTAATTTTTATATCATTCATTTGCCACTGAAAGGAATAACAAAAGAATGCTTTAGTTTCATCCTCTTGAGTCAGAATAGATAAATGAAATGATGCCTTTTTTGACATTGAAATATACACGTTTTCTAAAACTGAATCAGCAAATGAATTCTTCTTTAATTTGAAATGGAAGTTTCTGCTGTGTCATTCAACCGGTCGATGAGAAGTTATCCAGAAGAAATAATACAAACAGAAGGGAGAGAGAATCAACTCGGCCATGCTGCTGTTGCTGGTTTTGCTAGCGTGTAACTTTGATTAGTCAGGTAGCAGCATGAAATTTTCTTCTTCACAATATTTATGTAAATTTAAATGCTTTTCAGAGACATCTTATTTAGTTAAAAAAAAAAAAAGAAAGAACTAAAATGATCAGGGAGTATGGTTAAGTGTCCTGAAGATATTAGAACACACAGGTTGTTTCTACATCTCAGAGATGCAAATAAAATAGGCTGTTGGACCTTTAACCCTTGTAGGACTGGATTTCACTGACTTTTCCGTTATGGAAATAGCACAGGAGTTCTTAAGAGCATCTTGGAAATAAGAAAGGTAATTTGTTTTGCATGCACACCTGCCCAGTTGAATGAGTTAAAGAAGCTCACAAGTGTAAGGGAAGATTTATGAAGGTGTTTTTAATGAGTCTCCCTTCATTGCAGGAAGGCTGTGGGCAGGAATGCAGGTTGTAGTTCAAGTATATTGCAGGTAGGAAATGGGAGATGAGACATGGACCCAAGTGACCTTGGGACAGATTGGAGAGAGGTGGCAGTTGGGAGAAAAGATCAGTAGGAGTAAGTCAAGCAACAGGGTTGTAGATGTTGTGGTGATGAGGTGCAGTTGGTGGCAATCAGTTAATTTACACTCTTTGAGATTAAAGCTTGGCAATACTTCCCTGACCAGAAGTGAACCTCCATGGATCTCTGTCTATCAACTAGAAGTTAAGTCAGATTTAAGGTGGGATTTTAAGCTGTTAATCAGGCCAGTGTTGCTCCCACCTCATGAAGGGTACTGGGGCTCAAGGATTTGAGGGTGAATGGAGTGTGGAGGAAATGGCTGGGCTCCCACTCTAGGATCCAGCCCTAGCAACTGATCCCAGCTCTGGGCTCTATAAGATGAGGTAGAAGATGACTTACTGCTCTCTCCAGGAACTTCATTTGCATAGTAATAGGTGGAGGAGAGGACAGAAGTGTCCCTCCAGCACATGGCCATCGTTACAATGTACTGCTATGGTTACATTTCCATAGCAAAAGCATGCATATGAAAAAGGGCATGTGTGCATAGGGACAGGGGAGGGCTGGACGCATTCCGGCATTCATGAAGTGAGCTGAAGGATGAGAAACAATGGAGCCAAGGTCCCTCCTCCAAAGATGTGTGAGGGGGCGTTTGATTCCTGGAATCTCATTCTCACGAGAAGGGAGGGGGGCGTTCTTTCTTTCTTTTCCTTTTTCCTTGTGTGCAAGCGAGAAGGGGGGARGAGGGGAGGGAGATAGTCGCTCCGTTGCTGTGCTGGGTGCCAGGCTCGCTACTGCAGTATTGTACTCAATATTCTGATCACCTTGCAAGTCAAGGAGCCTTGTGGAGCCTGCAGTGGTGTCAGAGTGAAAAACGAGCAACGCCATCACGCTTGGCCAGGTGGTGGCTGCCTGCCCAGACTGAGTGTTAGTCTGCAGTGTCTTCGTTTGATAGAAACCCTCTTTGTGCTGGCTGGTGGGCAGATGTCTTGGTTTTTGTTTGATACGTGTGTGTATATATTAGATTTTTTTCAATTTACATTAAAACAAGAGGTTTCACTGCAATGGCTCAGATGGTGAGTGCCTTGAACCCCTCGTCTTGGAGTCTTGGGTTCCTCCCACGGTTTGTCAGTCATTTACAAAGATGCAGGAAGGAGTGAGCTCAGCTGGACATGTTTTTGGACATGTTTTCTTCTCCTTTTCTTGCTCTTTCTTTTATATTGTAAGTGAGCTGGAGGAGGCAGTTTCCCACAGTGAAAGGCAGGAGGAATGCATTAGCACTTGTGTGTGTATGCGCACGCGCATCCAGGAGGAGCAGGCTTTTTGGTAGGGAAGTATTGCAGTGGCGGGTGGAATACAGACTCCTGGATACTGCTAACCCAAACCTGCTGTCTTATTTTATTTATTGTGCATGGTAAAGGCATTATCTAGGCAATCATGATGCTTCTCCATTCTTGACCAGCGTTTTTTGTGTCACCTGGGTGGGACATAGCAAAGCAGTAGAAGGAGCAAGACAAGTGCTGTTCGGCTCAAGAGGCTCAGAGACTGATAGAGGCAATCAGATGTCTGGGAAATACTGCATGGGGTTTTTCCCACGCTGTTCTGTCAAGATGCCCAGAAGAGGTCTGCAGCACCCTCTTGTTATTTTAGGGCTGGTCTTCCACTCATTGCTCAGTGAAGAGACTTTGGTTGTAGCCTGTTGTTTTGTCTGGCATTTTCATCATGGCATCTAATCTCTGCACTGTTAATACACGTTACTCTTCGCTTGCAGCAGCCTGTACTCTGCCAAGATGGGTTTGTACCATCTCCAGGGAGAGATACGGGCAGGCCAGTCCTGTTAGTGTACATGTTCCCTTACTAAAGCCTTTGCTCTCAGTGCAGAGGCAGTCCAGATTTGTTAGGGTGAAAAATCATTCTTCCCCTCATGGCTGAAGAAGCACATAGTTACCAAGGCTTGTGATGATACCTTCAGGCTTGACCCGCAAATAAAACAATCCGATCACTCAGCCACTCCCAGAGAGCAAGCAAAATAACACCCTCTTAGAGCTGCATTAACGTCAGCATATCCGTTGTGCACGGAGGCTCTCTGTTATGTCTGCGCACTGAGTTCAGGACAAGCTCTCAGCGCATTCGCTGGGAGGGAGGAATTCCTCAACCAGATTAATTTCCATCTGTGACTAGATCAATGCAGGAGTGTCTGTTTGCACAAGGCACAGACACAATAATGTCCCAGATGGCAAATACCGCGGCCATCTACCAGCTCCTGGTGAGGCCTGTTTTGAACTGCCATACTGCAAGAAAAAAAAGGAAAGTAATATCCCAGTCATCAGGGTGGGTATCTATCTATCTTCTATGTATCTAGGGAGAAAGAGAGAGAAAGAAAAGAAGAAAGAAAAGGATCACTTCGTATTAGTTTCTTTTTAACTGTGGGTGTCTGGGAATCAGTTGTGCCCATTCTGCAGATTAGTGGATTTCGTGTGGGTCGGACTAACGGAACTGGGACCGTGTGTAGTCAGGAGGCCAGGAATTATTTTGTTAAAGATACTGGAAGATACAGTTAACAAATGAAACTTGCTGGCCATTCGTGGCTTGGGATAAAACACACAGTGAAAGTTGGCATAAAAGTTTTACTGTTCTGTGTACAGGTTATGTGCAGATCAGGTTTCTGCTAGGTTTCCAGCAAAAGAACATGAAATATTTCAGAGTGCAGAATTGCTCTCATGGGGGCGTTCTGGATATCTCCATTCAGATGCATCTCTTCTTGGGAAATCTCTTTGAGCACGGGAGTATAGCTGAAATGTTTTGAATTTTTAAAGCCTTTGCAGAGCTTTTTCCTGGGGAAAAAAAATCTGTTTTTTTTGTTTTGTTTTGTTTCATTTAATGTTCACTATTCTTCCGTGAGCCTACGGTGATATCAGCTCAGAAAGAGTTCTTCAGGCTTGTCTCTCTATCAGCATTTAAAAGCTTTTCTTGTCCTCTAGATTGGTGTGCTACCAACTGTTCCATGCCTCTTCTAAGTCAGCATTATTTTCTATGAAAGTAATGTGGGAAGAGAAAAAAAAAATCCAATGAGAACTAGTTTAAAAGGACAGATTTTTGTTTTTGTCTGAGAAGAATCAGGAAAAAGCCTGCACTGATAGGTAAACAATTTTTTTGGAGGTGTGTGAAACCCCTTTCTAAATACTCAATTTGGCCTCTCTGAAACATTTGATTTCACCTAAAATGAAAGACTGTAGTTTTTTTAGGTCATTTAAGCCTTTTTAGAAATACTTTTTTCCTATCTTAAAAGGTTGATCAATTTAATGTTTAACATTCCCATCCTCCTATTCCAAAATAAAAATGCAGTTGTATATAATGTTGAATTGAAAAATGCTACAGATTCTTAAATAAGAGTCTGTTGATGGTAAATTTTGAACTAAAATGTTTCAGCAGTGGAGAGAAAAACCCTTTTGTTCATTTGAAGAAAATCATTCCCTGAGTTTGGAAATGTTGCAAATAATGCACTCCCATCTCCTGAGAAGCTGGTTTTACAAACTAGTTTAGTAGCAGTTGTCTTTTTTTCCACCCCACCTGCTTTCAAGAAAGTAGGATTGGTATTGTTGTTTCCATGGTTAAATGAAATGTTTGTGCACCTGGGGAGATGGGAGTGAGAGAGAAGCAGGGACTCCTGCATCCAAGCCTGAGTCAGCGGCGGCTTAGCCCTGACGCAGAGCATTGCCTGGGAGGGTTGGTGCTGGGCATGCAGCACTCAAAATATTCTTGTCACAACAGGCCGCTCAAAATGTATCATGAGAATTTTGTGGAGGAGACAGTAGGCCCTCAGAGGGCAAAAGAGTACGAGTGGAAGAGAGCCAGGCAGGTACCTTCGTACACAGATGGCTACTGATGCTGGCCATTTTCTGACCCTAATTGTATTGCTGATCCTGGCCTTAAGGCCAAAGGGAATCCTGTTTGGTACTAGAAAAAAGCGTGATCCCCTCTCCGCACCTCTGTCTATGCAAAGTGGAAGGCCAGTTGGAAGAGAATAGTGACCTTTTTTTGGTTTCAGGGGAGATGTTCAGTCAGAGGATGTTCTGCTCTTGCCTGAGCTCTGTCCTGCACCAAGCGAAAAATCATTCCTTTTTGGTCTTTTCTTCTTTTTTTTTCTTGCCTCATGACAAATGAGTGAAGTGAACTGGAGAGTCAAACCCAAATTAGTAACAGGCTGGAAGCATGCCCATGGGCAGCAAATGGCTGATGGGATGGAAGGGGGAATGTCAGTCAGTGGACACGTAAGCCTGGTTCCCAAGGTGAAGTTGCCCTCCCAAGTGCAGGAAGGTTGTGCATGAGATCAAAGCTTCTTCCTTGTTCTGAAACTTCAGCCTTTCTCTGACCCCACTTTTCACCCTTTTGCTTCACTAGGTTTTAGTGCTGTGATAGGAGGGAAATGAAGCTAATAAGAGAATTTTAGTGTGAGGTGGTTTTTGCTAAGGAGACCAGGGCTCCAGTATTTCCAAGTTTATCCTAGTTTCCTTTGGCTCTGTAATTCTCCAGACACTTGCTCATTTAATTGCTCCTCCCTGGCAGGTACAGGGACCCCCTGTAGAGACACATGGTTTACTGACTCATACTACTTAAACATGTAAGGTCAGATCCTAGCCTCAGCTTTATCCCCTTGGCATTACTCCAGAGATGCAAAGAGAAGACACGGTTGATTTAAAGAGTTAAGTAGATGTCTTTTTGCATAGATGAGCTGAGAGCTGTAAGGGAATGTCCAGGCCAGTGTGCAACCCAGTAAATCTGAATTTGGAAATCACAAAGAGCTGTTTAGGCTCAGTACAAATCACAGCAGACTCATAGCTGCTGTGCCACCATGCCCAGGATGATGGGGAGAGGGATGCAAAGGGAGCATAAAAGTGACACAGGTGTCACTGTACAACACTTTTCCCATGCAAGATATTTAAAAAAAATTGTATTTTTCTGTTTTAGAAGCTTCACCTCCAGTTGCTTCCCTGCTTCAGTCCTGACTCTTCAGAGCTAGGGGGAGCTGCTAGCTCTGGTGCAATTTTACTTATGGGGAAATCCTACAGTGTCCTGTTTACTTCTGAACCTTTCCACAGCAGTACATCACATCAATCATTAGATGAGAAAGGTGGCTCCAGAGGACTTCGGGAAAGGTTATAGATGTGCCTTCCTGACAAAAACAAGGAGACACACATTCCAGAAGCCAATCAGTCTTGTTGTTACAGTTCATGTGGTGACTATAAGCATAAACCTAGGAGTCAGGACATTCTCACCCTGCCATTCTCTCAAAAACTTATTGAGGGTAAGAGTTTTTCAAGGACCTCACCAGGCTTGGGAGCTGAGATCTCATTTCCAGGGCTGGCCTGAGGGCATATATATCATATATAATGGAGCTGGTGAAGAGATGCCCAGGGTACAGAGGCAGTGCTTGCGCAGAGGTGGAAAGCGATGCAGTTGTGTTGAGATGCCAGGGTGGACTAAACTGTCTTTGGGGCCACTAGTTAATAACAGGATGTAGAGAATTAATGGAGCCTTCCTGCCTCCTGCTAGTGTTTCTGCACTGCGCTGCCTACTGCAGTGTAGGATCACTTAGATACTCTGGTTCCTAAACCTCATGGGAAGCTGGTAACACCAAGGACTGAGCCCTGGAATCCCACTGGGGCTGTGGTCCAGTCATGACCTAAGGATATGTACCCAAATCCCTGGTCAGAATAGTAGCTCTTAAGTCTTATATCATTTAAATCCTTTTGAAAATTGTTACTGTTAGAATCTCATTCTACCTATCACTCTTGCTCTCTCTCTGTCTCAGTTTCCCTCTGGGTAATACTGGGTCTGTTGTGGTTGTTTAAAGCAGTCTGAAATATTCCACAGGATGGACATAGTTTTCTTGTATGAAGGGGTTCATCTCAAACCTCTGGTCAGAGACTGTCTGTGCTGGGTTTTAAAATGGTTATGAAAGGGGCAGGATGTTCTAATGTTGGCTTGTTCATCACTCTGTGTGTATGCAGTGGTCAGGGAAGGAAATGCACAAAAAAAAGTAGCCTGTGGAGCATGCTATGGACAGCTCTAGGTAGGAAAACCAGCAACAACATTTGGTTACATTGCTCCAGCTGTTAGGAGCTGGCAGTAGATGATGAGCATTATTCATGCTATTTTGTTGTGAAGCCCATGTCTGAGCTATGGTATAGCTTTATTCTGTTTTTCTCTTGAAAGACAAGGCAAGCAACAGGCTGCCATCAGACTGCCATGGGCTGGAGTGACGTATCTCCAATATGTCCATGTGGCTGACTGCAGGGAGCTGTGCTTCCAAATCTCCTACACATAAAGCTGCTGTGGCTGCTGCCATCATGATGGACAGCAACTGTGCACGCTGGCTCCAAGCTGAGGAGGGTTCTGGGACAGACACTGCCCTGATGCGAATGATTCATGCCTGAATAATGCCCTTTCACTTCCAGGGAGAGCCTGGGTGACAGATGCATGCTCTATCTGTTGTGACAGGGAAATTTTACATCAGCTATTCAAGGAATTTGAGCAAATCGGGGGCTCCAGTTTCATTCTGAATGTGACAGGGCTGCATAAATACATAATCCCAATCTACATAATTATCTCTTTTTCTGGAACTTGTCTCATAAGCCAGACTGATATCAAGGGTTGCTTCATGGGGAATTCGTACATCCAAGGCTAGTTCTTCCTAGCCTTGCTGCCTGGGCGGTTTGAGAAGGGATATGATTTTGGCATTCTTGAACATCACACCTTTTTTTTCTAGGGAAGATCAAATGCTAGTATCGTTTTCACCAGGAAGATGCCAGCAATGGCGGACTTCCACAGGTGATCAAAAGTGTGAATTCTCATGCAAACTGATTCTTTTGCAGACAGTCATCAGGGAACCAGGCCTTTGATTTTCATTTATTATTCTCCCTGGCAGCATGTTCAGGCAGTATGCAGATTTCCTTCTTCATTCAATTTTCAGTGGATAGGAAGACTACAATTAGTTGTATTATCATCGATGTGAATAAAAGAGAAACACTGAACTGGATCTGTGCGAGCCTGCAGTTGCAGTGGGAAGACATGGATTCATTTCACACTAGTAAGATATGAAAAAAAGCTTCAGACCAGCTGAATTCAATTCTTGTCATCTTTCTCCTTTGAGGAACTTTTTGTCTTTTGCTGTTATTCTAGACCTTCTCCCTGCATCAGCCTACTACACAGGGAAATCACTGGATGGGACAGGGCTGCACCTTGAAGAACTGACAAGGACATACAAATTAACACAGGGGAGAGCTTGCTGGAGAGGTAGCTAAAAGGCATACTGAGAAGAGACTACTGCAAACTAGGCTTAAGTGTGGTTTCAAAGATGCCTCCCATCTGAGTGTGGCTAGTGTAGGACCTACATGCTGAAAGACATCGAAGAAGCTGGTTGTGCTGCAAGAACTGAGATAAGCACAAGAGGCAAGATGATACTCCTCTGTTTCGCTAGGAGGATAAATATATTTATTGAACTAATAGGATTTTCAGGGGTGGGGTGAGGGACCAGGTTTTCCTTTCCCAGGGATATGGTTTGCAAGGTTTGGTTGAAATAGTCGTAATGAGAGGAAGGTTCAGATTGGTGGATTCTGTCTTTTTGCTCTATTGCACAAGATTCCTCTTAGAGCTGCTATCAAAGGTAATTTAGATGTTAAACGTACTGGCTTTGCTCTGAAGCTGTTGGGATCTCCTGGCTCACGTTTATATGTTGGAGCTGATTCTGACACCTCTCTCAGAAGAAATGTGATTTCCTCCTGATTTATAAGAACAACAGGGGTTTGGGAATTGACCCTAGTGTTGGGCCATGCTTATGTTTCCATGCAGTTAATAAATCAGAGAAGAAAAAGTAATTAAAAAATGACATTTCCTTGTTGTCCTTGTGCTGGAATATTATTAATTCACCAGGAAAAACTCACTTGGGAGAATCTAGTAATTTCTTAAATTTCATATGTTGACACTTCAGTGGCTGAGTAAGTCCTCTGTTAGCAGCATAGCTACACTACTCATATACTTGGGGATTCCTAAGTGCAGACTAGTTGGGTCTCTTGCCCCCCTCATGAGGCCACAGGGATGCAGTATAACTTCACATAAATCATAGTAAAGAAAAGATGTTTTACAAGCAGCCAGGTACAGGAGTCCAACATCTGTCTTGTGTGGCTTCTCTGAAGGCTCATTAGGAGTAGCTGAGGGCTGTGTCCTCAGTAATCCCACTGTAACTCTCATGCTCTGAGAACATCCCTGGCCTCCTATTTTTGCAAAACATGTAGGATCCCGGCATCTTTGTGGCTGTGCCACTGTGTGGAACCGAGTTGAAATGGGCAGGGGCATGCAGACACACATACACAGAGCATGACAGCATAAGTGTCATTTCCTTAGGAAGCAAGACTAGACAAGAAAGTAGCAAAATCCTGCAGTTAGCCGTATGCTTTTCCTCTACCATCCATCCTTGTTACATGGAGGATGCTCTTGTTATGAGGATGTTCTTCTAGGCTACCTCTTGTTTTTCCTCTTCTACTTTTTGACCTCTATTGCTGTTTCTTGGTGCAATGCTTATTACATCAAAGAATTCAGGTAGTCACATGGCTGGTGGCAGGCACAAACCCTCATGTCATCGTACTGCTGCCCTGACTCCAGGCCAGTATCCCGGCTGTCGTGGCTGACAGTCTGCCTGGCAGTGACGATTCACCTCATTTTGGCTCTTTAGTGAGTTTTTGCTATTGTAAGTTGGGAGTTTTTCACCACTATCCCTGGTAAATTCTGTAAAATTTGGGCTGTCTCTTTAAAGTGTAGCTTTTGATCACTGGCATCTTCATCCTTCCCTTTTGCCTTGGCTCATAATATTGTAAGCTATTTGTTGAAACTCTAGGTGTTCAGTTAATTAATATGAAAAGAAATTGTTTTAACTAATCACAGCCAATCCAGTGCTAGGGTATGTGAATGTATCAGGAGACCATCCATGGTATATTTTTATTTTAGTTTCATATTTGTATATGTAACAGGCCCTAGGCTGAGCCTCTGAAGACGGGTTCTAGAGAGGCCTGCATGTCTGGGTGCATGCCACATTTAACCTGCTCTTCCTGCCTAGGGAGAAGAATTGAGTCTGTGCTTCTCAGCTGGTGACTGGGAACCTGCATTCACTCTTGCCGTTTGCCCAAAGTTTCCCAAATTTGATCATTTGTACCTTCTGTTACTTTGGCCCTGGGGTACCAAATAATTGTCCCAAGAGTATGTTTTGTGGATATTGGGTTGAAAGTCAGTAAGATGGGGCATTTTTTCCAGTGGATTCTTCTGACCAGGCCATGCCAAATCTCATGATGAAATGGCGTGAGCCCTCCCTCCCTTTCATTACTGACTTCCGCCAAGATACAGCTTCTCATCAGCACTGCTCTGTGGTGTCATGACTCTTTCATGTACACTTGCAGTTTCCTCTTTGTCCTGAGGTAAGGTACTCAAGAGGTACTTGTGATTGGGGAATATTTTGCTGGGAAAAACTTCTTCTGTCACAGGCTGTCTGAACACTGGCTAACAATCAGATCTCTCATGCAGGTAAGTGTTAATACCTTTTATTTTCAGAGACCAAAGTCGCAAAGGGAATAGCAGACACACCACAGCCATTTAGCAAGCCAATGGCTGAAGGATACTACAACCTCAGGATTCTCTGGCATCAAACATGCATGTGTGTCTTGTCATCTCATGCTCCCAGTCCTTGGCCTGCCTGCTTTCCTCCTCCCCAGCCTCTCTTCCGCCTATCCCATCTTCAGGTCTCTTCCCTGCTGCCAGTCAACTGTCCCTAAGTTCATCAGAGCTGTTGCAGCAGCAGGGTGCCAGGTGCCAGGAAAGATTATTTTTGATTGGTTGCCAAGTCTCTTGCTCTGGCACGCAGCTAAAATGTTAATAGGGCCGAATGCATTTGACACAAAGGGTGAAACAGCGAGTTCCAAGCATGGAGCCTCTTGCCATCCTTTTAGCAGAGGCACGGGCAGGATCCTTCCAGTCCCTTTTTGCTTGCTAAAGAGGAGCTGACCAGGGATTTTCAGGTTTGACAGACCCTTGAGAGGAATATAACCACCTTGTGTCAGGCAGCTTTTGTGCTTCTTTCTGATGGGTGCAAAATGAGAAATTTGTTCTTTTCTATGGATGAGTATAGAGTTCTTCCTTTTTTGCAGGAGTGGGAGTGGAAAGATCTGAGTGAGAGCATTGTGGTAGATTACTGGTAGATTAAAAGGTGGTTCATGTTCAGGTCTGATCTTCCTGTAATGATGAGGTTTTCCAGCAGGATGAATGTTGGTTGAGGTCAGCCCAAGTGCAGGAGGAGATGCCAGTATTCACTGTTCCTCACAGTGCAGTTTGGGGCAAGAACAGCTATTGCACAGGTCCAGTCAGCCAAGTCCCTCCGAGTCTTGCCAAAAAAGAAGGTTAGACCTTACTACATTTAATGCGACCAACAAAGCAGGAGGGAGATTGTACTTAATTAAGCTCTTGCGAGGCAGTATCTGTTTCTGTATCTCTAATGATAGGATTGGTTTGCTTTATTTTTGCCTTTTCCAGTCTGGAATTCCCCTTTACTCTCTCGGGTGAAAAATGGTTCCTTTGCAACATCTCTAATGGAGAACTTCCTCTGTAAATTCCAGATGCGGGTTATATCCTGCCTCTGGCAATTTCCTTTATTTAGTTGGGAATGCACTCACTCAAACCACCGAAGCAGATACATATACAGACAGGTTATAAACAGAAGATGCTGCCTTTAGAGCAAGGAAGGTCAAGGAAGGCTGAACTGACCTGTTTCTCTACTTACCCCTGGTAGCTTGATAGTGGTATAATAGCATGGTCATCCATGCAGAGTGTTAGCTTGCAGCAGTGTAAATGAGGGAGGAATCAAGCCCCAAGATGTGGGGCTAATAGTAGCTGGACAGAAATATGTTTTGACATGTCTACCTGGAGCTTTGTCTTACAGCCATGGTGAAGCCAGATGAACTGAGCTGTGATCAGCTGCAGCAATACTAGCCCAATAACAAGTTTCTTCTGGAGAGGGACAGACAGTTTTGCTTCATAGATGCACACACTTGACCAGTTCTCAGTGATAATTATTATGCTCTCGAGGGGAGTGCATATTTTTCAGACAGTATGCAAAATTTCTCTCTTCCATCCCTTCCTCTCCACAGTATGCAATAAACCCATCCTAAGATTTATTAATAAACTCCTATGGCGACTTCCCTGAGTGCTTTATTTAGCTGAACATTACTCTAGAGGCCGGACCCAGTGTATGTTGGTATCAGTGGAAAATTCCCATTCATTTCAGTGAGCTGTGGGCAAGGCCTGTACTTAACTAGGGAAAAAGAATAGCTCAGATGGTGCCATGGGCTGGGATCCGAGCACTGTTCCAGCCTGGGGATGAGGTGGGGAGAAGCTGGGAGGCTCTATGTATTATTTGTATTGTGATCTCCCAGAGGATCCTCTGTCCTGGATCAGGCATAGTGCGGACACAAAACAAAAACTCCAAAGAGCTATGATATTACTTTAGAGCGGCAGATATGTGATGAATGTGGAGATGTGGAGTGGCTTTTAATAACTGGAGCGGTAGGGATCTTCCGTGGGAATACAGTAACTGAAATATTTCTCATTTGGTTCAGGCAAGAAAGAGGCAGTATTTAACATGTTAACCTATAAGCATCCACTTATGCGTTGTTAAGGGACAGTGCCAGAACTCAGAGCTCTTAAAATCCTGCCCAGGTTATCTCTGAACTTTCAGGACTGGTCTGACAAGGTTGGCAGAAGTGAATCTTTAACACTTGCCTCAATTAAAAAGGGCCGTCTTTCTGGGATGCAGGGAGAATTAGAATGATATATATGATCAGAAATAAGCTTCAGGAGGTGATGGGGAAGGCAAGCAGCAGTTGTAGATGGCAGAGCTCTTTGTTGTTTTAAAAATTCCTCCCCTCCCCACCATGATTTATTCAGCAGTCCTAGCCACGTACTAACACGTTGCTAAACACGTACTAACAATATGGTTTCATTACTTCAGTCCTGTGAGGATGATAAGCAACACCATTACAAGTGTGAATGCTTTGACGGCTCTTGGGTTCCTGGGTTAAAGGAGTTTGTCTGCACAGTTTTTATGATGGTGTCTGAGTCCATATCAGGTGAGCAATGCTGTCAGTCACCCTGGGGAGCATGCTATAGGCTTATCCACACGAGGCAAACTAGTCTGATTTTGGAGCAGTAAAGCTGCACTCATGGGGCTCTACAGCTTTTGGAGTGGAGCTGCAATGTGCCCATGGTGGTGGACCTGCCAGCATGAGTCAGTTCTGGTCTGTCACTCTTTGCACTGCTCCTTAGTCCCCAAAGTGAACAGTTACTGGCTGTCTCACTCTGCTGCTTCTGTGGTGCCACCACATGACCTCTTTTTAAAGTCTTCTTACTCCTCACTGTGCTTTTTGCCCTGATGACTTTGGGCTCTCTTTGGCATTAAACAATCTCTTGGCTTTAGAGGTAGGTGATCAATGGAGAAAGGGCATGTTCATTTCTCTCAACTGTACGCCTCTGGAGTTCTCCACACCCGTTTTTTATATAAGGGAGGGAGGCATTTATAGGGAATCCAGTTCCCCCTAGAATGGATGCGGGTTTATTGCTACTTTATCACCCAGAGTGCATAGGTGTCGTGGTAGTTGCTTCTAAGTGTAATCACTGAGTAATCGACAGGCAATATAATGACTACCTGGCTGCAGCATATGTAATTACTGTGTTATGTAGCGACAGGGTATTTACCAAGCATATCTTTCTTAGTTACCAAGTAATTTAAGAGAACTTGCATGGTATTTTTGTCTGAGAGATGGGAAAAAATCACCCAACTGGGATCTCTGCAGAGGACTATAAACTTTCTGCTAGCAGGAGTTGAAGTCTTTTTCAAGATAAGATACACTGAAGGAATTTATTCCCTGCCTTTCTTTTTCTTTACATTATGCAAGTTCTCTGTCCGCATAGCATTACCAGAGGAGGCGTAATCATTACCATTTAATTAACCACTTACTTGGGATCCTCAGGAGGTGGAAAGTTGTCCTTTATTTCCTGGCCAGGTGGGACGTGCAGCAGCTATGAAAATAGATCCATCTGGAAATAAAATAACTGAAGAGAGAACCAGTCATTTACTGAGAAAAACAAAGACAAAATAGAGTTTCCAGTCGTTGAAATGTCAGAGGGAACTGCTGTTATCTCCATCAGAATGTGGCAGGGCCCAGCACTTAGGTGCTGAACCTCTCACCCTGACTGAGCACTTAGGACCTCGGGCAGCAGGAATAGAGGTCACGGCTCCAAGCCTGTGTTGTTACCAAGCACAAAAAAAGAAAGCAAGGCTTCAAGAGGCCCCCTACTTCATCAGAAGGACACCTTTTGTTCAGAAAGTTGCGAGCTCACTTAAAGGCCAATTTCAGCAGGGTTTCTGCTTTAAAAATAAGAGCCATACTGCAGTGGCAGCAGTAAGGAACACAAAATTTATGGTTGTACCTAATGCTAATGATCTGCAGTAACAAAGCAGTCATCTGTTTCATGCAGACTGCATTAAAGCACAGCAGCATCTTCCCCTCTTTCCCTCGGTAGGAGAGTGAATGGTGTTTACTAACTGTCCTTCTTTTCTTCTCTTCTGCTTTTGAAAATACCTGCTATCCTAAATCATAGAGGGCAGCCCGTTAGAGCTGCGTCCTCATTTACACAGAGATCAGAAGGGTTTGGGAGGGGCAGTATCAGACAACATACATCATTGAGGTAGCTGTTTTGATCACGGCACTTGACCTTAATTACATTATATCGACCTCTCAAGAGAAATCTCTGACACTTTGGGCTTTCACAAAGTAATACTTTATTCTCTTTTTCATTAAAAAATAACTACTCATTAGGCAATTTAACATTCTGCTTTTTCTTCATCTTGTAGGAAGTTGTGCTCCTATATATTCCAAGTATAAATAGACCAATATTTTGGTATTTGGGCTATTGAGAATTTGAAGGCTTCACCTAAAAAAACCTCCAACCAACCAGAACACCCCCCCCCCCCCCCCGGACTTCTCATCTCCTTTCTCCTTCACAGGGTAAAAAGGTAAAGCTTTTGTTATGCAGCATGCACTTTCAGGTGAGTTGCAGCTGGTGCTGAAAAGGGAAACCACAACCACCGCATTTTCTGCAAAATGAACTCAGCTAATTCTTTGCATTCAAACCAGTCCTCACCTTTCCACTGATACATACGGCTTGTCTGCTAGTACCAGTGAATGCAAATACTGTTTGCAGAAATGGTGCTGTCCTGGCTACTTCTCATTTCAGCTATTATCATTTTTTTTATTGCCAGGGATCTTGGGACTGTTTAGTAGCTACCAAGTCAATAATGCTGTGACATTCGTACATTTCTCATTGCCACTATGCATGGTACAGCATGAAAGCATATGTTTCTCAGGGGCTATACCCGATACTAATACTTTTGTACGCATATAGTCCTTTTCATCTATAGTTTGCAGATCTTAATTAAGATTTACAGTGCTACTGTGAAGTGGATCTTTATATCTGGGCAAACTGAGATGGCCAGATGTTAGAGGGAAGAATTTTAGAAAAGCTCAGGCTTTTTTTCAAAAGCACTCAGCTCCGAAAGCAGAGATCGCCTTGGCAGCCAGGCTGTTTCACAGGGAAAAGCTGCCTGTCTCTGCAGTGAGCGCTGGAGCAAGGGAATGCAGTCCAGGAGTTGTACCTGGGTTAGGTGACATTCTCTTCCCCTGTTTTTCCATTTTTGGGGTATTTTTTACAAATACTGTATTTTAGAGGATCTGTTGATCAGGACTGTAGCTTTCTTCCCCCTCTCATCTCTGGGGAGATTTCCGTTACAGACTTTAAAAATAACTAAATAAATAGTTATTAATTTTTTTAAAAAAGTGATTCACTCCAACTTTTGGAAACACTATGCTAGAGACAAGGATGCTTTCAATTTCCTACATGAGTCACCATGTTCTTGGATTCAACCTATCAAACTATATTGGCAAATCATATTATATAATGTAATTTAACGAGACACAACTGCCTGCGTTTAACCTAGAAAAGATTAAAAAACATGACCTACCACCGTCATTGGGTTGTCCTTGCAAAATTGTCATTCTGTCTTCCATCCTGCCGTCCTCCCCACCCTTGTATGCTAGAAGAAAATGTGTCATTTTTAGGAACAAAGATCTGAGCAGTTCTGGTGCTGGGGAAGCAAGTCCTACTTGTGCCACTTCTCTGTTTTGCTCTAAGGTGATGTCCAGGGTTTTATGCTTTATGACTATGCATAACTAATTTCCCCAGGTTGAAAGCTGATGCACTGTGGCATGGGTGGGAAGGCTTTTGGATTGTGAGTGCCTTGTTCTCAGTTCAGTAAAACATATGTGAAGTAGAAAAAAAAGGGATGTGAGGAGGTGATAAGCAGTTCCCATCTTTTTCACTTTCTTCTTCAGCTGCACAGAATGAGGGGACTGATGAATCTTTTGGCTTTGTTGGCTCCATTTGCCCTAGTATAAGCATAACCCAAGAGCAGCCAAGAGAATTGTTGGGAGGGGTTAAACTAGGACATACTACAAAGTATACTCCTTCTTAGCTCTGGCATTTGGAGGAGGCAAGAGAGACTCCATGCAGTGTTACAGAAAGGCCTGGAGTGAGGTGCGAGAAGAGGTGTGTGTGTAAGCTCCTACTGAATGCAACTTTCTTGAGTGTGGAGATGTCTGGTCAGCTCTGGTCTGCCTGGGACCGCATCCCAGCTGGCCTCGGTCCTGGGATGAGGAGACCTCTGTTAATATTCATTATTTCCCTTGTAGCCTGGTGCTTGCATGCTGCTACTCAGAAGCTCTGCCACAAAAGGACTGCCTGCTTGCTTGAGCAGTTCAGTTGTGGGCCTTTTAATTGATTGCTGGCCAGTGCAAAATGGGGGCCATTTGTAGTATTTCTGAGGGAGGAAAAGCTGCAAATAAGGTGCTGCTCACAGGCCCTGGCTGTTTCCTTTTGCTGTCTCAGGCCTAGCTGCAGGGGCTGTGTGTGTTTAGGTGACATATGAGGAAGGGAGGACAGTGGAAGGACCATATGTCAGTCTCTGAGCTTTCTCCTTTTCCCTCAAGGTATCCCTGTTTGCTCTCCCAGGACTCTGGTAAGCTGGAAAGACCAGAGAGCAACAGCAGCCCGGAAGCAACTTCAGTTTAGCAGCCACTGGACCTTTCACATCTTAAGCGTTGACCTTAGCAGTGAAAAATACCACATTTATTTGAGGAGCAGACATTGAGAGGAAGGAATAGAAGAGGAGCCAGGGTGATTGGGAAAATTGTCCCTCAGGAATCACAGTCCAAAGGACAAATGTTGCAGAACAGCAGGGGAATTACTGAAATGTGTAGACTGGCAGGACCAGAAGGAAATCAGTGGAAGGAGCCTGTCCAGGCCCCTTTTAAGCAAGCATTACAATAATGCACCTCTCCTCAAAGCCATTATGGAGAAGTGTCTCAGGGGAGGAGATTTTAATGTGTTTCAGCATGAGGTAAATGACCCCATGCTGACAGAGGCTGTCACCCTCTCTATGCCAGCATCCTCYATAAGCAGCCAGTCCCTGAGCAAAGCCATAGCTAGTCCTTTATGAATCGCTGCATGGAAGCTGGCATTAATAGTGCTTTCCTACCAGTTACGTGTAAAAAAACAAAACAAAACAAAACAAAAAACCCAGCCAAAACTACCAAAACAAACCCCAAGAACAACAACAGCAGCAGCAAAATCCTCAAGCTGTGCTGGAACAGAAAGTAGTTAAGAAATATTTCATATCTCCAAGCGGCCCTGAAATTTTTATTCCTGTGCATGAAGCTCCATAGGCTCCTCGCGGGCGGCTGCTGCTGCTGCTGCGTTTCAGTGCAATAAATCCTGTTGCCTTTGGAGCCTGACAGTCAGTCCAGGATGTGATCAGAAAACCAACGGGTGCTCTCTTTAAGGTTTAGTCCATGCCTGCATCACGTCTCCTCATATCAGTCAAGCTAGGGTGTGCTGCACGAGTGAACCAGTATGGCAAAAGGCTGACCTTCTTGCTTGGGAAGATAAACATCAGAAAAGGTGGGGAGTGCGCTGAAGAGGCAGGATGGGAGGGTGGGAATTCAAACAAACAGGCTCACAACTGCAATATTCCCATCCAAAACCCAAGAGACCCAATCTGCCCAAATCCAGCCCTGCAAGTATTTATGACCCTGTCAAGGTTGGCAGGTCCAGAATCGAATTTATCTGGAAATAAATAACAGTATGTTTTAATCTTGCTACCAGCAAACTATCTCAGGGCCTCCCCCAGCATGGTGCAGGGCTGACAGGATGCAGTTCTGTGCTGTGCCTGGGCTCAGGGCTGCAGAGCCGAGGCTCTGGCTTGGTGTCCTTGAGCATACCTGCAAGGTAGCAACGAGTGGCCATAACCCCACCTTTGGAAGCTTAGGTGGTATCAGATATCCTGCACAGTGAGCAGCTGGTGTGGTAGAGAGAAGTGACCAGTCTCTTTTTTGCTAATCTTTTTTGCTCTCCTTTCTGCTAATCATAAAAGGAAGTATTTCTAACACTTTTGTTAGGCCCAAATTGTTTCAAAGGCTATTAACCAAAAGAAAACCTCTTGTTTTATGTTTGAATTTAGTTTGTCATCTACAGGCTTAATTCTTCCAGGTCTCAATCCTAGGGAATCCAGTGCCATATCTCTCTTCCCCCATCAGTCTTACTCTCCATGAAATTTGGAGAACCACTGGGCTCCTGCTATATAGTCTTAAGCAAGTGCAACAAAGCAATGTATCCTGATAGCAGCCAGTGCAATAACAGTTATTGTCAGCTAAACCTGTGGTAGCACATGTACAGAGCAGGGACAAGACTTCTGTGGTTCCCCATTCTGCAGGTGACAGTGATACAGTCTTCTCAGTTTTCTGAGCTAGAGAAGCAGCCTCAAGTTCTGGGTCACGACTCAGCTTGCAGGTCATGAGTTCAATCTTGTTCTCCTTCCATTTGCCATCAGGTGAAGCAGATAGGATGTTTTAATGGCAGGACAACTCTGTCCGTTTTTTTTTATGTTTCAGAAGCAAACTGATGATTCTGCATTTCTTTTGGATAATAGTCAACAAAACTTCGTTATTTTTCGATGGAGGCTTCATTTTGACTGCAGCTTTGGACTATATTCTTTTTCAACTTTCAGTTTTGTAGCCTTGTATAAATGCAATTTTCTAAAGGAAAAGTCTTTTTAAAGTGAAAAGGATAACTTTATTTAGAACAACCCGAATGGGTTATGTAACTTCATAATGATATTTTTCTAATGTGAAAACTTTGTCAAAACTGGAGGCTTTCCTGTGAAGAGTTCTCTGAGTCTCAAAGACTTTTTTTCCCCCCCCCTCCACTCTCTGGCTGATCTTATTCCTGTTCAGGTGTCCATGGTGTAAATGAAACAGCTTGCTGGACTTTGAAAAGTCTCTTGTGAGGGTTTCACTTGAAGAACGTGCAGGAAAGTAAAAGCCAAAAAGACTTGTGGGAGGCACAGACTAAAGGGTGCTTCTCCTCCTGTGTATGTGGAAACCTGAGCTTCTTACTGTCATCCCAGCAGCATTGCCTAAACTGCAGCAGCTGCTGACCAGCTGGAGTGGTCAGGGCTCCCTGGTAAATGCAGGCAGGCAGGTGCCATGCTTAAGGTCTTCCCTCTTCTATCCCTCTAAGCACTAATTCAAGGAAACCAAATAAGCCCATCTCTTTGCTGCTGTTTCATTTTCCCCACTTCTGTTTTCTTCCTCCCTCCTCTTTTCTCTTTTTTTCCCCCTCTTCCTCCCATGCATGAACTAATTGATGTCCAATCTATTCAGAGGCTTGGCCCTAAAAAGTAACCTTCAGTTAACTGCTCACATAACTTGCCTGTCACTTTTGATAACAGTCAGGGCATCATTTTTGGAAGTGTTCTACAATAAAATTACCCGCTTTGCTCTTGTCAAGCAAATGAGCCCTGAGGCTTGTTTGAGAACCATTAATGATCATGCCACAGTGGGACTGGTGCACTGGGCAGCATGCAGAAGCACCATTTCTCAATTCGCTGTGCCCCTGCCGAGCAGTTTAGGTTTAATTAACCTGCATTAATGCCTGCTGGGATAGCATTTTCTGTGCCTCCTTTTTCAGGGGGTCAAGTGGAGCTGGAGACAGCTACTGGTGTCTCAGGTGCCCTCTGTACGTGTCTGGGATCCTGGAAATGTTTGTCTCTGGTATGGAAATAAACTCTGCTTATTATGCTCATAAAAAACAGTGGCTATAGCCTTGGGCATTGCCAGCCTTGCTGAGCTGCTGGAGAGAATTATTGACAGAATATAAAAATGTTACAGCTCATGGTCCTAGCGTACATGAGCATGGTCTGTAATGTGTGTTTGTAGGGACAGCAGTTTGCCAAGAGAGTGTGGGTGTTTCAGTTCTCCAGAAGCTAAGTTTTCCATGAATATCTGTGCAGTAAACTTAAGTTTACTTTCTAATGGCAAAGCATCCTGAGAATGTCGTTTGTCTTGCTGAGTCAGCACTCAGTTGATACCAAGAAAAGTGTGAACACCTATCAAAATAGTAGTAGTACCTAAGGTTAAGAGGTTGCTATTATTGCTATTTTACTTATGTGCCACAGGCAGACGCCAGGTCTGCCACCTAAGTTCAAAAGAGCTCTGAGCTCTTGAAGCTGCCAGGCAATATATAAAAGTGGGGCTCATATTCACAGATACTGTGGATGCCTCATGAGGGTACTGTGGCTTTGGATGAGAGCTGGGGCCTGGCAGCCCTGGAAGGCAGGCGAGCAGATTGTTTGTGACTGTACATTGCAGAGTAGGTACCTAAGTTCCTCTTACACCCCACATGTGGTGATCTCAGCACAGCTGGCAGTGATTCCAGGGGGAAGTTGCCAAGGTAGAAATGGAAGGCAGGGATCAGGCACTGCACCGGTCAGTGAGCTTGTTCTTTGTCCTGATCAGTTTTAATGCACTGGCAATGTCTCCAATGTCTCCATTTGACTGTCCTGGAAGAAAAACAGGCCCAACATTGACACACTCAGCCAGACCTCCCTGCGTATGAAGTTTAGAAGGTCTATGGGCTTTGCAAAAACACTAGACTTTGGGTGTTTGCAATAAAATCTCTGATTCCATTTTAAGAGGTGCCTCATAGGTACCCTTGCTGCTGCCTTCTTCCTCATGTGCTGCCTGCTCGTGCTTAATTGTCAAGGCATAGGAAGGAGAATAGGCTTATTTGCAAAGGAACTCGCCTGTCCTCATTTCAGYATTGCAGGGCACTGGTGGATCAGGGGTAGCAACTGAGCTCAGCCTCACCACTGTGAAGATTAAGGTATGAGAGCAAAAAGATGGCTAATAACAACAGCAGGGGCTGAAATGGCCATCAGAAGTTTTTCACAGTGTTGTAGCATCGGCAAGTAGCTGAGATCACCTTTCAAAAAATGGCCCAGAGAGACGGATAGGATGGCTGACATATTAATGGTGTTACTCTCTTGCTCGCTCCCTGCATTTTGCTTCCAGGCTGGAAGGGCCTGATCACCAAAGATGTGCTCTTTTTAACAGTGTTTGTTTGTGGCTCCATGTGGCTTGATGAGTGAAGGAAGTGAATTACTAGGGAAGTGGTCATTAGCACGTATTTACATAGGTTAATTGCATGGGGCAATGAAGGATCAGCTTAATTTTTCAACAGGGCTGCTGATAGAAACATCTTCCTGACAGTGCTTTATGCCAGCTTTCCTTGACGTTGAATAATATTTTTCAGGCCTCAGCAGACTGGAGCTAAGGATTTTGCGAGGTTTCCTGCCCATGTCAAACTCTGCATTTGTAGTTCTGGGCATTGGTTTTGGGTGCACCTTGCACTTTGGGTGCATTTATTGAGTTTATCATTATAGTGCAGTGAGAAGGTTTCTAAGGAGGGAAACTGCCGTCATTTACACGTAAAACCATCGTTCTGGGACCTTGATCAATCTCTATTGCAAATTTTTACCAATGAAGTTGAAGAATATATGGTGTTAGGGCATCTGGGTTTCAACACTTGAAGCCTACTTATATTAGCCATAATTTCATTATTGCTTGCAAAGGTTCATGGTCATCCTATTGCCTGAACTAACTATGAATGACTGTAATTTATCTTGCTTTTTCTGGGCTAAGGTCCATGTTACTCTTGGTAAACCACTACTGCTACCCAAGCAAAGTAGCTTAGAGCTGGTTCTGTCATGTCGATGTTACATTGCCATCTGCCATTTACACCAAACTTCCCCTTGGCTGCAGTCCAGGGCTCTTGCCGACTTTGCAGATGCTCAAGCACCCCAGTGGCTGCAGGATGGGAGTTTAAATAAAACAGAGCATTGATGTGGAGATGAAATTAATTAATGTCTCTGCTATTAAATTACTGTCACTAAGGGAAGACTTTTATTTTCCCTCTAAGATGACAGTGTTTCATTAGAACAAAAAGATTTGCAGGGCTCAAGCTTTGAAACACTTTATCAGGTTTATTTATGATAAGTAACAGCCACATCACTTTTCTCGTGATGTCAGCAGAATATAGAGCTTTGGTTCTCTCATTTTTGATAAGAGAATTGCTATGAAAAGTCTACTCTTCTGAACTCCTAAGTTGAAACAGTCATACCCATTTTTAAAGCCTCAGTTCCTAACTGCTTCCACAAAACAGTATCTGAACTCCTCAGTAGTGCAGCCATTCTTTTATGTATTCATTTATTTCCAGAGATGGGCAAAGTTACGCATGCTTTTCAGAGTACGTATCAGTTGTGGGCTGGTGATGAGCAACTCTACTGGCAGATAAACCGCTGTCTGAGGAGAGGAAAAGACACTTTCCTGTTTTCTAGCCTTGCCCTGCTTCTGATGAGAAGCAACTTGCTTTGGTTTCACCCAGCAGCATGTGATAATAGTAAAAATGAATTCCTATGGACTCTATTATCAGAGGTTTGCATATTCCTTGTTTAYGGATATACTGAGAAGTAACATAAGTAAATGAGAAGTACAGAATTATTTCAAAAACCACTGGAATATGACTTGGAATCCTAAGGAGCAGCATGATTTTAAGAAGAGTTGCAGCCATTTGCACACAGTGAGAAATGAGTCTACAGTTTTTGCTGTGGCCCTGCTACCTGCTGACCATCCTGCTGACAATGGCAAACTTCTTTAGCTTAGTATTACTGAAATAAATTGAACTACAGCCTTTTGTAAGAGTGGGGAGGTCAGGGTAGRGGTGCTATGGTCAGGAAGTTTGTACAGCAGCTGCCCATATGACTCCTAACTGCAGCCAGAGCTGTCATTTCCTCACTGTCAGAAGCATTAAATTAAATAAATAACCTCCCCTGCCCCCGCAGTAGACACCTCTATTTTTATTATATGAACTAGGAGAAGAAATGTACCTGGAGGGTACACATAATTTATTTAGAAAAATAGGAATAGCAAATATCTGCAGATGAAAAAATTCCCCAGTCCTTGGGGTTATTTGATCTGCTAATTATCCATACTTCAGAACCCATTATTCACACTTTCCTGCTCTCCTCCAAGAAATCTATTTGGCAGCCACCTATATGTATATTTTCGTAGTTTTCTGTGAGATCAGCAGGAAGAGAGAAGAAAATTTGAGTTGTGAACTGTTAATAAAATGCAAACACACAACAGCCTTCTTTGTCTGATGTTTCCTGGTAAASAGATCTAGATGGACATTTTTGCTATGTAGATGGCTTGGATCACTGAAAAAATTAATTTTTGCAAAGTTGCCTTTGCACAGGTAAACAACCAAGGGCAAACTCTGGCTTCATTTGGAAGCATGTTTGGCGCACACAGCAATGGTGACTCATGTATATTAACAACAGCAGAGTTTTGGATCCCCTGCACCTTGTTACTATAATGCCAGCCTGTTCATCAGCACAAACACCATCTTGCACATTCTCCTCTGGACAAAAAGCCAAACTAGGGAGGCCATAGGAGCTCTAATGTACTCCGGGCTTGATCCAAAGCTTGCTGGAAAGTTTTCATTTGACTGAAACATGCTGTAGAACTATATAAAATGGCTTAGTGCAGGTAAGAATCAGGCCCTGATTTAGGTAGCACGCTTTACACCCTGCATATTTCACAGCTTCATGGAGAAGGTCACCTTTGTGATGCAAAACTGCAGGTGAAACAAGACTGTTACTTTCTGAGAGAAGGCTCATAGCCTTGGAACAGGTTTACAAGGAGGGAAGATTGCTAYGCAGGAGAAAAGGGATTCATGTATGTCTCCATTTCTTTTTTGCTACATTGTTGGGCAGATTTCTTGTTTTCATTGCTGAATTCATGCAGAGATGACTTCTTTGGCATTGCATCATGCCTACCCTAATTGTACCTTGACTCTTTTGTATGGATGTGGCTGCTCTTAGTTTTCTGCTGGGTACCTCCAGCTGGAACGTGGTTAGAGCTATGCTCTCATACCCAGAAGGGAGACAGGGCTCTTGGTGTCGTCCAGAAAGGCAAACGATTCTGGCTGTGGTGTCACCAGCTCATGCTGGAGATGGCAACTGAAGTAAATGGTCAGATGTGCAGAGGAGGGGTGAGATAGTTTGACATTTAAGGCACTATCTTATCCCTCTGTCTATTCTTTCCTCCACCTGGGCATCTCTGCCCCTCCTTCTCCACTGCTGTGGATGTGCAGTCACCCTTGGACTGCAAGAGTAGGAATTAGCAGAGGAATAGGCAGATTTACCTTATTTGGTGCCCACTCAGTGCCTAGAGCAGAGCTGCTGCTCATATTGTCCTGATTATTGCCTTCTTGTAAGGAACATGTTAAAAAATGCAGCAAAGACAATATGTTCTTGAAAAACACAAGGATCTTCTTTCAGGATAAACATTTCCCACAGCACATGGCTTTTGTGACAGCTACAGGCCTAAGAGGGATTTAAATGTTATACATAGAGCTAGAATTGACCTTCACCAGACTGGATTTCACTCTCAGAGCTGGTGAACAGTTTGTTAAGATGGGATTTCTTTTGCTTCTTTCTATACACTGGCAAATACGTACTGCCTGCTTGGATCTATATTTTCTGAGTGCTCCAAAAGTCTCTATTTTAAACTCTGAACTGTGGAGGCTGATGAGCACAGTAGTCTGATGATATTTGCAAAGAGTACTTCATATCCCATAGCTGGCAAGAGAAGTAATAGAGCTTTAGCTGGCTCTGGGTAGAAAGCTGGGTGACATTTAGAGAGTCCATCTTTGCCTTCAGTCCTTGTGCATTTTATGTCATGTCTTCTGCAGGACAGATCATCGGTTAGATGTGATTTGCAGACGTACTGAGTGAGGACAAAAGAGAGATGCACTTAGTTTTGGGAGACATGGAAGAAAATACTCCACCGCTAGAGGTGCTGGTCTGTAGTCATGAATGCATGTGTATAGACTGGATCATGCTGAAAGATCAGAGTCCAAGGGGGTACAGTCTGGACTGTAGAATTTCCTTGCTTTTTCTTTTTAATATGTTTTATCTGAATGTTAATGCTCTTTCAGGAATGTATATATATGATGGTATGTACATTTCTGTGGGGCAGGTCTGTCATCTCCCAAGGTGGCAAATCTTCCAAGGCTCAGCCTACTGGCTCCAATGGCAGGCTCTCACGCCACCAGCAGATATTTTCGCCAGCTGCATCTGAGATGGGGTGAATCTGGTTGTGTTGTGTACCTAAGACATAACCTGCAGCCAAGAAGTGCACCAGCCTGGGGAGAGTGAAGCATTTGAACACTGAAGGCAGGGAAGTACGTGCCTGAACTGTCTTAAGTTGCAAATGTTACTTCCCATGTGTCAGTGATCTGAGTGCATCCCCACTGTGGTCTGATTATTTCGAGAATGGAATAGACAGCCATAGCATATCAGTGTGTCTCCAGATTTTCCAAGACTACCCGCAGTTCATGTAGGATGAAACAGGAGACAAAGGAAATGTGTTGGCTCTGGGTGATCCTTGAAGGATGATGATATTGTGGTGTTCTTTTATTGTAGGTCAGGAAGTCACATTAGAGCTGGGACAGGGAATAGCACTTTGCACAAGGTCACGATGTAGACCAGAGAACAACTGATCCAAAGCAGTTTGTCTCTATTCATGCTGGCTGGCCAGGGCATGTCAGCCTAGCTGCAGCTCAGCTCACACCCTCATAAAACAGTGGGTGAACTCCTCCACCAGTATAAACTGACCTTTCTATAAACCCACTGTGCTGCTTTATATCAGTTGAGTCTCTGGTCCAGTCATTTTAAAATGCCACTGTTTGCCAACCTTGCATTGTTCCTGCAAACCAACTGAGTGTGTTAAGAGAGGATAATTAGGGAGAACACAGTAATTAATACTGCTGATAATAGCCCAGAGGTGTAATTTAGCTGCCTGACTTGCACTGAATTCCCTGGGCTCGAGTAGGAGTGGAGAAGGAAAAGGCACCTGCTAAAGTCTTTCATAGCCAGCTTTAGTTCTCTGCAGGAGGCAATCATACACCACTGAGCAAACAGATGCCCCCAAGGACTCTCCTGAGCTGCTGATGATTGCCTTGCAGACAATGATGGCATGTCAGTATTGATTATTTTCCTATTATAAACTGCTTCTTCTTGTCCCTTTTCACCATGATCTGTTGGGTAAACACAGGAAATAAGAAGGTGCAGCTGAGTTTTGTGGTTATGAAATGTCTGGAGGCAGAGGGGAAGCAATGATTCAAATGGCAGTTAGTTCTGGTTCTAAGAAAGTGGCTACAGCTAAAAGAACGTCCAATGAAATGTCATGACTTATAGGTAAAAACCATTCTTCAGGCCAGTGAGAGCCTTTCTGCATAGACAATATRAGGGGGATTTTTAATACTGGCTGCTGTCCTCAGCACACCTGCAAATGGCAATTTGTGTGCAAGTCTACAGTCAGGGCTATTTGTTTTTCATAACGTAATTGCAGCAAATGTTTTTTCATGACCTTCTGCTTCCTAGAGGTCCTTGGAAGGACCCTAGACCCTCCAGGAAGTTCTCTGGGAGCTCCCATGGGTGATGTGGTGTCCTGTTTGCTGTTGAGCATCGGAGAGGTGAACCTTGTACTCACCTTCTGGTCACTGCTGGCTTCACGCGTGGAAGTCCCATGTAGCTGGACACTCTCAGATTGGTGTCCAGCTGCAATCTGCAGTATCTTCTCAATCATGTGACACTATGCCTAAGGTTTTCATTAATGCAACTAGCTATTGAAAATCCATGGGATTTTGTTTTCCTACTACAGATACTCTCAGAGGCTTGGGGGAAAAGGCATGCTTCTGCGCACATAGATGTAACTGTGATTAAACACGTGCCAATGTAAGGTCATGCTTTTTCCTCTGATTTTATGGCATTTGGGTTGTATTTTCTTAAAACTTGTTCCTTGCATGATAAATCAATATGTTTTATTCAGGATATTGGAGTGCACTTGGGAGACCTGAGCAGTTTTACTGACCTTCTTTGTGACCTTGGACAAGCGTTTTTGCTCTCTGAGTCTGTTTCTTCCCAGAGGTATTCAAACAAAATAATTGTCACTGATGTCTATTACCAGTTGTTAAGCTTTGGACCTTCTCCTTCCTTGTGTCATGACATTAGTGGTGTGCACACCTCACCCTGTAGCTGTCTAGGAGTTGGACATCTCATCTATATTAATTGTCTAATCTCCAGAGAATGATTTAGTCCATCCCAAAATAGCTGTCTAAAGAAGGTATGATGAATCATTCGCCTGACTTGCTCTTTGTCTCTTCACTGCGTATAGTAGAAGTCAAGATGGCTAGTGAGACTAGATACCTAATTTTTGAATGATTTAATTTTAGGTAAGAGGAAGTCCGCCAATGAAATGACAAAATGCGAATGTGAGGGTTTTTTCAGCAAACCTTCTTCCTTTTCTCTTTATTGTGGTTTTTGTGTGTGTGTGTGTGTGTGTGTGTGTCTTCCTTATGATGTGTCTTCATTCAGATGCAATTAATAGAGCTCCACAGCTTTCCTGATGCAAAGACATGGGGCTCTGTAATTCGACATGACAGAGAAGAGGAATAGAGGAAGTTTGCAACAAGGGTTAGGAGAAAGGCAACAACAAAACAACAAAATGAACCTGATGTAGTTATGTTATAATGTCCTCACAGTGTTTAGCAGGGAAATAAGGCAGCTGAATTTCTGTGTCCTGCTAGGATAAGCAATCTTGTTTCTGTCTGATCCATGCTATTTTTTTTTTCAGGGGAAGGTAGTTCATGCTTGATTTGTCAATAAGTGTATTATACCAACTCTTGTTGTCCTCTGTGATGCTTAGAAAGGGTTGATTTTTTTTCCTTTTTTTTTTTTTTTTTTTTCTGTTAACCTTCCCTGTCTGGTTGTCAGGGTGAATTTGTATCTTCTGGCAATGCTGGGGAGGTGGGAAAGATGTCAAAAAGAGGATGTAATATTCATTTTAAAGTGAGCTGTTAGGAATTGGTTTGACGTTTCTGACAAAGGGAAAGGTTACTGTACACAACTTTTCAGCTTCTATCTTATTAGTCGTTTTCTTCTCAATCACAACCAGAACTAGAGGAATTTCTCATCATGACTAGCTTGTCGCATACACACACCTGTTTTGGGCACAAAGGCAGGTAGGCTCTAAGCAAACCTTGATTTGAATGCAGGCGCTAACCACACTCTCCAGGCTGTCTGGTATTTGGGTATTTCTGCATTGCCTGTTCCCTGAGCCTCTGGTAAGCAAGCTAGCCTGTTCAGAGGTAGCCTTAGTCTCTCTCCCCACTGTCTTTTCCATTCTCTTTTGTGGAGTGTGAAATGCSCACCCTCAAGCTTGTATCCTGCAAGGTGACCTAAATCCTCTACTCAACTCTAAAATGACTTTACAGAATGGTTGAGATTGGAAGGGAGTTCTGTAGACCATCTAGTCTAACCCCTCTGCTCGAGCAGGGTCACCTAAAGCACATTGCACAAGACCCTGTCCAGACGGCTTTTGAATGTCTCCAGGGATGGCGACTCTACAACCTCTCTCAGCAACCTGTTCCAGTGCTCTGTCACCCTCACTGTAATCTTTTTTTTTTATGTTCAGACAGAACTTCCTGTGTTTCAGTTTGTGCCTGTTGCCTCTCATCCTGTCACTGGGCACCACTGAAAAGAATCTGGCCCCATCCTCTTTACAGCCTCCCTTCAGATATTTAACCACCTTGATAAGTTCCCCCTTAGTCTTCTCTTCTCCAGGCTGAACAGTCCCTGCTCTTTCAGTCTTTCCTCATGTAAGAGATGCTCCAGTCCCCTAATCATCTTAGTAGCCCTTCGCTGGACTTGCTCCAGTAGCTCCATGTCTCTCTTGTACTGGGGAGCCCAGAACTGGTCACAGTACTCCAGATGTGGCCTCACCAGGGCTGAGTAGAGGGGGAGGATCACCTCCCTTGACCTGCTGGCAGTGCTCTTCCTAATGCACCCCAGGATACCATTGGCCTTCTTGGCCACAAGGGCACATTGCTGGCTCATGGTCAACTTGTCCACCAGGACTCCCAGGTCCTTGTCTGCAGAGCTGCTTTCCAGCAGGTCAACCCCCAGCCTGTACTGGTGCCTGGTGCAGGACTCTGCACTTCCCTTTGCTGAACCGCATGAGGTTCCTCTCTGCCCAGCTCTCCAGCCTGTCCAGGTCCCTCTGAATGACAGCACAGTCACCTGGTGTATCAGCTACTCCTCCTGGTTTTGTGTCATCAGCAAACATGCTGAGGGTGCACTCTGTCCCTTCATCCAGATCACTGATTAATAAGTTGAACAAGACTGGACCCAGTACTGACCCTTGGGGGACACTGCTAGCTACAGGCCTCCAACTAGACTCTGATCACAACTCTCTGAGCTCTGCCATTCAGCCAGTTCTCAATCCACCTCACTGTCYACTCATCYAGCCCACACTTCCTGAGCTTACCTATGAAGATGTTATGGGAGACAGTGTCAAAAGTCTTGCTGAAGTCAAGGTAGACAACATCTGCTGCTCTCCCTTCATCTACCTAGCCAGTCATTCCATCACGGAAGACTTGCTCCACAAACTTACGCTTCCATCTTGAAGAGTCATTGCATAATCTAATAAACCTTTGCTATTAACCCATGATGACAGACCAATGACTCTCAGGCCATGTTTGTCACAGGCAGACATTTGGCCTGGGTCACTTTCTGGTCACCTGCTTGAGGGGGAAGTAAAGAGAAATTTAGACTCAAAGTGTAAAGGCAGCCCACAAATGGACATGCCAGAACAAAAGGGAGGTTTGTTCAGGAAGGAGCTTTGCTGGTAAAAAATGTGGCTTTTGAGTGCAAAATGTTTTACTGTCAAAGCTTCAAATTGCCTTTAAACTGAGCTTGAGACATGGAAAATCAAGGCATGTGAACATGTTCTTTAACTAATGGATGCTTACACTGTGGTTGATTCCCGGATAACTCAGGAACAGGAAAAATATAAGAATGTTTGCCAGTTCAGTTCATTACTAAGAGTAATAATTGTTTCTCAATAGCCTTTTATTTTCTCCCAAATGTGGCCTAAGGGCTTGGCTTCAGGACTGGCTTAATAGCTTCAGTTTTCTAGTTTGTAATATTAAAGAGTCAAGCACTTTCAGTATTTTGATAAAAATAGCCAGACTTGATTGTTTTTCCAAAAGCAGCTGAAAACATGAATGCATTTGAGGAAACCCTCAAGTGTCTGTTCTTTAGCTATGTTAGCATTTTCTGATGCAAATGCAGCAAACAAGTTATCTGTTAATTTTTTTCTTCTAGCAGGTGCTTGGTGGTTACATGGTTTTCACGTAAGTGGGAGAAGAGTAGGTCTCCTTTGAGTTTTTGTAACTTCTCCCAATTTGCAGCTCTCAGGTTTTGCTTTTTGTCCTCCTGGACTAAAACCAGAGGTAACTTTTCCAGAGGCTCTGAGAAGCCTCCAGGGTCACAGCTTTTCTTGGCAGACAGCAAAGCATGATTGCAAAGCAGAATGGCCGTGCCCTTATTTAGCAAGCCATTGCCACTCTCCAAATTGCTGAAACAGTTGGCTAGAGATGATGCTCTGTTGCTGTTCTGCTCTTCTAATAGCACCACCATGCTCCTTTGCCAGGCCAGGCCTCTTTGTAGCTTTAATAAACCAGGTAAAACCCACACGTCTCTCCTTGGACATTGCCCCTGTACTGATCCTGGGTTACATCAGACTCTGAGCCTTGCAGAGGGAATGTTTAGCTGGCAAAGAAGAGTGTCTTCCTCCTAAAGGAGGAAACCAGTCTACCAACAAGAATACTCTCTGCCTGTTAAAGCAAGAAGGTAAAAACCGGGACAAAAACCCTTCTAAAAATGGCTCTAGCAGCCAGAAAAAATATAATGCAGCAGATAACTARCCTTATTCCCCCCCCCGCTACAAGCTGTCCAGTTAGGAGAGTGTGGTATGTTGTCTAGTGAGCATGGGATTGAAAGCTGTCCTCGTCCACACGAGAGTGACAGTTCTCCATACCCCTGACAGCAGCTATTAAGTCATATGCAGAGAATGATGAAAAGCACCTCTGAAAAGTGGTGTTGCCACAGATCAGACCAGTTCAAGCAGCTGTTGGGTTAGAGCTACATCCTTTATTTATTTCCTGGTGACTCTTTTCCACTACTTTTTCTGGAAGCAAATAGTATTGTTCTGATTCTGCCAGGCTGCAAGCTGAGCTTGTTGCTAAATCTGCTGGAAATGCTGAGTAGAGATGCTTCTTTACCTTCCATGCAGCTGCATATGGATTGGTTCCTGCAAGAGTTTCCAATAAACATTTTGATGGGCCTGTTTCATCAGCCACATAGGAAGGCAATTGTAAAAAGAAAAAAAAAAAAAAACTAAGAGGGAAAAGAGGAAAGGGAATTAAAAGTAACAATGATCTCAATTCCCTGTGCTTCAGTCAAACAACCTCATTAATCCTGGCTGCAGCGTGTGTACTATGTCTGTGCTTCCTTCTCTGACAGGTCCCCAAATCACATTCACTGCCATTCATTATGTGCAATGGAATAAAACGTTTATTCAAACTYGTTTTATTCCTGGGAAAATATCTATTTCTGCCAGCTCCAGATATCTCCTTAACTGTAAGCAATTTCCACCCTGGCCCTGGGCACCATGCTGAGTCCTGATGATCTTGATGGGAAGGAGCGACCATGAAGTGTGGCCTCAGTGGGACAGACATGGGCTTCACCCCGTCTCGTGGTTGCAGATAACACAGCTCGGTTTGGAAAATGTAGCAGTTCTGGAGCATTCTTGGCTTCTCTCATAACCCCCCTCCTTTTCATTGTGTCAGAGACTTTGCCAGCCAGCGCAGGGAGGGATATATTACGTTTAGCTGAAGTTCATAGGAGTTTTCTTTTTGAATTTAGTAAGCTTTAGGTCAGCACTTGAATTCTGATTTAGGAATAGCAGTAATGAAAATGCAGCATCCCTTTTTTGAAATACCCTCTGTACTCCTGTGACCAGAGCACACTGTGACTGACCCTGTTTTCTAGGTGAGGAAACTGTGGCCCAACAGTGCATATGATTAGCTCAGGATTATTCAGTGGGCAACAGGAGGCTGGACTTTATAACTTTAGCTCTTCCCTGCTCCCTTGACCAAGCTGCTTTTTAACTCCTGAGAACTGAAGTCAGCTGTTAAGTGTGCAGTCTGTGAAAATGAGTGTTTCAAGTTTACCCCATGCAGATAAAGCAGTGGGGCTCATTTCTAGCAGTGTTTTGCCACTGAAAGCCAACCAAAACCTGAATCACTTTAGGATGAAACTTTGAGTGCTGAAGGCAGACAAGCAGTCCAAACACAGGAAATCCAAGTTTTGAACTTTACAGCCAGTCCTCAGCCCGCTTCAGTTATTGACACATTCAGTAAGTTAGCTCAGTAAAGGTGCAGACTGAGGAAGATTTACTGGAGCTTGGTGACAGATTTGCCGTTCAGAGCCTACATATCACCTAGGGAGTCTTGTTACCAGCCTATAGGTGCCATTCAGTGCTTTGCAGTGTGCCGTGTCTCTTGCCTTACCTGCCTAATGCAATGAAGATCTGCTTCAACTCTCTGCTTGCCTGTCCCTCTGTTAGAGGATGACATTTTGTTCCTGCAGTAAGGGCTGTATGTAAAGGGAACGTCATAGAAGCCATAGCTCTAACACAGGTATTTAAAAACATGATATTCCACAAGCAGCAGCCCCGATAAAGACCAGATTTCTGTGTTTTCCCTTTGTCACCTAGGACCCCAACCCAAGTAGCCTAGCTATCCTCTCCTCCCTTCACGTCTCCTGTGATGTGCCCACTAGTGCCCACCATTGTAGCCACAGCTACCCACAATGCTCAACTAACAGGTTGCTGCCGAAATAGGCAACAGTGGTGTTTGGCTCTGGCTTCTCACAAAATGTGCGAGAATGTCATAAACATTGAGTCTCTGAGCCCTGCATCAAATCTGGCTGAAAATGGCCAATGCATTTAGGCGTTGTTAGGAGGGACAGTCTGTATGCTCTCTTAAGCCTTGTTTCCTGAGGCATCCTGGCTAAAATATTGCTCAAACCTCTTAAGACAGTTATGCCCAAGTGCACACACTACTTTAAAGCAGGAAGCATGAAAGCAAATTAAGTTTTAAATCACTATAAGTCAGTTACGAAGTGGCTACTGCAACCTGTTATCTCTGCTGAACTACTATGCAAGCATGGAATCAGTGCTGTTTAACCCAGAGCTCTCAAAACCAGGCTTTATTCAATGCTACTGATTCTCACGGCTCTGCAATCATCTTGCTTTCAAAATGCTGTAGGAACAATAAAAAAAAAATCTCTCTGTGAGAAGGGTTTAGGTGTTGTACTTCTCAATGGTCATCATTTACCCAAGAAGTTGACCCAAACTGACTTGGCTTTAAGTATTCAATATGCTGCTTCAATTCCTAGGATACTCTGTGTATTTTAACTCTTCTGGCATTTGTGATTCATATCTTTAGAATATCTTCACCACCTTTCATCCCCGCTGCTTTCATAATAGGAATTACTTCCTCCTTTCTTGAAAACCAGCTGTGGCTGAAGTTGGATATTAGCTTAATTGTGCTTAGGGTCCTATCTAGACTAGAGTTACAATGAAGTCGGAGTAAAAGTGTGATTACCTATCATCTGATTATGAAGCAATTGAATTTCACATGGCAGATGGGACCTTAAATTTCTGTCCTCATAAACCCAGATAGGAAAGTATGGCTTTGGGCTTTTCTGATCTACAGCAGATCATTGTTTCTAGAACCAGGAATTGCTCAGTTTTGTTCCTAAAGGGAAGAATCCATCCAAAATGAATTTAGTCAGCTRTAAAATAGCTAACTTTTGGGAAGGAGATGGCGTATGCTATAAAAAACTCGACCCCACAAACACAATCTTCCCCTATAGACTGATAATGGCTTATTTCAATGTCGAAAATGTAATTGAATTGCTCCTTGCAGCAATTAGGAGAGTCTGTTGATGTGCAGCTACTTAATTGTGTTTTGATACTGCGGAGTCTCTGTGCCAGGCTGAAAGCACCATTTTGAGTGGGAAATTAGTTGGTCTTTGCTACTTATTTTTTCCCACTCCATCCTGGACCAGAATTCCCAGAGATGGGAAGTTGGTGGGGACTTCAGAGGCTATGGATCTGGGTCCTCTCTCTCAGCTGGCTGAAAGGGTCACTGCCCAGTGGCTTGTTAAACATTTAGCAGCTCATCCAGCTGAGCTGTGATTGATTGCTCCCTTTCACTCCATTCAAGTTGAGGATGGTTAGCAGAGACCTACGGGTTAAACTGCTTGAGCTAATCCATTTGTCGTATCTGAAGGGAATTAGGGAGTGATCAGATAGGCAGCTTTTCAGGCAGGACTGAGGAGTGGTAACTGAGATGTATCTGGGCAGGAGGTACCCTCTGAAGATGACCTGGGCTCACTCTCTGGGTCAAAACAAATAGGATGCCTAGAAAAGAAATGGAAATGTTACCTCCTATCCATTCCCAGTAGCCAAATTGGGTAAGAACCTTTACTAACTCACTGTGGAGGCTGGGTCATGTCTTTAGCTTGGATGGCTTAAGCAAAGGTACAGATCTTGACAGGACCTGATGTTTAAAATAGCAAGGACAGAACTCACCTTATCAGAGTGGCTTGGACTTGATTCTCCAGTCCAGGCTAATTTCTGTTTAACAATGTTTTATTAGATGCTCATCCCAAGTGGGAAAGGAAGAAAAAAAGTTGTTTGTTTCTCTGCTAAGGGGGGTCTCAGAGATAATCAGAGCATCTGCCGGGTGGTGTGAGGTACCCGGGGAATGGAAGCCGTGCCCAGAACATCAGGATTCCTTGTTAACGGACTGTGTAGGGAAAAGCCAGCACGTCTCTTTGCTGATCTGGCTGCCTGCCATGTTTCGAAGTATGAGCCAGCTTTGTCTGGGCAGCTGGATCTGCTTGAGGGCTCTGCCAATGACAAGGCAGCCAACTTGCAAGCGTAAGAGGTGGTCAAGCTGTCAGAAACCATCCCTCACTCTGAGCTATTAAGAAGGGGATACAAATGCAGAGCTGGCTCCTTCACTCTGGCGAAGACCAGCACCCTGGGAGAAAAGAGGCATCTCCACCTGCACATCAACCTTTGAGATTTAATGCAGGGAAGTGGATGCAGAGCTTTGATCTTGGAATCTGGTGTTTTGGGGATGCTGCCCCCTTTTTTTTTGATCTAACACGCCTTCTCTTTAAAGCTGCAAAATTGCATTTTTATCTGGAGTCCTGTTGTTAGCCAGCTGCAGTAGTCACAGGCAGCAGTTATGTTAGCATAGTCAACCTATGGTGTCCCAGTTGAGTGCATTACAAAACCATTAAGTGGTTTGATTCAGCAGCTGAAACATTCTGGAGTGTGAGCTGTGCTCTCCAAACCAGCAGATTTGGAGCTGGATCACAGTGCTTTCAGTGCCCAGGGGAAATTCAGACCCAGGGCTTCTCTCAGGCCTGAATGATGCACAGCAAGATCTAGGATGCTTCTCTGAAACTTCTGCCATGAACAGAAACAGAATTAACCTGGTCATTTTTGTAGCTAATATCTTGTCTGAGTCATGAGATTAGCATGTCCTGTCAATAAGATACTGAATTTCACACATGATGAAACACTGACATTTTTGCAAGAATTGTTTTATTGTTGTTATTGTCAAAAAAGAAAAATGTCATTCTAATTAAAATGGGAAGACTAGTCTGGTCTTAGCTGATTAACATTGATAAGTGGATTTGGACAAATGACTGAACTTAGGTATTTCTACTGGCTGGCAACTTAATATTCGTAATGAGAGTCTAGCAGGAGTTTCAGTCATGCTGCTTTGCACTTGGAAACTGTTTGCTCAGCTCAAGACAGTGTGGAAACAGTCACAAGTGCCAGAAGATATGCCTTTGATGCCACCAGTGAGTGACTGTTTTCAGGGATGGTAATAAGTGACAGGAGGCAGATGAGCCCATAAAATAGCTCAGAAGAACTTCAAGTAGATATCCCTCTCCCTTATAATAGGTAAAAAGAGAAGGAAGAAAGTCGAGGTGGTGGGGTATAACACAAGACAAGCGGGAACATTTGAAGGGTGTTTCTGGAGAATCTAAGAGGTGTCAGCTGCTCTTTAAAGCAGCAGGAGTTGCCTTCCCCCTGTGGCCGTACTGTTAGTCACCATTGCAGCAGAGGGCTGGCATACTGAGGGATCTGGGTTCGCTGGGGTTTTTTAAATGTCAGAGAGCATGTCAGATACTCCCTCATGCATGCGCTGATTGACTGGCACACTCCCCATGGGAATTTTTGTATTACATGTCATTGTGTGTGTCACAATTCAGCCTGGGCTGTCAGGGCCTGTTGGGAGGTGTCACCGGCTGTGTTTCTCCTCTGGCTGTATAAATCTGATTTCTGAATGAATCACTATCAAAGGTGTTTCATCATAACCAAAGGGACCAATAAATTCCTCAGCTTTTTGGAAAAATTAGAAAAAAATGTGTAATTGAAGAGAATAGGTATTTTTCTTAGAAATATTTTGTTTTCCTTGCCATACTGTAGAGATCAATAATGCACAGTGTCAAATGTGATGAGAAACTGAGTACTCTTTCTCCTTACTGATCAAAATAACCAGAAATGAAGCAACAGTTTAAAGGGGTTCCCAGACAGATTTGTGATTTTCTTGTTGAAATGAATCCTCCTCTTCCACTTCTCTCTCCTCACCATTCCCCAAAACAAGACATGTAAAAATTAATCTTCCCTTCAACCTCAAGTTTTGTTTCCCTTTTTCACTCACATAAAAAAAAAAACAAAACAAAACACCAAACTACTTAATTTTGACAATTTACCAATTCACCATTTAGGAATGAAAAAACTGAGATAGTTTGCTTTTAAAATGGTAAAGCTAGTCCAGTGGGCATTTATTGAATTTTCTTCAGCTGAAACCATTCCTGTCAAATTCATGAAGAGTCTCTGGTCATGCACCAATGGAAGCTGGGAGAAGAGTTAGGAATAATCTATTTACCTGCATAAAAATGACCCCTGCTCTTTAGATGTGTTTCTGGGGATGGAGAATGAGTGGATCTTTCCCCTGACACCCAGACTTCTTGATCTTGATGTAATGATCCGTTCCCCAAATACCGGCAATGTTTTCCTGCTTTCTCACTTCAGTCCTCCCTTTCATCTCCTGCTTACTGGCCAGTTTCAGGTTGTGGAAGCCTGAACTCAAAACCTAATCCCTTTGCTCTGTGTCCTTGTCCCACCGCTGGGTGCATGCTGCTCCATCAGCCCATGGTTCCCAGCATCTGGGCTGTGATGGTTTGCTGGCCTTTCTCATAAGTGGCATTATATGACATTTTTATGGTACTTCCAATTTCACCTTTGCTGGAAAGAGAAATCCTCTTTTTAAGACCTCAAATCAAAGAAAAAATCCTGTAATGTTAACCAGTACGTTGGGTCTGGATTCACCTAACCTGTCTTAAGCTCTCACTTAGATCAGATATCTACAATAAGAATACAGTTGCCCTAAGCTTTCTCGTTAGTTCAGGCCATGTAGGCTGATTAACTCTAGAGTTAGACAAGATGAATTTGGGCCTTTGTATCTTTTTGCCTCTGTTTCTTATGGTAAATATGCTGTGGTTGGAACTGGACAAAAAAAAGGGGGGAGGGATTTTGTTTCTGGTACGAGTGTGGCTACCCAGAGTGTTCTGCAAATTCTTCCCTGTTTCAGCACAAAGAAGAAAAATACAAACAAATATGGAAGATTTGGTTACCCAACTCAAGGTAGCTTTGTGTTTCAAAATGTCCTCCTCCTGCATTTAAAGAAACCAAATTTGTTTAAAGCAAAGATCTGAGATAAAATACCATGCTTTGCCCCAGGAAACTGTGCTGATTGATGTTTGGTTTGCAAACTGTCAGTGAACCACATACTGGGGTGTTCACAAAATACTAAGAGTTACTCACTTTTTACAGATGGGGAAATTGAGGCACAGATGTGATTGCCTTCCCTGAAGCTTAGTGGCAGAGCTGACAATGGAGCCTGGTTCCCTTCCGTATGGCACCCTGTCTCCTGGACCCCACAGCCTCCCATTTTCCAAATACCACAGAGACCAAGTATCAGCTTTTACATGTGCTGTCAAGGCAAGAGAGAGGTTAGAAGCCGGGGAGTGAGCACAGCGTTTGGACACAGCTCTGAAACTGGTGGTCAACCTGGGGGAAAAAAGAAGAAACAAGAAGGTGTGTTCCTGGAGAAGCAGGAAGGGTGGCTGAGGGAGTGTTCAGCAGGCCCAACCTGTGCCTCTACGTCCTGTTCATAATGTCCCAGCCCTCGTCCAGATGTGGGTTTTCACAGGAGGATGCTGTTAGAGCAGTAAGATGCTGAATCCTTTTGCATTGCTGAATCCCCAATGGCATGGGTTAATTGAATGGACATATTTCATTAAACAAAGCCTTCGCCATCTGTTCCATCACAATTATGAATGTGAAAAAGAACATATTTCTCAATTACAGCAGTGGGTGTGGGGGGAAGATATTAGTGGTTTTAAATGCCTGTAAAAAGTCTCTCTATGAGGCAGCCTTACAGCTACGAAGTCCAGTTCACTTCTTGGGCCCAGTCTCCCAGACCACTTATTTCTCTCCCTGGCATAGCAGCTTGACCTGGCTATGAGATGAGGACTTCTGTAGAGATGTGTCCCATGGGGTTGTCATGCAGCGTGGGAGGGGGACAGGATGGCTGTTGGCTCTGCTCATGCCTGGGACCAAGGCAATGGGGCAAGAGCCTTCTATGATCTGTTGTGTTGTTCTTGCTTCCAGGTGACGGAAATCCCATGTTTATGTAATGCTGGATCCCTCTCTTTTTCTGAAGGAAGGCATCTTCCTAGCTGAGCTAAGATACTGAGTAAAAGATCTCATCATTTATTTACTGCAGATAAGGGCAGATATTATACAGATGGGCAAAAATTGCCCTCCGAAATTAGAGACCCAGTGCTGTAGATTACTGTTTCTGGTCATGTTTTGCATCTCTGGCTAAGAGTGTGTTTAGTTACTACTTCATCCATTTGTCTGGCTTGGGAATCAGTGCCTATCAGCTGGCAGAGGTAAGAGGTGGATGCAGAAGCAAATGCCTGATGTTGTTGTAGGAGATGATTTCCAAGTCAGGAGGCAGTTTGCTCTGACCTTTAGGAGGCAGAGCTGATTTGTTTTGCTGCTGTGCTGTGTTTTTCCTTTGTGTTCCCATTAATCATTTTCGTTCAAATGAAACCTGCAAGTGCGCAATGTGCAGACCTCATTTCATTAAGCTTGTGTGTGTGTGTGTGCGCGCGCGTCTTTAAAAAAATACTGCAGCCAATTCTGTTAAATTATTAGTCCTGTATTTCTCAAATTTACTGTCACCCCCAGGTAAAATTGCTGCTGCAACTAAATAAAACTTCTGGAAATGAATTCTAGCTCCTGACAGCCCTTAAGCCCTTGAGGCATTTAAATTCTGGATTTAGCAGCAGGATTATTACTTCAGTGCAGCAGTTAACCATGTCTTTAAGCAGAGTTGCCTGTAATAGTCAGTCCTGATTCCACAGCACTTCTACAACGAGGACAGGGAAATAGCCCCTTTTGTTACATACTTTTAATGCAAGTCTTGGGATCAGTCATCCTGCACTGGTTAAAAGAAATGTTTTAAAGTTGCGGCCTGAATTACTTTACATCTGGCTTCTGCTGCATTGTGTATGCATCTCATTTCCTGACTAGGGCCTTCTTGGCAAAAATTTCAATGCACTTTTCTGTTTGTTTGCTGATATCATTGCTTTCCTAATGGCAGTAGCACAGCAGGGGGCTTCATTTTGGTCTTGACATTTTTTAATAGTTTCAAACATTATTGCTGAAGCCAGCTTGTCCTTCTGCACCGGTTCAGGAGATGATAATGGTGCCCTGCATGACTCAGCTAACATGGCTGTGACTACAGCGACAGAGCCAATGGTGCGCTGGGGAAGGCATGAATACAGGGGAGCTGGTGGATAAGGTCCTGCTCCTAGTTACCTCCTGGTTGTGGTCAGCAAATGGAGAGATGCTGGAGTAGGAAAGGGGAGTGAATCAAGCCAAGAAAGTTAAAGCACTGCAGAGTGTCAGCAGGGATACAGTGTTTTTTCTTTGTTCACGTGAATGTTGTAGTAAAAAGCCAGGTTGTATCTACTGCCTCTTCTTTACAGATTTGCATCTTGGACTATTGTCCTTCTGCAAATGCAGTGTCAGGAAATTTCAGCTGCTGTTGAACCAGAGACAGAACATGCCTTGGATTACAATGCCTGAGGCATGGTGTTGTGTGTGGGGAAGGAGATACAGAGCTTGGGGAACAAGGAAGACTACAGCTAGCCAGAAGGTATTGTGCTGATTTACTGCTGGAGATAATTATGTTGGGGGAACAAGTGGTGGAAAGGCTATTGATAATATCTGAGGACTTGGACAGGAAAGAAAGAGTTTCTTCTATATAGGCAGAAAAGAAGCTTCACCATGCTCTTCATCTTGTAGCTTCTTTGAAGAAGATCTTAGCTCTGCATTAGCATTAGTCCAAATGAAATTCTCCATGTGAATACTGACAAATAAATGAGTAGTTGAACTTGAGAGAATTTCTGGCCAACCTCTGCTGATTCCACCACAGACAAAGTTAGTCATGATGTCTGAGCAGTTGGAGCAATTCAAAGGTCAGGATCCTCCCTCTCTCCCCCCTATCCCCATCCCAGCTTTCACAGCTTTGAAGACGCCATCAGTCTTTGTAAGGAGAAACAAGGCTGGCTGTGTCCAGAGCCAGTTACACCAGCAGAGAGCCCAAACAGATTTCTTTTGTGTGTTATTTGTGCCCCTCTCCTGATCAGTGCAGCTGCAAGACATTTATAAACAGACCTAAAATACATCTGTGCTAATTGCTGACAACTTTGCTTAAGAATCAAAGTGAAGTAGACGAAGGTGCTGATGGTCCCCAGGCTTCTTAGAAGATGCCTGTTCACAGGCATCATAAGCAATCTTGGTCAARTCTCTAATGGGGGAGCCGCAAAAGCATTTAGATACTTACCAGTGAGAAACTGAATTACTAAATCCACTGGGACTTTTGCTGGCTTCCAGCTTCTTGTGCCTCACCAGGTTCCCAGAGCAGAGGAAGGCAGTAATAGGGGGACTGTATGTGATGTGATGGAGTCAAGACCTGGTTCAGCTGGGGTTATGAGCTTGGACTTTGCACTAGCCCCAGTGACATTTCCAGCTCAGCTGGCAGCCACAGCATCAGGCATGACTGAGACGAAGGCAGCAGCAGCCCTTGGACCAGCRGTGAAGCAGAAGCAATGGCACTGACAGGGGCAAGTAACACCACAGGTGAGCAGGAGACTGCAACACTGTCTGTGCTCCATACACCTTTGCACTCTTTAATGGTTTGTGGGCTGGAGATCAGAGCTACAAGAGAGTCAGCCGGGATTCAGCGTGGTGTCCAAACTAATTAGGCCTGGTGATCCTGTGCTGAGTAACACCGCAGCACTGAGTCCGTGCACGCAGATGTCTCTACCCCTCACTCCACTGAGCCGAATAATGGAGTGCTGACTGCTTGTGACAATTTAGGGGCAGTGCTCTGGCTGGAAGGCCAGTGTAAATTGGATGGCATGATGAGAATAGTAAGGACATAACTGATGGACTTAGCATTTTGTAGCTAGGAATAAACAAATGCCTAAGCATCATGATTTAAAATGAGTAAAAAGCGTTCAGCCCTCACCTCAACATGCTTTTGTATCCACTGATAGACACTACTAACACAATATTAGAGGCCAGCCAAATAGCTTTTACAAGCTTTATGCACAGATAAGTGCTTAGACACTCGTCTCTGTTTTCAAGCACATCTTAGGTCTAGGACAAAATGTGTGTGTACTTTAAGAAAAAGTACATCCCACTGTGGAAGGCATACAGACTGCTTGCTTCAGCTGGGAGACAAAAGGGTAGGGTCCTGTTTATGTCCAGTGGCCTCACAGAGCCAAATTGTCCCACTTTTAGTGCCTAGCATTGAGCCCTGTCTCTTCCATAAAGTACAACATGGCCACCATAATTGCAGCTTCTGACAGTGTGATCCATCTTGTAGACTGTGGTCTGCTTAAGACTATCCCTCTCTTGTACAGTGTCTAGCACATCTGCATGCCAGTTCTCATCAAAGCTTCTGGGTGCCACTGTCAAAACAAACTTGTTTCCTGGGACTCAAGTTTTCGACAAGGGCATCTGACTAGCTTCCCTGGAGGCCTCATTCTCTGCAATAGGCCCACAGGCAACATCTCAGCTATCCAAATCCTTGGAGTCCATTTAGGATTGCTCAGTCAGATGCCTACAATGATGAATAGTAGAGCAGAGAAATGGTGAACACGTAGCAGGATGCAAAGTGTCTATGTCAAAGTGTATCTGCAGCCATGCTGCCCAGGAGGAGGAGGGAGGGAAACTCTAGGCACGTAGGACCTTCATGCTTGTTGGACAAAAGCTGGGCACAGCTGGCATTGTGCTTGGGGATGGGTTCAGAGGGAGCTGCTGCAGATCTGGGCTGCGATTACATTGTAGAGCTGAGAGTAATGGCTAATTAATCTGCTGAGTGATGGAGACAGTGGGCAAACCCACCCTTCCTGGGCCCAATTCCAGCCGCAAGCGCTACAAGGCCCTGCTCTTTGCAAATGCAAAATTGCATGAATGCTGCTGCTGAATCTCTGCTCAGGACTGAAAAGCTGTGAGTAGTTTACTCTTCCTCTTCTGGTGAGGTTAAACTGAGAAAAGGCTGTTCCTTCTCCTCCCACCTTCCTTCCCCCTTTCCAAGTTTAAAATCTAGATAGCTGCTACAGAGTCAGTGAAATAAATGGTTCTTCTGGTTGTATTCTTTTTCCAGAAAAGTAAGTTGTATGTGTGTGTGTGCGTGCACATGCCTACACACAAATGATGCATTTTAATTATCCTCATAAATGATGATGAATGTGCATGTAGGCATGACTGCGAGCCAGGAGCAATGCATTCATTTGCTCACTGTTGCTTTATCCCTTTTGACCTTAATTTGTATCCCTCTAAGCTGGATGGGTGCATCTGTCAAGGGTGTACCTAACCTGATGGGACCAAAAGCCTGATTCAAGGAAACTCCATGTCATCCATCTCTGCCAGAGGCCTGACATTACCTGATGTTCTCCCACTCCCTTCCTCGTTGCCCCTCACCTTCTTGTGCTTCATACATTCTGTCTGCATTTGCTTTGATTGCTGAGAGCAGAGAGGCTGAGAGTGTGTAACACTGTCCCTGCTCCCTGACCATGCAGCAGTGCCTCGGTTCTCATCTGCTAAGGGAAGGACTGGCTGATGGGGCCAATGTGGTAGGCAGCAAAGTTGTGCAGCAAAATGTAAAGCATCCCATTAATTCCACTACCATCATTTTGCTGGCATGCATTTTGGCTGATGAAGTTGTCATTCATCAGATGACAGCAAGACAGAAGGTCAGTTATTTCTGACAATGGCCAAGGAGCTTGTTCTGACTAGCATGACTGTGCTATTGTAGAGGAGCTCTGATTTAGTCTGTTCCTTTGCATAGCTTTGCTGTGAAAATTCCCCTGGAGCCCGTCTCCTGCTGATCTTCCCATCTTAATCTGCACAGTGATTCCCCCCACCTGCAGTGAGTGTCATTTCAGAAGCATTTAGTCACAGTCTGAGGCTCTGCAGGGTTCTTTTCTTTAGGTGGAAAGAAGAGATGGAAGCGATTCTGGTAGGGGGATGCTGTCTGCAAGGTGTGAGTGGAGACCTGGTTCCTGAACCCTGTTTCTGAGGGGTGTCTGCACAGGCTTTTTTAACAAACAGCTTCAAACAAGTGCTCCTTGCACTCTAAAGTAACTGGAGACTGTGGAACTATATTAGGGTGACTGTGAGCCTGATTTTGCAGAGGCTTGATACGATGGGGGGACAATCATGATGATGCCCCAGCAGTATCACCATACCATACGCTTGTGATATTGACATTACTAACTGTGAAATTAGTCTTAGACTCTGCTCTGTGTTTGCACTTCATGGCCTGGCCTACTTTTCTTCAGCCTTGCCTGAGCTCACTGCTTCTCTGTGTCTCCTCTTATCTTGCCTTCCTCCTTCCTTGCTCTCCTGTTCTTCTCTCCAGAGCAGGGCTATTGTTAATGTCTCCTTGCTTGGTGGTGGGGAGGGAGAGAAGCTGGATGCAGTGTCCTGGCTTTAGTGCTGTCCTCTAGCCCTCCCCATCCTGCAGAGCTGCTCTTCATGGAGGGCTCTCACTGATGGGAAGTAGAAGGGCCCGAACTGGAGCACAGTTCCCAGCTGATGTACAGAGTCCTGGGGTTTACTGCCATCCTCCCTAAGAATAGATTCTCCACAGAGTCCCATTCAGGTTTTAAAGTGGTAAGAAAAGCCATGGTTTATGCCTTCCAGAGTCTAGAATGACCTATGGGGTGCTGGCGTGGGTATAGTATCACACAGCCTCCTCACTCCTTCCTAGTAACGATCACTGCAAAGACCCGGCAGGATGGCTTTCTCAGGCTAGACAGGCCCTGTCATTTTTCTGGCTCTTTCCAAGCAGCGCATCAGCCCTGACCTTGCCAGACTGCATCAGAACAAAAGAATGGCAGCTCTTCTTGCTCGCTTGTTTACTTATTTCAAGGCGAGTGGCAGGGAGCCTGGCGGTATTTGGCTTCCTTCTCAGGAGGCAGGGTTAGCAGAAGGTCTGCTCAGATGATGCATTGGGCAGATGGCTCAAGGTAACCCCCAGGGCAATGCTGACTAAAGAGCACAAACTGCACTGGGAAGTGGCCAAGTGGAAATCTGCATGGAAAAGGAGAGAGAGACATCGAAACAGGCAGTGCAGGGCCCATCCACGGTCATACCCCAGTGGAATCGTGCCTTACAAGCTGCATGGTCCATAGCAGCGTTGGGGAGGGGTGTGGGGACGCATGCACCATCTGGCCAGCGCTGCTGCCCTCCTTGGCAGGAGGAGTGTCTGTGAGCAATGGCTCGTGTTGCTGGTAGCCTGCAAGCTGCTGCTGTTTAGCATGCGCTGGCTGACTTGGTGTACGAGCCGAGCTGGAAAAGTCGTGAATATCTTAATGCTGGGAAGTGAGTGAGTCATAACAGGGATGAAAATCTGAGGTGGTCTTTCTCTCTGGAAAGTGGAGGACTGGAGGTGGCTGCATCATTGCAAACACTGTCTGGTAATTGAGGTTTTTTTTTTTCTCTCTTTAGTTTATGTGTGATTAATACAGCTACTTTTATGAAGCTAAAGCTCCTCAGCTTGAGCTATACCTTGCTGGATCCAGATGCTGCAGTACAGTTTTGACTATAGTCTAACAAATGTTACCCTTATCCACTTTGTCTTTTATATTAATGTTCATAGAGAACTAAAGTTTCATACTTTGCATGTGAAAAACACAATTCTAGCAAAACTAGATACAACGGGTTATTGTGCATGTAAACAGGATAACTGATTGCTGAGTATCCCAGTCTCTGCTAAGGCTGGGTCTGTTTGAAGCACATTTTTCAGTGAAGAGATGGCTTTGTGTGATACATAGAAAGTCCTATTTCCATCAGTATACCTGGCCAACAAGGACTGAGCTGGAATTTGAATTGTGAGAGAGCTTACTTGCTTTTACCACTAGTTTGTTCATTCTAAGCTAATCTTTTTTGCCTTTCGGCCTGTGACAGTCTTTTTGGAAAAGACATGCTGTATAGACTGAAGAAAAAACAGTGGTTGAAACTAATTGAGCTATAGGAACATATAATTTATGAAAGGAAAAACACTATTCTAGTCAGTGTATTAACTCATGACTTGACTTTTTAATGGCAATGCTATAGGTTAATTAGTATGTGTGCTGTTGTTATGCCTACCAAAGTTATTCACAAGGGATCACGGATCATGGTCTCATTAAGTAGGCCTCCCATAAAGACAGTCTTTTTATAACTAGTTTAATGTCCGTCTGAGTGCATGGAGAATTTTTTTCCCTTATCAGCAGAAAAAGACTGAAGGGAACAGAAATGGAAATACTCTTGAGTAACACAAAACCACACACTATAGAAATACTGATTGGGTGCTCAAAGTGGAATTATTTTCTCTTGTATCTTCATACACATTGGCTTTCTCAGCCTGTTTTAGGACTGACTGAATTCAGGCACTGAGACCTTGCTAGCACTCCTAGTTCTTCTGCATTAGAGGTAACAGTCAGAATGGCAATGATCTACCTCTCTCTGAACAGCCTGAGTGACGCGTTGTGCAGTGGTGAAGCTAGTTTAATGTTCTGTGGGCCTTTTAGTCTACACTGGTTGAACGCAGTAAATATCAAAGGTAATGCAGTGTTCTTCCTTCATATAGAAGAAAAAAAATTGCAGAATGACCTTTTATCTGTGAAAGTGAATAGATACAGGAATGTGTATATCTGGAATCTAAGAGGCAGAGAAGTCTTACTGAAATGCTATCCCTGACTAAATTTCCTGGTGTAAATCAGAAGGGAAGGCTGAGAAACGCCCTGACCTTTGGGCCCCATTCGCTGTGCATGTATTACACACCTTTGACCCACACATATATCATCTCTTTCTTTTTTCCTTTGTTTCTCTATAGCTCAGAATTAGCCTGTTCTCTGGCAGTAACAGGGTGGCTGGGATATTACAGCAGAAAATCTTGGTTGTTCCTGGAACTTCCAGAGTGATGGCAGTCCCCGCCAAGCCGGCTTGGGGATCTCTCTGCCCCATTGTCCRGCAGGTCTGGTTCTCAGAGAGCTTCTCAGCTTGGACTCAATGCCCACAGAAACGGGGGCTGGCACTGAGTTGGACTTGGAAGCAGTATAGTCCTCACTGGGGAGGGCCGAACTTGAACTCCTGCCCTTGCGTCTCCAAATTGGCCTGCTGAATGGTATTGGCATCTGCAGCAGGATTTCCCTTTCATCAGCATAATCTGTCCATGCATAATGGGGAGTCAGTTTTATTTCTTTCCACTTTCTCTTCCTTCTAAAACATTCTAACCAAAGCTGGAAGACTGAAATATTCTGCCTTGGCTGCAGTATGGCATAAGTGAAGAATATGCCACTGTCTAAGCATAGTGTATCTTCTGTCCAGCTCCTCTTCCCAGCATGCACATACCCACACATGAAGAAGTGGGTATTTCTACCTTTGATCACATATCTTTGAGAGAATTTGTAGGAACCCACACAGATAATGAAGGTGATTGTGCCTGAAAGTTATTGTGGCCAGTTTTAGAGGGATAAGATAAGTGATCACAATCAAGACGATGGCTGTGCATCTTCCACCTATTGGTTATCCAGAGAAGCCAAGGGTGGGTGAGTCTGGATAATCGCTCTGCCTCTGATCCCCCAGGTATTGTCTCTCCTAGGCAGGGATGAAGTTTATCTTTAGGTATGTTTGTGCCCCCCCATCATGCATGCTTTCTGCCTTTGCTAGGAACCGGGACACACCACCTGGCTAAATGTGACCACATGATTTCTGGACTAGAGCTAGCTCATTTTTGGCCAGTCTCTGCAGGTAGAGTGGATATGTGCTGACTTTGCAGACAGATGGTAAAGAAAATCATGGTAATGGTTTACTGTTGATCCTGCTAGACTCAGACTGGGGGTAAAAAGCTATAAACCTCAAGGCTATTTGTCAATTATCTTTCCCTGGAACAGTGTACACTTTTCTGAAAGGGAAAAAATCATGGGGAAGTTCATTTAATTTTTTGACTATTGCAGTCTGCACTAAAGATCTCACAGGACAAAGAATCCCTGAGGTATATAAAAAACACTATCAAAATCTGCTTTTTACTGTGCTTTGCCCAGGAAGGAATACTTCCCTGGTTGACAGAGACCATACCTGTATCTTCTTGATCTGAATCTTAAAAAGCAGATAGCAAGCAAAACTAAAGGTAATAATGACCACTTCCTTCCTGGAGAGAAGCGCAGTTTCTTCATTAAAGAGGAAGTGTCACATGCTTGTTCCTTAAATCCTACTAAATACCTGCTTAGCAGCATTATTGACAGGCTTTTCTCATGAACATTGAGCTGTTAAACTGCTCCTAGTTTACAGCAAGAGGTTAAAGGATTTCTCAAAGCTTCCAATGAAAGCCTTACTAACTGGATTAACTTCTAACATGGATTTAGGCTTTCAGTCAGATTAACCCCAATTGCTCAAAGTAGGTTCCTCTTGTTCATCTCCTTTTCCCTTTTCTTCTCTTTTTACCCTCAGCTTTTCCCTTTTTGTTTGTCAGGAATAATGGAATGAAATTAGTGCTTCATTTGAACAGCGGGACACACCATGTGCTTACGGGCCTAGGAAGAAGCAGACTGCTGCTCTGATGATGTGGACTGCATGTGAAACAGCAGTGGAGACTCAGCCCACTATGCTGGGCTGAGTGACCACGTGGCCTGTTCACATATGATTGTTTCTGTGGGGCATTTAGAAAATATGGGGAGTTATGAATAAGGGCAAATGTAGATTGAACTGCAGTTTTGGATTCTGTTTGCCTTTGCACTTCTCTTCCTCAGTTTCTCTTGGCAGCCAAGGATTGTGAACTCCTTTATAAAGTAATTAGACTATTTACATACCTAGCTGAGCAGATAGCAGGGAAGGTAGCTCAAAGATCTTCTAGTGAAGAGGAGCAAATAGAATAACCCATGGTCTTTGTAGCGCCACAGACCTGAAGTTAATCTAATTTAGGCTGTAGTTACACGTGTATTTCTTCAGCATCTTAGGAAGAATTAAGCATCATCTACTCTCCTACTTTTGGCTGATTGTTTCTGCCCTTGCACTGCTATCTGAGCCAGCGCGTGCATTTGTAAGCAGGATGACAGCCAAACTATCCACTGCTTAATTTAGAGGCGTTTTGTCCTCTCCTCTGTGCATTATAGTGCCTGTGCACAAGGAGTCTAGATCTGTCATGGAGGGGTGGATTCTGCAGCCTCTGTCACTGCTGTGTGAAGGCTATGGTCCTGGAGCTAGTCTCTCAAAGTGAGGATCTGCTTTGGCTCATTTCACAATAACTGTAGTGCAAAAATCTGTTTTAGCAAATGCTAAAGGATGGCAGGGAAAAGCAAAGAAAGATGTGAGCTGAAAGGAGCAGGGGCATGCAATGTGGCTGCTCTTGCCTGACYGAACTTGCAAATGAGTTGATTCCTAGCCCAGGAGATCAGCGAATTGAGCCAGCACTTTTGCTGTTTCTCTGTAATCTGCTCACAGCACAATTCAGACCTCTCAGTTATCTTTTTTCCCTGTGCATGATGAGCCATGCAGTGGCCACGTGATGTTTAGCACACCAGGGTCACTGCACTGTGACACGATGTCTGGCACATGCAAGAAGTTACAGCACTTGGCCACCTCTGGGGAGTGAGTCTTCTACCACAACCATGCAGAGCCCACCCTCTGGACAGTGGTGTGTCCCCAGGGAGAAAGCTGTCTCTTTCATTTAGCTCTCCCTTTCTGCTGTGCTGGCTCTGATCTGAAGTCCAGCTGGCCCAGGATCATGTTGCTAAATAGAGACCATAACAGAAGAAACATGGTATTCTTCCGGCTCCTAAGCAGTGTGTGCACCCTGTTTAATAGCTGCTGATGGACCTATCATCCATAAATGCATCCAGTACCTCTGGAGCCCTGAGTACRTCTTGGTCTTCAGAGTATCACTGAGTTCCTGTGCTGTGCAAAAGGTCTGTTTCTAAGCTTGCTGTCTGATGATCCCAGTGGGTACTCAGGAGATCCAACTGTCCCCTTGCCTTTCTCTAGGACCTTTGGGGTTTTGTACATGTCTCTTGTTCTGCTTTGTGGCTATCCCCCTTTCAAACTGTTCAGACTCTACACATCTGAAAGCCATCAGCAGGATCCAGGAGACCTGCTACCTCATTTCCCTTGAACAGCTCTCTCTTTCCCTGATCAGCTCTCCTGTGCATTTTTGGTCCTGTGTAGTTCTTAATTTCACATTCTTTGACTCCCTCCCAGCTGCCTTTATCCCAATCTAATCCATTTTTATCTGAATCACTGGCCTTCATTTCTGGTTTCCCCTCCACTCCTCTTTCTCTCCCACCATGTCTCTAATCTCCCAGCCCACCATCTCCCCTTCACTCCAGAGAGCAGCTCCTCCTCCTCTTTCCTTCAGCACATCAGTCTTTTCTCCTTTCTGCCTGGTCTGCACCAAACCTCTCCCAGCTGCCTAGCATCAACCTGTTCTTGCCTCATCACTGCCAGGTGATTCTCTCACAGCTCTCCTTCACCAGTTTTCTTCCCAGGCCTCATTATACATCCCTAAGGGGAACCCATGTCACTCATTTTGTGCTTTGCATCAGCAAATACTGTTTTCTTCAAGTTCTACTGTTTTCTTAAGTTTCTCCAACTTATGCTCTGTGCTCCTTTAATTCCTCCTGAGCCAAGGGTAGCAAACCTTTGATTCATTGACAAGACTGCTTCCCACTGCCTGACATTCAAATGCCCCTTTATTGAAAATATATGGGCTCCCCCTGGGGAAGAGCCCTGACTTCAATTGCACAGCAGTCAGGAGGCCCCCTGCCCTCATGATTTTCTTAAGGGTCTGTCTTTGAAGCCATTCTACATAGCAGCTGTGGCATAAAAGCACTTGAGTGTGACCAGGTATTGGCCTTGATGGATTTCCTAGGTTTTATCCCAGGCTCATTATCCTGGTTTTGGCATTACAAGAAGAAGAATGACAAATTTTAATAGCGAATCAGAGACTTCCTGATTCTCTCTCCGAGGGAGATACCAGGCAGAGCTACCAACTGTGAGGTCTGAAATGGGCTGCAGCCATCTCTCTGTCTTTGTGGACAGCACAGGATTGTGAGTCAAGCACTTGCTTGTGTAAGCAGACATTGCATTTGAGGTCTCTGCCTGTTGAGCCTGATCTCTCTCTGTTTTATGTTGCACTGGGCTTGGTCCTTTTGGTACTATTAATTACAGGGGTAGCTTCTACTGAAGATGAATTTTCTCCCGCCAGCCAGATAGAAACACAGGTGAGGTGGCATGTCAAGGCTGTTGGGATCTTTCCATGACACCTTCTGCAGCGGGGAGATGCTTCATACTCCCAGGATTCCATTGCACCCATTGGACGCAGCCTAATAATTTCATCCTTGGAGCAGTACTGACTGACTTAAGGGGCAAATCTCCTTGTATTCTGTTCCCCCAGCACTGATTTATATTAGGTTTTATATTAGTAACTCCCTGCCTTGTGTGATATTTCATATTTAAGAAACCTCTGCCAGGTGTTATCGGGGGGGGGGTAGCACCTAATAGGCAGAGTAGCAAGCACTAATACATGGTTCTGTCTGACCATTTTCAGCAGTCACCTTGCCTACTTCTCGCTGACACAGTTCTTACAGTAATTAATGAGCTGGCACATTACTAGGAGCCTTGTCAATGAATTAATCTCTGCACAGAGGCAACAGCTGAACACAGGTTCCTCTTGTTGTCTTTGGCTTTTGGGGAGCAGGAGAGCCTGGAAATAGGGAGGGGTCTGTATAAGAGTCGCTGCTCCAGGAGTGGCCAAAGTTGTGTACTGCATATATATGGTATATTTCTGTTTCCATCCTCTGAGTTTCGATATCACTAATTGGAGTTTCTGGGGTGGTTACTTTGCCTGGTGAGGGAGTACAACTCATTGACTTGATGCTAAGGGAGCACAGGATAGGTTCAGCTCCATCAGATGTGGAAACATTTTGTTGAAGCAAGCAAAGAAAGGTGAACTCTAGAGGGATGATCAACCCAAGGGCTAGTTCTTGATAAATTGTGATTCATTTTTGGTCACACACCAGGACAAAGGCTGGAAGTGTAGCAATAAAGGAAAACAGTGATTCTCTGTAGGACTCCAAACATATGTTTTATCCCCACCAGAGAAAAGATATTCATGAAGACAAGGAAAGAACATGCTCTTCCACCTTCCAAGGAGGGAACTTCCAAGGCTTTCACAGGGGAAACATGAATGAATGGGGGATGGGTCTCTGAAGTTCTCTCTGGTGTGAGCAAAGCAGAAGACAAAAGAGTGACAAGACTGTGGCTAGAAACACAGAGCTCTCCCTTGAGACTGTCCTGGGATCTGAGTCTCCATTGCCTTTGTTCAGTCCTCTTCTGGCAAGTGAGTTATTAGTCCAGTAAAATGTTCACAGAGAAGTCTCTTCCTCCAGTCTGACTCTTAAATGAGAAAACTTTGCACTTTTGCAGTAGAGGTGGAAATGAGTCAAGAGCATGGGTGGAGGGAGTGAGCCCAGGATTTGATATTACTTCTCTGTGGTCAGTGCTTTCAATCTGGTACTCCAGAAGCTGACCCRGGAGGGAGAGGAACAGGTTCTGAGAGGAACCCAGCTCTGTATTAAAGTGCATTTTGGTCTTATATGGCTAAACAAGAGCCAGTGGATTCAAATGCTAATGGTTCTTGTTTATTCTTTTCAAAGTTTAGAGCAACTCTGAAACATCCAGCACTGGCTCTGTGGTTGGAAATCATATTTTCTGTGGTTGGGAATCTCATTTAACCTCCTTGAAGATGACTTTTCAGTTTGGGAGTTTTTCCTTGGTTTAGACAGACTACTTCAGCTAATAATTTGGTTATACAGTGAATGTTTTATTAGAAATCCCAGGGCTGCTGGTATTAATCTCAGTATTTGTCTAAAGTACTTCATGCCACTGTTTGGAAAGAAAATGGTATATTTGCTTGAAGGACAAGGCAGCCAGTGAGAGCTAAGAAACGGATGTTTCCTCAGAGTTGCTGGGAGTGAGACATGGAATTTATCATCTGGTTTAGTATTTACTTGTTCTTTTCCATCTACTTGCTAGCCTCAGCCAGCCATGGGACAAATCTTACACCCAAAGCATATCTCTGCTTAGTTGACTATCCAAGAGATTGGAAAATGCTGCAAGGTCAAGTCTATCCACAGGTAATGAGGGGCTCAACAAGGTTAGGATGAAAAACAACTACAGTTGTGCACTGAAGCCACTGACTAAGTTGTCAGGAGACAAGTTTGATTATTGCCTGCCTGTGGGATGCTGGATTTCCCCAGGACTGTGCATGTTTCTCTTTCATTGACACCAAAGACATCTCGGTGATGAAAAGAAAAGTAGCATGACCGGTTTTCATAAAAATGTATTTCCATTTTAGGTTGAAAAGGGAGCTCCCCCACCCCCCTCAGGCCTTTCCCTTTCTAAAATCATCCAGGTGCATCAGAGCATTTCCAAGTCAAGTTGTCATCGTTTCAAAGACTGATTGCCTGTAATAACAGAGAGGACAGTGCAATTGGGTGCTAACGCTTTCATGCATAGATCTGTTTTGCCTAGTTCCAACCCACAGTACCAGAAGGCTTTTCACAGTGTTCCTCCAGCTTCAGAGGTTTAGACTGAGCTGGATTCTGCGCTGATTTTACAGTTGTACTTTGATGAATGTAGAATTACACTAAAATGTCAGCTGGAAGAACACATGAATCCTGCACTTATACCTAAGGACATTATTATGGTCAGTGATGCAGTTAACACACACATATCCAGTCCAGCATGGATACAGCGACTATCTTGCTCTGTCGAACTGCTAAACTATTTTTGGCTCACAGAAGCGCTTAGAAACTGCAGTGATAAACAGACTAGAAATGTTGACAGGGATGAAATATTTACCCTACATCTGCCTTGGTATTACAGGATCCTGAGAGTTTTAAGGTAAACTCTGTTCTCATTTGTGATCACCCCAAGAAAGCTGTAGATACAGCCCAATTTAATGGTTGAATGGAGTTTCTCTAATGTGTTCCCTTCTCTCAGAGATAGCTAATTTAGTTGGCGATGCTGGTTAATGACAAGAGAGAGTCTCCCTCTGTAGTCCTGAGTGCAAGAGTGGTGCTTCTAGAGGAAAACTCAGAGCTGGGAGGTGGCTCAGCTCTTTCAGATGAAGCTTTCCAAAAAGGTCTGTTGTGTGGCTGCAAGCTAGCAAACCARCCTTCATCTTTGTGGTGGGAGGAAGGAAACTTACCAAAAAGATGATACAAGTCAATAAAATAAAAATGTTCAGGTATCCTTAATGCTAGAAATCATGTTCATGCCACTTATATTAAGTATCGTATTCTTTTTTAGGTTAGAGAAGGCTAGCTGGTTGCTTCTGTTACATCATGTAGCAGAGAGTTCCAGTGGTTATTTATGCTTAATAAAAAAGTGTTTGCTTTATAGGTTGTTTAAGCAAGTTTTGTTTTAATTGCACTGATTGTCCCAAACTGTTTTCTCAAATGGCAGTGAAAAAGCAGAACTGTCCAAAATGGTATTTCGTGTGCTGTTCATGACTGTGTCATCTCATTCATCTTTCTCATTTCTGTTCAGTAGTCGTCATTTTTGTGGCCTTTCTCTATGAAGAAACTTCTCCACTATTTTTACAATCGTCCTTTTTGAAATTGTGTTAATTTTTTTACCATTTCCTTTTAGTTTTATGATACTGAGATAAGATGCCATTACTCACCAAGAGACCTGCTCTTGGTTTCTCTAGTTCACAGTATGTTGGCATTCTCTTTCTTGAGAAGATGTTTAAATACTTTAGATTTTTTGAGCAGATGTCTCACTGATCACACTGAGCTGATTGAAGTGACCTTCGTGTTCTCAAGCCTTTTGCCCCTCACCAAATGTTACAATGAGTTTGGATCCTTTCAGGCAGATTATTCCAACCCTTGCCACTGTCTCAAATGAACATTTTCTGAGGCTGTGCTGAGCCTCACATTTGGAGGTCTTTCTGAATTGTCTCATGAGGTCTTTCAAGCCTTGCTTAATGCTCTATTTCCCTGTAGATTTTTCCATCCCATTCTTCATTCTCTTGTTTCCAGAAGCTAATAGATATCTCCCGGCCTTGCACTAACCATAAAGCTTGTGCAGTTCTCTTTCCTCTACCTTGAAGGTTGACCATTTGAAATGCAGGCAAATTCAGTGTGGCTCTTTGTCTCCCTCAAGTGACTAGCACAAATACCAACCTCTATGTGATTATAACTTCCTTGTATGAATTAAAAACTGAGGTGTGCTGTTCCGCTTGAAGAAGCTTGCCTGCATTTTTTCTGTTCTTTCTTTGGAAATACAAACAAATCTGCAGCTTTTTTAAGAGCTGTGTATCTTTATTACAAAGATCTTCCATGCTTGGAAAAGTTAGGATGAGAAGAAGATGATCTCAGACCCTCTTTTCTCATTGCTGCTTGGATAGAGAAAAGATAAGATGGCTGCTGCAGACCCAACATTCTCCAACACATTGCCTCCAACCCATCTTACTTCCCACCAATCTCAGAAATTCCACACGTAAACTTTACCCCTCCATTTGTCTGATTAACTGAAATAGTGAGAACWGAGTTTTGTTGACTTGGGCTCAGCGGTGAGTGAAGGTGGCTTTGTCGCTTCCAACCTATACTGCTGTGTCCTCATTGTTCTTTGAGTTCTCATTGGCCTGAGAATCTCTGTGCTGCACTCTTTATATATACTTAAAGGAGGGCACTGACCAAGCTGTGCTGAGGAGATAAGAGCCACRGTTGCTGCTAGATACCTTAACTCAAACTCAGGACATAGGAGAATTGTCCTTTGGTTCCTTGTCAAATATACTCATTTTTTGCACTGCACCCTTTAGATTTGTGTACACAAAGAGAGTTCTTCCAAAGTCACCAAAAACAGCTCATGTCAGGGCAGGGACATGAATATAAGCAACATGGGGAACATTTGAGAAGATGGATTCCCAGTTGGCTGTCTCCAGTCTCTGCAGCAATGATTAGCCCAGCTCTGGATGACAGAGTGTATTAAAACAGAGATGACTCTGCCCTTGAAACATAGTAAGTGGAAAGACTAGTGGGAAATCTCTGAAAAACTTTCCTGCATTTAGATTGGRTAAGTGAGGACAGCTCTTATCTGTCTTTTGTACTTTTCCCTCAATTGCAGCAGCAGCCTAGAACTGAGCCTTTGGTGTCCTACCCTTCTCTTTTCTACCTCCCAGGATGAAAAAATAATGTGGCTTTTCTAGCGTCCTAACCCCATTCTGTCATTCCTGCTGCACTCCTGTGAAATGCACGTTAGACTACAATAAAGCTGGTGTGCAGCCAGCATGGAAATGGTATTGGCAAAGCTGTAATGGAGGCAGAAATTTATGACTGCAGCTAGGTGGAGTTCTGAGGGATTGTACCTGAGCTAATATTACCTTTCTGCCAGCCACTGAATTCAGCTATATCATTTTGGGCAGGTAAATCTATTGGTGCTATTGAAGTGTGGCTATCACAGTGTCTGCCCTTTTCTTTGAAAGAATTCTTTGCTTTTAATTGGAATAAATGATAGTCACATGTTCCACCTTCAAAAAGAGATAAAGAGAGGGCAGATATTAAGGAAAATAAATAGTTGAAAATTAAAAATATTTTCCTTATGTTTCATTCTTAAATATATGTATTTCTAGGTCATAAGCATCTGGAATTAGGTCAAGTGGAGCTGACCAGTCCAGGAGACAGTTTATGGCTAGATGAGACAGGGGGACATGTAGCCCACCAGCCACAAATGATTCCTCTGTTTTCATACTCCAGTGCTTGGTCTGTTGTGACCAGGATCCACAGGAGCTGCCCTGCTTGTCCACTGTATGTGGAAGTCCCACAGTCTCTCCAGAGAAGACTGTCCATTTTCTTTTCATTTATCTCTGGTGGGAGCTTGTGATGCTCAACAGTGGTGAAAATGGATTGCTAGGACCACTGACTACAGCAGGCAAACCACATGGCAAAGCAGATGCAGCCTGAATCCTAAGTCTGTTGAGACATGGTGCCAGAGTGGTTGAGGGTGGTGCTTTGGGCAGCCACTGACTGCTTTCAGACTATTTTTCCCTTCTTCCCCCATCTGCTGTCCCTTAGGAAGTGGGTACATTGCTCTGTCCCCAGTAATGACACCCCTCAATGCAGGGCTGGCCCAGGCCACAGCTAGGTTTGGGACCCACCTTGGGATCAGGCTTGGCGGAATTCTTCACCTTGGCTTGAACTTCATGATCCCCAATACCCCTTTCCTTTCTTCCTTTTCTCTACCTTTGCCATCTTTACTGAGGCTGGATAAAACAGAAAGGTAATGAAGTCCCTGGATCCAGTTGGCTGGAGACAGTCCCTCTGTTGCAGCCAGTCCAGTGCAGTCTGGTTCGTGCTCCCAGAAACAGGCTAAGCTTTAGCTCTCTTCAGTTTCCCATTTCTGCTTTGTTAGCACCATGGATCATTATCATACTCCAAATTTCACCTGGGATGGGAATTCACTCAATGGTTCTTGCTGCAAAATTTTGCAAGAAGAACTTTAGAGAAGAACAGGCAGCTAAAGAAGAGATACTTATTTCAGCAGGGTCTTCTCTTAGTTGTGGATGTGGAATTGTATAAGAGCTGAAATCTGAATGAAGAAAAGATGTACTTTCCCCTCTACTGCTGCCTCTTCCTCCTGTTCAGAGCAGCACTGATAGAAAGTTGATGCACCCTTCGTGACATTAATATCTTCATGTAAATAGTTTTATCATCCCTCTTAGCCAAGGTACCATCAGGTGCTAAAGGCATCATTTTCTGTTTATCTTCTTACAAGCGGCTGCTTCGGCAGAGCTGCAAAATTAACATTGTGCTGAGCAAGATGGTCTATGTAAAACAAGGGCAATCTATATAGAAATATGCATAATCCTTCACATTAGAATTTGGCTGTTAAATTTCTGATACCTCTCAGAGGTCACTCTAACCTAGTTAAGTTCTCTTCGGTAAAAGCTGCTATTGTGACTCAGAGCTTTTTTTCCTGTAATATCCTCTCCTTCGGCTTGTGCGCTTCAGGACTCACCTCTATCTCCCCTACCATGCTGGCTGCCTCCCCTGATTTAAATTGCATTACATTCTGCCGTTCATTATTTAAGGCAAAGCTTAATTACCCAGACACCATGAAAAGCTCTCAATAGTGGGGTTAAAGTTCCTTCAGTATTTCTGTTTCTTCTTTTCCTTTTGGGGGATTTTGACCACAAATGAAGCATGTTGAGGGAGGCTTCTTGTAGAAAATGTGCCAAGCTGGAACAGAACAGATGTGAATCCAGTTCCCTGCTGTGACACAGGTTTCCTGAGTATCCTTGGATATATCATTTAATCTTTCTCTTTCTCTCTCATTCTGCTGCATTCCCTCCCTTGCCACTTTGTGCACAATATTTACTTCTACCATCTAGCTTATTTCAATGTGTTTTTTCTTCCAGAGCAAAATCTGTATTAGCCAATGTGTACACAGTACTGTGAAGAGTAGAATTTCAGTGTTTGGACCTCACATTCTGTAATACCACACAAATAAATGCATTAAATAAATAATGATCTCTCCTCCCAGCTCACACGGCATCACTATACACTGATTGAAACAGAGTGATGCTAAGCTTAACCCTGATCTCCCTTGCCTGAGGCTTGTAATGAAGTAAAAAGAGGAGATTTATTTCCAATATTAGTGTGATAACTGTATGACCTTAAATGGAGTTCTTTTAAATTGATCTGGGGGATAAGCATGCATCTGTGTAAATACTTAGAGCCACTGGCTTCCTGGTACTGTGCTGTGTAATCTGCCCTTTCACGTATTGGACAGTGAAACCTGGATCACCAGTTGTCCTGGTTCCATGAAAGTAGTCTCATGAGCACAGCAGGGTGAGTGGCAGGTCCTAGCTTCTTTCAGGACAATTGCCAAGGAAATGCTTCTAGAAAGAAATGGTATGTTGGACTCTAAGACAGTGGAAAATTCCTGTAGCAGTCATGGGAAAAGCCCAGAAGATTGGTTTCCCATCCAATAACACACTTCGATTGTGAAGAAATATAATCAGATGTTTCTGGAACCGTGGCACGTCTACAGTGTTGACTTTCAGGTCCTAAGTGCCATTGCAAAGTACAAAAATGTTTGTGCCTGTGTACTGGGCAAACAAAGGCTAGTGGCTAGTCAATGAAACCTCAGGGGACTACTCTGTAGGGACCTCCTGTCTTCTGGCAAGCACGTAAAGCAAGTCTTGTTTCTAATTTGTAGGTGGCAAGATGAATTTGCAGGAAGTTCATTCTCAAGATGTGTTTGGCACAACTCATAGTAGAGTCCACATTCCTCATAATATAGATAAAAGTGACTAAATTAAGGCTGCAAACAAGAGTCTTGAATGAAAAGAACTCTCTTCCCCATGCAGAAAGGAAAGTAATTACATTCAGAGGACCCCAGAGAGTTCCTATCTCTGCCACTGATATGAAGAAACAGACTGAGAAAGATCAGTCTGGCAAACAATTATATGCTTATACTGCAGTAATCAAAGGGGCACAGGCACTGGACCTAGGGAATGTTGCCTTTCTTATTTGGGGCCCTTATCTGATAATGGCAGAACTGTTCTTTTGTGTGTTAGATTATGAGGCCGCTCTAGGATATAGAAGTTTCTGTACTGCAAAGTTTTGTATTGGCAGAGGAGCCTATTTCAGTGGACAGGGACAAGATGCTGTAGTTAGATCCTGATTCAGCAAAGACGCGCCTAACCTTCACCATGCAGGTAGTTTTGGAGGTATCAGTGCAACTAATAGTATTATTTGAAGTTAGTCCATTGCTTAAACATCTTGCTAAATTAAGGGGCAGAGGTTCACTCACCCTCTTGGTATAAAAACACTACAGGTTATTCTAGACAGCTCTCTAGCTTGTTGAAAAGTTTTTAATGACTAATTTCATTGCAGGAGGCTTTGTTATAGCTGTTTTTGACCATGTACTTGGGGTTTTGGGAAGGCTGGGGTCTCTTCAGTAGCCTTAAAGGATCAGAGAAGAAATGGGAGGAAGGACTTTAAGAGGTTTGTTCTTTATCTATTTTCCACCCCTCCAGCAAGGATCAGCTCTACATATGTCATTTCTGACAGGTGTTTATTCTTCAAAGGCCTCCAACAGTGAGACTCTACAGCGCCCCTAGGCAATCCACTCTAGTGCTCTACTCTGCTCACTGTTAAGCTTTTCCTAATATCTAACCCTGATCTCTCTTGCTGCCACGTAAGCCCATTATTTCTTGCCTAGCCATCCTGGTCATGGCAAACAGGTTATTTCCTTTCTCTTTGTAACAGCCTTTATGCAATTGAAGACTCCAGCTCATTTTCTCTTCTCTGCTTGGAACAACTCCAACTTTCTCATTGCTCCCTCATACGTCATATTCTTTGACTGTTCACATTGCTCTCCTCTGGACTTTCTCCAGTTGTTCCACTTCTTTTTGAGGTCCAGTGCTCAAAATGGGTTGGAACAGAGGCTTTACTGATTCAGGCTGAGGGTGAGAAATCAGCTACCTTTGATTACAATGCATGACATGTTCCCATCCTCATCATATACTGGCACAAAGACAATTTTAACTAAGACAGAAAATGGTAGAAAATTAATTTCTTCTTGTGGCATTTTAGACTTATCTGGTACCTCTCAGATGATGCTATTAAGTATTATTACAACTCAGGTTCTTTCTTCAAATCATTAAATCTCTAGGACAGCTAGTGCTGATAAAGCGACCGTTCTTGCATTAGTCTTTGTTCTGGGTGTTGACATTTGAGTGGGTGCTGATAGCTGTTCCCAGGGAATCCACATTGACAGTCAAGGCACTATGATTAGCTAGTCTCACAGGCCCTGCCATTTAAAATTAGAGGGCCTAGAGGTGGGTTTGCAGTATTTCTGTCCCCTAAGAGACAATGTCACTGAGATCGAACATGTGCTTTGTATCAAGAAAATAGGAGCCACCTGACCACTTCTCTCACCGTTTCCTATTGTAATTTCCTCTTGAAGGCTCTTTCATGTGCTTTCAAGGAAAACCAGGCTAGCAGACTCATCTCTGCACTGATGAAGCGTAGGGGCAACTTCCTCCCATTACTAATAACAGAGTATTGCCCAAATAGAGAAAGTGAAAGATGAAAAGGCAATGGGACTTCACCTGCCTGAAGGACAGAGTTTGCCCATTACTGTCAAAGAAGTGAGGAGACAGACTGTTTTTTCGTATTTTCTGGACTTTACAACCAACTTCAACAGGTACCATGTTTCCAACTCCAAAGGGAGCATGTCTTTGATAAAATCAAAATTTAATCAGCTGAGATTCAGGTTTCCCCTCCCATATTGTCATTTATTAGCCACAAAGGCTGCCTCTCATTGCACTGTGGGAATCCTGTTAATAAAAAGGACCCCCTGACAATGATACTCCTTAAAGAAGGTCATTGATCATGTTACAGGGAATTAACGGTGCAGCTAACTTCAGATTGCCTTACTCAGATTCTTCCCCTAAGAACCGTTAATTGCTTTAAAGAAATCCAAAAAGGGACACTGTTCAGGGAAAGTAAAATATATGAATGGGGACACTGTGGACAGGACAGCATGGCCTCTGAGGTCTTTCAGTCCTGCATCTAGTCAGATTCTCTTGGTTTGGTGCAGTTCTCTTGGTGTGACAAAAGTCCCATGTCATGGGATTCACCTCACCCAACTTTAGGCTTCACCAAGACAGATCTTGATGAGTCATCTAGGGAGAGATTCAAGTACCTACCTGAAGAGGTACCTGAAGTATCTGAACCATGATGTCTGAGATATCTACACAGGGCTTTCTGGAGATCCTGTCTGGATAGGTGGGACCCCTGGTTATGTGAAACGGCACCAAACATCTACGCTTAGAAACCAGAATGGCTCCTGTAGACTTTGAAGAGATCTAGAACTTCCCAGGACAATTCAGCCCATCCAAAAGTATCTTTAGAAAGTAGACATGTATGAAGGATTTGGAAGGAAACTTCAAACTTGTGTGATATTATTCTTGGATTTGTCTATTATTGCAAGTTCCTAACTCACTCTCCACAGAGGGTGGACCCAGTACCTTCCAACCTTGGGCCCTGAGCGTGCAAGTGAGAGAGACAGTGCAAAACAGGAATCATAACAGTGTCATGCTAAGTAGAAAAGCTGGGGCACTTCAAAAATCGTTGCAAAGGAAAATGGAAGGAAACATAGAGTTCACTTTTAAGTGCATAAATGTAGTCACATGGTAAAATAAATAAAGTGGGAAGATTTTTAACTTCCCCAGTTTTCAGGACTTGTTTTCTCCCTGGTATGCTGTGGTTCAGATTTGCCATGAAACTATAGGCTGCAGTAGAAAAGAATCTGTTTAGTTTTGCTTTTCTCCCAAATTTTCTTGTTCATAGCTATAAACACTTGGAAATCCTAGCAGCATCAGCAAAGCAAAATGCTATCCTCATGCTCAGGAGAACATAAAAGAAGGTTGTGTTGACTGGACCCCAACAGCTCCAGCACATGCAACTTCAAGACATGGTCAAATGGTTTGTCAGCTCCCTTGCATATTATGAATTGTAATAGATACTAGCTGGCATTTGGGCTTCTTGAAAGCATGCTACATGGAAGCAACCATTTCTGCCTTGCGTAGTATGGTCACACTAATTAGTCCATGGTCAATGCTCCCACTCTTCCCAGCCCCATAGATTTGTTGTTGTTTCATACCCTGCCATTCAGAGGTGTGATGAAATGCAGTAAAGGCAGATACTTGCCTTATCTCATTGCATTCCCTTGCTTTGTGGTTACATTTCAATTCCAAATTTGATGTGGATTCAGCCTTGGGAAGGGGAGAGGTTTCATTAGATCTGCGGAAAGAATAGAACACTACAAAATGTAGAAAGAGGCAGACGGAAGATCAACTTTACAGTCATATTTGACCTACCTAAAGGGCAGAACCAATACATTCTTGGTGGTTCAGGTTCTGGATATTATAGAGTTCTCGCACAGGACAGGCTTTTTGGCTCTTTTTCTCAGTGCTGATGAATATATATATTTATTTTAGAAAAACACTTAGCCAGAAGGAAGACAACATGTAGTGAAAGATAAATTATGCAGATAATGTTCTATTATGTGCACAGAGTAAAAAGTACAAGGGACATGAATTTCCCCAGGGAGACATGTCAGAAAGAGGGGAGGCTGGGACAACATACAAAATAAAATAAGAAGAGGAAGAAAAATCAAACTGGAAAGTAGTAAGTTCTGGCAGATTTTGCTTGAAGGAGGAACAAGACTGAATGAGCAAAATATTGTACTGGGGGGAATTCCTTCCAATGAAATGACTGTATAATAGCTGTGCCACTTATCAAGGTCACTACTCCAACTCATGAGGACAGAGTTTTGACCCTGCAGCTGTTTATGAGGCTTGGAGTAGGTGACTGGAGAGTGTGAAAAGAATCAATGTAGAAAACAACTGGCAGCATCTCTTCCCTCCAGTCTTACACTTTGCTGTATGGGGGGGACACACCGGCTTTTTTAGATCCTGTCTGTGCTATATGACCCACTGAGGTCTGACAGTATCCATTCCTGTGGGTTGTGTGGCAATGCAAGTTCACATACACCAGGCCAACCAGCCCCTGGATCTTATCAGAGAGAGATACAAAAACACTGAAGAGAGTGGAGGAATAATTGTACTTGAACTGCAGAACATGGAGAGAGTCTGAGTGGGCAGTATCCTTTCATCTCATCAGGAATAACAAGAAGATGGCAAGAAGATGCTTCTAAAATCTCTCTCGTTTCACCCCCAGAGCTGTTACYTGGCAATGGCAGGCCCTCAAAGCTAGTGTTTTGGATCAGTCCTGTTACTGCTTGCGCTAATGCTGAGGTCTGCTTCAGTAGTCCTTCTGACATGTTTATGCTTCTCTTTCGTAATGTGCAGTAGGCTGAATTGTGTCTAGATGGACAGATTAGGGGAATAAAATAGATTGGTGTTTTTTTTTCAACCCTTGAGATAGGTCCGTAAGATGGAAGTCTCCTCCTGTGACTCAGTGGATGCAGGTTTTCCTCAGTGTGTAGTCTCAGATTCTCTGACCTGGCTTTTGGCACCCCTGAGATGAGGTACTGAAAGGATGCAATATTTTACGGTGCATGCTGGAACCATTGGCAGAAATGTAATTGACTCTTCCCATGTGGTTGCCATTACAAGCTCCATTGCAGATGAAAGATGAAAAACAAATGTAAGTGCTTGAACCCCTTTGGTTCTCCATTCACATATATGTTCAAGATGACCCTTGTGCTATGTATTGGCATCCTGCAGTCAGAGTCACTGTAAGAATTGCTGCCATTCTACAGGCTCACCATGCTTACAGCTCCACATTAAGAAAACCAGTTTTTTAGTCTTCTGGGTTTCTGTTGATTCCTGCAGGGTTAGGACTTTTCTTTTTTTTCCTGTTCTGCTCAGTGCGTAATTGGCCAGACTACATTTCTGTCTCCTCTCCCTTATAGCTTTCCACCAGACACAACTGGAGACAGGACTAATTTGCTGATGTTGTACAAAGAATTCTCTCTCTGAATATCTGGCTGATGGGATCAGAAGAACTTAAAGATGGTATTGGATCAAAAGTCCATTTAGGCAAGTGGTTCTCCATTTATTTTGGCTCAGATCGTTGCTGCTTCCTTTTGGTTGTCAAGTCTTCCACCTCCTTTGCTATTTACATCTTTCTCCCTTTGTCCTTTGGATTCCTGAGTCCTTTGGCACTCTTGGGGCACTAATATGCCTTTCACAACATCAGTACGATAGATTTGAGGGATACGGGAGAAGAAGATTCATCATGTTCCTTGTAGCTAATACACTGTCATAATTTGTTTTCCTTTTCTGCTACTTCCTTGCCACAACAACTACATCTTGGAGGCCAAACAAAGAGACAAGTCCAGATGACTTTCTTTCTGCTTACCCTCTCTCTCTCTGGCAGAAGGTGAGATATGCAGAGTGGCTGTATGTAGACTGTTTTTCATAGCCACTGATGGTTCTACCCTTGGTGGATTTGTCTAATCTGAGTAGAATTTATTGGCCTTGATTTAAAGTTATTCCCTATCCCCTTTGTAGCAGCTACTGACAAAGCTGCTATTCTTATGATGGATTTTGCTGGGTCTAGTCTGATAGCTCACTTATGACAGGCCTGCAGTCAATATCTGAACTAGTCTGTTAAAACAGTATCATCTCTACGTTTTATCTTTCTCTCTAACCCCCAGCTCTTATTTAATCTAAATATTAACCATCATTTATAGTGCTGCAAAAGCAGTTACTGTTTGCAGTATTAAGAGGAAAAAAATCATAGGACGTAGCAGACAGAAAAGTTAAGTACTCAACTTCCGCATCTTAAGTTGCTGTATCTAATAAGGRATAAAATATCTACTGTCTCATAACCTTCTACTGGAAAAGAGCTCTCCCTTCTTGGCAAAGCAACTTACATGATGCTGAATGTCTCTCCATCATTAGTAACCTATCTGTGGACTCACAAATTTGCTGTATTTGAGCTGTTATTTACCCTTCAATTAAAATGTCTCCAGGTTTTATTCTTGGCCTTTCCTTGTACTGCCTGTAAGTGTATCTTTTTGTGTAGTCGTTTAGCAGTACTTTAAAAAACAGCAGGTGCCCCCTTTAAACAACATCCTACTCTGATAAAATTCTGGTTTGTCAGCAAACAATGCTGTGCGTATTTCTTTCATTGTTTTGTAATTTGCAATTACAAAATGCTTTTGCATTTTAATAGGATTTCTATGACCTAAGAGATAGTAAGAATTATGTTAGAGAGGACACAGTAACTCCACACTCTAGCCTACCCTAAATAGCTGGGCTTGTTTCACTTGAGCAAATTATATATTTATAACAAACCATTATGTCATCATAATATTTCAGCAGAGATCCTGAAGCTCCTACTTACATGAATTTTCTTTTGAAGGGTTAATCAGAAGTGATGTACCATCAAGTTTATGTGCTTTAAAAACACAATTCTAGACAGCACTGTCCAAACTGGGCAACAATATTTAATCACTACTATATAGACCCTCTCTGTTCACCAGTTTTTCCATGGTCTCAGATCAAAGCTTAGGCTGGAGAGGTGAATTTTATACCAGCATTTGAAAGTCAAAAACCTTTCTTGACCTACATGAGAACCATATCTCATTCTCATTTAAGTAGTCTTTATGCTATACGGACCATCTGGTGGTCTCCTAAAAGTGTCCAGGAGTTGAACCAAATGGAAGATTTTGAAAATAAAAACTGCTCCTTGTGTTACAGCCAGAGGATAAGGCAAGTGCAGTGCAGGAAGATTGCTGTGTTGTGTTACCCCCAGCTCTTTCCACTGAGTAAGAGGCTAGCTTAGATTCTGCACCGGACTGGAAATGGAGGCTGAGAGATAATATACTGTGATTGTTCACCCTGGAGGGGAGCATACTGTCATGAAGAAAGTAGATCCAGTGCAACCCATATTATCCCTATAGGTGTTGAAGATATACAGGATTGTAGAAACTGTGTTGTTCATTACTAAACAAAGAATTTTAATTTCCATGAAGGCTTATTCAGATCCTAACATGACCATTGAGCTAAAATGAGTTAGAAAATAAAATATTTCTAAGTCAGAGATGCCTCTCAGTGTTTTTCAAGAGTAATGCCCGGCAGTGCATTCCGGGATAGTGCGGCAGCTGTAGACATAACTGAGTTTGTACTGACAGTTTTAGAAAGAGATAAATGATATGTGCTGAAGTGATCAGGCATTAGTGTGCATGTCAGCATGTCTGCATGCTAAATATCTTGTGATCTTGCAGTCAGTATATGGGGAAACTTCCATTCAGTAGGACTTCTGTCTGAAGAAGGTACACACCACACATGCAGTATGTTTATTTATATGTCTGTACAGTCAGACTGCAAGGCTGGGGCTCTGGCGCTGGGCCCAGAGCCATTGCTGTTTTGAATTTTTTTGCCTGGCTACTTTGTACTTTTGGAAAGCAAGGAGAGGTATGTTATTTTCCTAGTGCCATCTTTCTATGATCAAATATGTAATCAGAGCCCAGTGTTGCTAGATTTCCTTTGATAAGTAGAAGAGCAGTGTGATGCCATTTTTTACCTTTCCATCTCGTTCCCTTTTAACAGACTTTAATGCATCATTGTATGTCAGGAGCATTTCACGTTAGGATAAAAATAAATAGGTCCCTGTGTCTGCTTAGGATATGTGTATGGTGTTTCCCGAACCTCGGCTTTTCTCTTTGTGAAATTCTGCTCAGAAAAAGCTGGTCACAGATGAAGATAGTTTGTCCTTTTGCCCTTGTTAAATCCGTGGCGCAGGGAGGATGTTGTTGTATTGCTTCCTGTCTTGCTGCCACTGAGGTCACTGTTCTGGCAAAGAGCAAGACATGAACAGCTGCAAGAATCCAGTGATGGCCCTGCTATTGCTTTCTGCAGGGATGAACGTGGAAATAAGTGTCAGGGAAAGGAAATTGCTACCCACGTATTCTCTGTCCAGGCCACTCAATTGTGGGAAGGAGTTGGCAGGTGGCTCCTATTTCTTCTATGGAGGATGGGGGGCTCTTCTTCTTCCATCTGCTAAGCCTCTGCTCAGATAAAACTGCCATAAAATACTTTCATTCCTGATTCTTTACCTCATCCCCAGTTCAGGCTTGGCCTTCATCCCACTCCACAGCCATGTGAAGGCTGCTAATTTTGAGCACTTTCTCTAGAAGCTGCACCCAGAAGCTATTTCTGCTCCCTTTTCCAGGGGGTGAAGGCCATGCTTCACAAACTGGGACAGTAAGGAGTAACCATCCTACCTGACAGCAATCACAAATGTCCCTGACCGTGTCCTTTGTCCATTGTGCAGCTAAACACGTTTGCTAACATTCATATAATACATGGGAAATACGAATATAAGGCACAGAGACAGCTCATGGCCTGAGAAACATTATATAGATGTGTGAGTGAATTTGTTTGTTATTGTATGGACTCTCTCTGGGGGGCACTGACTCTCTGGTAAACCTCTGTTGTCAAAATGGTCCTCAAAGAGTGGTTAAAAGCTAGCATGTTATGACAGGCATCATGGGGAGAATGAAGGTGACTGCCCATCATCAACTGTTTTGAGTGGAAGTCTAACGTGGCAGAAAGATGGAGCCAGCATGGACAGCGCTTGTACAGTGCATATTGTCCCCTGGAAAGACTGCCTTTTCAAAGCTGTATCTTCACACCTTTACAATCTAAGTAAAGTGGAGAAATAAATCACTCTGCACAGTTGTCATCCTACTCCCAGTACTACCAGCCAAAGAGTTTAAATATAGCTAAACCACTGTATTTCCTGAGAATAAACTCTCAAATACTCAAAATAAATTACTTGGTCCCTGTATCACAGGAATGATTTATAAAGCAATTATACTGGGAATTTTATTCTCCTTTGTTGCTCTTATAGATTATGGGTCAATTAGGTATTTTACTTCTGTAGGAGCACATCCTCATTCTGTTATAAAACGTGTGAACTTGGCAAGCTGGAGTTGGTTCTGTCCCTCTTGCAAAACACCTCCAATTTGTGGCAAAACTTTTAGCATCATTCTGTCAAGGTCCAGATCTGTATTTTTTATGCCGTTCTGTTTCTGTTTGTTTATTCCGGAGGATGTCAGCATGAATGCAGAGAGTTCCTTTCTATTAAATCATGTTTCCTCATCCAGTCTTCTCCTCTTCTGTCTGTCATCTCATCAGACTTGGGATCTGCAGATAATGTTCATGGTGCAGCTTAGTATGTACATAATCATCCATTGAGGAATGGATATCTTTGAACTTTTGGCATAGCTCTACAGCATTAGTCATGGGGCTGAGGGGCAGCAGCTATGTATGTGTATGATCTTCCTCCCTAGCACTTCCCAGTCTCTGAGTTTTTTCAGCTCAGAATTTCCCAAGAGTGATATGATTCTCAGTAACCCACACTGCATCTCTCTTGCAGCTGCTTGCCCAGGGTGTGTCCTTGAATATCAGCAGTTCTACCATTCTTCTGCACCAGCTACATTAGCTTTTAGAGTGAAACCTATTATCCTCTACACTGGTGCAAAACTATAGTTACGCTAAAGCCTTGAGCTGAGTCACTTTTTATTGGTGAAATCTGACCAAAGAAGAGAATTTGAGCAGGACAGTTAATGAATATAAAAGAGGAAATTCAGGGGAATTAGTTTTATAATTATGCTCTTTTAACTCTCTTAAGCCTTGCACCACTTCAGCAATGCAAATTGATTAGTATATATTAATTCTGTGGTTAATATGGGTTTTTCTGTTCCTGTATGTTATTTATGTCAATATAAACCAGAAAGGGAATCCAGCCCAAGGGTCTTGTATCATCCTTAAATTCCTCCTCCTCCTTTTTTTGCAAATTAGAATAACAATGCCACAGTCTTGAATAACATTGTATTTTTTTGTTCATATAAGCTATACTCATCTTCCCTAGCCATAGGGAGATTGAAGCTGAAAGAGAAACAAAATCCAATCCTCGTCACATTTCTACAACAGTGATGTAAGACCCCAGACAGATCGTTCTGGTATTCTGATGCCCAGCTTTTTTCCTGTCCTGGATGTGACTCTTACCACCCCAGCATAGTTGCAGGAAGTGGCATATGTTGAGCCAGACTTTTCTGAATGTCTGACTCTCCTTCTCACCTCTCTTCCCACATTTCAGTTCAGTTAATGTATGAATACAACAAACACTGCAATGATTAGGGCATCTTACTGTATTCACAAATTATTACAGAGCAATTCCAATTTCAGTGTTGGTAGAACGGGTAAGTAGTCAGAAAGAATAAAGTAAATGACCCTGCTAGTGTGAGCTGAAGCTCACTGTAGTCAGTATACTCACCTAACAGATAAATACTGAATAAGATAAAGCCTGTGTAGAAACTGGACTTAGGGAGCTTTTTTAGCTTTGCTGTCACTCTGGATGAGATAGCACCATAGGTTAGAAGGGTGAATTGAAATCATTGAAAAGATGGATACTGTCCATGGCATATTTCTCTGAAGATGTTCTTTATTCTGTTTCCCCGAGTTGGGAGAGAAGATCTCTAGTATTTGTCTGCCTACTATTGTATTGCCATTGACTAGTCATGAGTATTTACGGTTTTCAGTTATTTGCTTCTTCATTCACTGGAGCCATTTAGGGCTTCCTAGTAAATCCACCAAATAACATGAGGAACCAGAGGGCATGTCTGAACTCTGAAATTTTGCTGGCCTGGCTGTCAGCTGGGAATGTGAGCAAAACATACCCACTAGCCAGCATAGCCATGATGACCAAAGCTCTGAGGCACATACAAAAATGCAGATAGCCAAATATTCTTAGGCTGTGTCTCTGGAGAAGTATTACAACTGGGCTTGGAGAAGACCCCTTCTGCTGATGTAAAGTGCATGTCTTTTTTGGGTCATTGCCTGTCTACTTACAGTGACAAGAATTTTAGTGTAGACAAGGCCATTTGATATTTTCTTCTTGATAATATGTTTCCTTCCAGCTGAAATACTCCAGCTATTTGGATGAAAATTGTCTCTCAAACAAAGTAGATGACAACATTTCTTTCCCTAAACATTTTTAGTAGTGTGGAAGAGACATGATGGAGGGCACAGATGGAAGAACAAGTTACATAGGGAAGGTTAGTGGGTGATCTCCCAGAATGTCAGCTTCTCCACAGTAAGCCCCAGGACACCCTCTTCTCTGTTTCCATAGAGCAGATGCAAAGTAACCGAACCCTTTTTTTCCTGAGGATAAACCACTTCCATGTGCATCTGGTTGAGTGTGAGGGATGGGAATATGCATACAGACAATTATGATGGAGTAGAAGCCTTGTAAATTTATACCCAAACTTACCCCCTGGTAACTCATTCATCTGCCCCTGTCTTGACAGGATGCATGTGAAATAGCAGGACAATAAAAGCTGTTGTTATGCTGAAAGATGTTAATAGCTGGCCTCAGGGTGAGCTGGGTTTCCAAGACAATCAGTGATGACACAGATAACGAGGTGGAAGCATTAGGCTCTGAAGAATGAACAATCAAGCCTTTATTTTGTAAGGTAAAGATACACGGGGGTGTCTAAAGGTGTAGGTTTTATAGGATTTTATTTTTATGGAAAGGACTTTGTAAGGGAGTGGTTTATCTGAAGTACTGGTTACACATAAGGAAATATATGGCAAACATAGTTATACAAGACTATACCTTACGGGGAGAAGGTCTAAAGGCATGCTCAAGGGCACTGGGCATAGCGCCTTCTGTACCTTACACAGTGCAGCGCTCAACCTGTCTGCCACACTGCAGCATCACACTGGGAACAAAAGGAGACGACTGTCAAAGAAATATCACATTTAACTACTTTGGTATCCTTTGGGTGGTTAGAGATGTTTCAGTAAAACTCCTGTCATAAAATTCAGTCTTTCAGAAAGGGAGGCCGTGATATAGATCTACCCTCTCTAAGGAACTGATACACAGTGAAGCTCCCTTTACTTTCTGTTTCTTTTTGCCTGTTCTGTTTACACAACCCCCTGTCTCACAGTCCTGTAACCACAGGACTGGTTGGGAGGGTATGGTTATAGGGCTGCTGCTGTTTTGTGATAATTCCTAGTCTAAATTTGGATCAAGTTGGTTTTGTCTGAAAATGCTGTCTTTTCCAAGGTGATGCTTTTATGAAAGGACTTAGGAACAATCAACTAGAAGGGATCTATCTACTCCYATGTATGTAGGCAAACATACAAAAGCGTTCAGAATTTTGAGTGTTCTAGTTTAAATTTAGATGTTTAAAAGTCTCTAATCTAAACAGCTGTGTAGATTTGCTCTATAGTTAGGAAGGAATGAGACTTTCAGTGATCGATCCCATTTTTCTTGGAAGGCTATTTTAGGATAAGACAAATGGTCCTTGGGAGGTGTTTCTCTCTCTGTTGCCTACAATAGAAACCAAGACATCTTGCTGGGTTATATGCCTAAACTCAGTTGAGAAGAATACCATCCAGAGTTCAGCAGAGTTGACAGAAGTTTTACTCGATGAGCCCCTGTATATTTCCCAGCATCTATACCACAGTTGTAAAGGACAATAACCACAACTACACTGTGCCACAGAAAGAAAGCAAGGATATCCTAAGGGAAAAATGCACAGATAATCCTAGGAAGTGCTTACTTGCACCTCAATTTGGACATGTGACCAGCAGCAAGATGATGAGTGAGTAAGCAAGAAACCTGAGCTTTCTAAGGTGGTGCTAGTTGTCATAACTGAGACCTACTGCTATGACTCAGTAGGCAAACTGGCAGCATATCAGAACCTTTGAAGGATTAGCACACTCCAGAAATGCCAGTTCCCAAAGTTGCACAGGTGACTAACAGATGTGGAATAGCGCACGTTTTGATCATAGCATCCATAATATAGGTAAAGCCATTTGTTTATTTTAGCTTTCATGTTCTTCTTGCCCTGCTGTCCTCAAAACAGATAACTTAGATCAAGCTACTTAATCCCATGGTGAAACAAAAATGTAACTTTTGTGATTAATACCTGTGAAAAGTCAGAGTGACATGGTTATAAAACCGTAAAGGTTCAGGTTCCTTCAGGGAAATCTAGTTGCACTCACTTTGTTGTCAGAATAATGAGGCCTCTCTTGTGTGGTCATGGAGTTAATGCATTTGATGCAGGTAGAATGATTATCAAATCATAGTGACCTCTCTGGAAGGAGACTAAAAGGAAAACTTTTCAAAGATGGGTGGTCTTACATACCTAGAGGACACATCCTTATGGATTAAATGTCCAGAAAATGATGATATTCTGTAATTCCACACTGTGTCTGAGAGATACCACACCACTCTATGGCAAGGCCCTGAGCCTGTTCCTTTGTAATTACCCCTGATGGTGCATGTATTTTTCTTTAACATAGATTAAGGCAAAATTCAATGCATATGTTCCTTGGATTGTTAATGCCACTGGGGTTAATGGGTACATAATTAGTGACGTCTAACTCAAATGATCAGATGTTATGTATTTGGTGATTTTGCTTTCAGCTTTCATTACATCTGATGAATATGGACAGATGCAGCTGCTATTTTTAATGAAATATCAGATATTCTGGCTGATGTAGGGATCTAAGAAAGCCCTTCTACTCTCCTTCTTTCACTTCTCCTTTCACTTTTTGTCTGTACTGAGGATATTACCTCACAGGTTTAAGTATTATATCACCATGCTAGATACATATTATTGGCTGATTCCTGGTGGTGAGTTCCTGGGACTGGCTGTTGCTGCTCTGGAAGAGAATGCACATACATTTTTGGCCAAAGCAGTGGTAAAGATGGAGAAACACAAATGTACTGAGGGTTGAGGTTTCAGATCAGGTGAAGAATTTGGACTTCATCAGATTCACTCAATGTTCCTTGTGCTTCAATTCACCCAGAGAGAAAAGTAGCAATCACACTGGGAAACAGATGCCAGCTCTTGGAGCAGGCCAAGCAAAGGACAACAAATACAAAATAAGTAAAGACAGAGAGTATCTAATGGGTGGCAGACAGTTGCTTACAAAATGGTTGAGTGTCCAGTGTTTCTAAGGTAGTAGTTAGTCACAAGTGGTCTCTTCCCAATACTGAGCAAAGTGATCATTGGTGCTGCCATGTTCTACTGTCCAAGCAAGAAAACATAACATTTGCCCATCTGTTAAACAACAAACATGAGATCTTGCAAAATCAATGAGTTCAACTCAGATTGCTAAACATGCAGCAGCTTAATACTGTGCAGTGAAATGCATTCATACCCCCTCAAACAAAGAAACCGAGCTAAAGGGAAGTAGGTCCCAATGCCAAAACTGAGGGCGCTTTAATTCATTCTTGCGAATGACCCTCACTGACCCACACTTCCTCCTTTCCTAAGTGCTTTCCTAAGTGTTGGCTCTTGAAGTAATTATGGGAGGACTTTTCACTGGTAGTAGGAGAGGGATACATCTCACTAGAGGCACCTATGAAAACATGGTAGGAACTACCGAAGGAAGGAAAGGGGGTTTAGATATGTGAAGCCCACTGAGAAGAGATTGACGCATGTGAAAAGACTGCAGTATTTTAAATTAGATGGAAAACACTAGTGATGAGATTCATGTCACCTTACTTTAGATGTCTGCTACAGACATGTCTGGCTGTGCTCAGTAGCTAAACTTTCTTCAAAGTCATCAAACACAATTTGTCTGGACTAATTCGGATTTCTACATTAGGGTAAGATGAATCATAGCCTAGAAACTGCTCTTTCTCTCCACTGGCCGTTGTCAGTGTCTAGTGCAAATGAAGACATCTGCATTGAAACTATCTATGTCTGAGGAGCTGAATCTGGCCCCATAAGAGCAAGAGCAAATTTTCCTGTGCAAATCCTAGTCTGAGCATTAGGATACTGCTTCCTCTTTCAGCACAACGTGCCTGTATAGCCATTTCTACACTCCCAGAAGACTAATTATTACAAAAATTCTCTGTCATTGCTTTGCAACGGTCCATAGCTTAACTAATTTAAAAATGCAAATGAATGCTAAATTGCAGTTGAATCTGAAGCATCTCCTTTTTTCTCTCTCTATTTTCTGTGCTGGGAAAGGAGAGATACAGCAGACGTTAAATGCTGATGGTGGAAATCAATCTTTTAGATTTGAAGTAATTTTGAATTAAGTCCCAGTGCCAGGGATAGTGACATCATCAGAGCTGTTCAATTGATCCATGAAGAGGAATGGCTTGGACTTGATCCTCCCTTTGTCYTTAAACAGAGAAACAAATGCTGCAGTCTTCAGTTCTTTTCACTGGGGTACTTTCATACCCAAATGATCTCAAATGTTAGGAAGAGGCAGTTCAGGAAGAGCATAAGCAAATGCATGAGCTAAAACACATCCCTTCATACTGCCACTGTTCCGATGTTTCAAGCTAGAGTTCTGTTTTGCACTTGCATGTGGGTGACAAATGCTCAGGTGGCTACCAGGACTTAGCTGATGGGATGTTACTTCTGAAGCATCTGTAACAACTAGCTAGTTAACACTAGTTAAGCTGTTGGTACATTCAGACTCCTTGTAGCACCAGCCAAGATTGCCTCATTATCATCTCATGGTACCCCACCTGTCTTTACCCACTGATGTTAACTTCTCTGAGATAGTAACTCCTTTGGGGAAGAGGCTTTGCCATTGGTATATATTTGAGGAGGACACAAACAATTTCTAGCACCATGATTTGTGGTCTTTAGCTGGCAAGATCACATAGATAATAGTAATAACCATTCATGGACAGTGTTGTTGCTTTCCTAATGTCAGCACTGCACTGTAACATCAACACTGCGATTGAGTGCTTGCATGGGGCTCCTGAGTGTAATCAAAAGGCCAGTGACAGGTCCTAGGTTAGATATCGGGACTACTTCTCTCCACTATTGGTATATGGCTTAAGAGTCTTGTGATCCAAACCACTTAGCCCTCTCTTAAACACTGATCTCCTTGTAGTATAACTGAGTTAGGTACCCAGAGAAGACAACTTGAAAAAGGAGCCCTTTGCGCTTCAGGGTTATGGGTAATAGACATTCTTAGGGATTCATCCTCAGCTCATATATTGATGTTAGTCTTCATGATAACTGACATCTTGCTGGGAGAAACATAGCAAATAACAAGAATCACCCCAGAAGGCATCTGTTGGCAGCTCTGTACACAGGGCTACACTGGTGTTCACACAGCTTTTTTCCTATTTTGTGAATTGTTGCAGAGATGAAATTTCATGACTGTTTGTTGACACTTCCAAACAGCAGACAGATTTCTAAATGGGCTCTGCAAAGGCTGTTGAAATTCAAACTCCAGTCCTCCCTGCATCCATCGGTCTTGTACAATCTCATGACATTTAGTGGGCCGATGTGTGGCAGGAGGTAAACATTGTTCTTTGGAGCTATGAGCCCCCCAGTTGCGTCAGATCAGATGCTCACAGACACACACATCTCCTCTCCTGGATCCCAAGCCAGAATAGCATGTTTTCCCTTTGCAGCCCTTGGGGCTCCACAAGGGAGTGGGGCCAGACTCCTGTATTTCAATTAAGATTCAAACATCACAATGATAGAGTTCTCCTAATCCTTCTACAAAGGTGCGTGTGGTTAATCAAACTGCAGTGCCTCAGGCTCCAGGCTGCTTTGTTTAACATCAGCTTAGTGCCAAGTCTCCCAGGGACATGTTCACCTATTCAGAATGTACAGTGCGTTTCCAGCCCTCACAGAGCGGGACGGCTGTTCTTGACTGTAAGGCAAATGTAGCTGTTGCGTTGCCTAATGTGGGTTTTTAATAGCTGCTGGGAGGAAGGGGAGACCTTGGCCTTCTCTCTGTGCAGAATAGCATTAGGCATATTATTCTGGGTGCAAACGCATTTGTGAGGAAGCACAGATAATTTTCCATGTGGACCAACTGCATTCAAAGAGTGAAGGAGGGAATAAAAGGCAACAAGAGAAATTTTTTTCTTTCCTGCATTTGCCCTCAATTACCCCAGGGATTGTAGCTCCACTAACCCAAGGTTTCTGGCTCTCCATTTCCTGGGAGCAGGGCAGCCTACATTTCCAAAGATATTGTCTAGTGGGGTTATGTTTTATTGGTGCTCTGTTTTCCCATGTTCCTGAGGGAGAGGGGAGGTCATTCTTGAAAAAAAATCTGAATCTGTCTACCAAAAGGCTGTCCATTGCTGTAAACAAAGCAGTTTTGAGGTTTTTGTGTGCATGCCTGTTGAAGCCCTCAGGAGTATCGTGACAACTAGGGATCACCAGCACATGGTGAAGACAAGGCTTTAATATTTTTCCCAGACGCTCCTCTGGCCTCATGCCTAGATGGAGGGTGACAGAGGAGCTGTTCCCCAGGCTGGAGAAGTCCTCCACAGCCAGTTTTGTCTATTTTACTAGAGATTTGCATTATCAGAGATGCTTTTCTAGGAGTCTTGGTAGCCACATAGGGCACTTAAATCTGGATACATATTCAAGACCAAATCCTGCTCTTGGTGACACCAGTGTAAATCTGAAATTTATTATCTGAAGTGATTATATTAACTTCAAAGTAAGCTCTAGTCTGTAGTAGTAAGAACAAAATGTGACCTAAGATTCACTTCTGGAGGAAAGAAGAAAATTTACACTTTGCAGTAGAAGGGTATGAGAAGGAATAATTTGTATCCTACAACAGTCCCTCAGTGTATGGCCCAAAATGCTGCAGGTCTGTGTGTGTCTTCTCTGCACACATGTGCATGCATACACCTGTAAGAGACTGTCTGCATGAGTACAGTGACTCCCCAGCACATGCACAGCTCTGCCTCTTCAGTGTAGGCAGATATCTGTGTCTTTAGCTGTGTATGAGTGTGTGTCTATGTGTGTAGATCATAACAACCTATCAACATACATTCAGTCTATCACTTGAGCATATGTGCTTATATGTCCCTTATGCCTTAGAGTATGTTTAATGCGTGTTTGGGTGAGAAGGAGTGAAATTGAATCTCCTCTGTGTGTGTGTGTGCATGCATATACATATATATATATATGTGTGTGTGTGTGTGTGTGTRTATATATATATATGATGTATGTATGTATTTTTGTGTGCCCATCTCACCTCAGGGTGTTTTTATGTGCTTCTGTGCTAGAAGGCAGCAAAAATAATATTGAAGGTTAATTCCATTTAATTTGGGCAATAAAGAACATCACAGTCACAAGAGATTTGCCACCAGTGTTGGAGGACATTAAGTATTTGGGTTTTTTTAGTTGCAAGATGATAATGTTCTGGTGTAAATGTTTTATAATTATCTCATGAATTATTCACAGCTAACTTGATAACCCAACATTTTATAGGATTATGGTCTCCAGAGTACGAGGAGGGAGGGAAAATTTAAAAATAAATAAATGTGAAGACAGGACCCAGCTGCAACAATGAGAAAGCACTGAGGCCTCTGATTTATTTGCTGTCTGCACTGAAGGAAGGTTTCATTGTTTTATTTGTATTTTTGTGGTGATGAGTTGCAGAATGTGAGAAAGTGGATGAGGTTATTTTCTATATATATAAGGAAAAGAAAGACTGAGGAAGAAACCAAACTCCTTTCACTGCCCATTTAATTTGAAGATAGTGCTTGAATTATTTCACCTATTGTTCTAGAGCTGAGAGGTTCTATTATTGTTGATAACATTTGCATCTGATGAAGCATTCATGAAAAACAGTGTGGATTTTTCTTTATGCATATTTCTGTGCCTTCTTCCTTCCCTTCCCTTCCCTTGCTTCCCTTCCCTTCCTCCTTATCCTCTCCTCTTCTTTCATCCTTATTCTCATTTGCTTACTTTATTCATTTTCCGTGTTTTCTCCTGTGCTGTTCTGTCCCTGTTTCTGTCCTTTTGGGTTTGTCTCTTTTTTCCCCACTGCTCTCTGATTCTTTCACTTCTTTTCATCTTCCAGTGTTTCCTTCCCTCTGTAATTCCCTCTTTGGTTTCTATACTGCTAACAGGATCTCAATGATAACTGCCTAAGTCCGTGACTATTAACCAAGATCAGCTGAAGAAAGAGTCAAACCAAAAGAAGAGTTCCTGTGATTTAATGAAACATGGTGAGAGCCTCTAGAAGAGTTTTGAAACTCACACCTGGACCTACAAATCTGAATGTCTATCAGGTCTTAATAACCAAAATGCATTGGAAGGAAATACAGTAAATTCATTGCCATACTCCAGAGATCAATGACATAGAAAGCCACTAGAGAAGTCTCCCAGCTTGCCAACTACCAGTGGATTCTAATGCAGAAAATGGAAAACAGCGCTTAATCCCTAGGTGAACAAAGAGTGCCCAAGTCCCTGGGTAAAGAAATGATAGCTAAAACAGGTCTGAGATCTCAAGGGAGATGACCAGGAGCAATGTCTCCACTATGGAGGACAAAAGCTTGGTGCAAACTTCAAGGTCTTCTTTGGGCTCTGGGAAGGGAATGGTGTTGTGTTTGGGGTGCCTGGACAGAAAGTCATCTGAGCTAGCTGGCACCCAGATGCTTAGTTGTGTTGAGGTTTATTGCACTGGAGTTTCTGTAAAGAGTTTTCATCAATCAGTCAGGAATATATGTATTTTTTTGAAGTATCTCTGGGGGTCTGCAGAGCCTGATGGATATGGCTATATATTTCAAAGTGGCAATTTAGAGGGCACTTTGGAGGGTGGCTGGCAAAACATAGGTAATTGTAGAAAGATGAAAGCACAGGCAGGACTTTTCGGAGAATGAATTTGAGAATGAGAGTGATTCCACCAGCCTAGTTCATGCATTTATTTAAATTTATGCTATAAAATGAAGAGTAGAGGAAAACCAAAAATTGCACTAATGATTTTTCTTCTCCCCCACCTTTATTTATTAAACTGCTGGATACACCTTCCAGAGGACTTTTTTTTGGCTCAGTGTTTATTATAGCTTCATCAGCCTTGAAATGAGAACTGCAGGCGGCTTGATAAATGAATCAAACAGCTTCTTCTGCCAGAATCAAAGAAGAAAAAGACAGTTTCCATAAAATCTTTTCTTTTAGCATTCCTGTCAACAAGCACTGTTTCCCTCAGACCTTCATTAAAGTGGAACACCAGTATGCCTCAGTGTTGCAGCAAAGGGATTTCTTCATCCAGTTGTGCTCAGAGCAGAAGTTCGTCACTGGGTCATTACTAGAACTCAGCCTGCAGTAAGGAGAGCAGTGGCAGTAGATACAGCTAGAGACAGTCCTAGGAAGGCTGAGCACATCTTGACTCCAAAATGTGCTGGGCAGATCAATGGAGTGGATGCGCTAATACATATGAAGTTGAGACCTGCTCACAGACAAATTAGCGACTGTCCTGCTTCCATACAGCTATTTTTTCCCTAGACCCTTCCTTAGCTCTCTCTTTCCTTCCACAGCTTCTTTAAATATCCAGGGCTATATTTATCCCTGGTTCAAACCTCTTGTCTTCAGCATGCTTTCACCATGTTCCAGGGTTGGCCCAGCCTGGAAGTAAACCAGGGCTCCATCTACTGTAACATATCGATAGAGTTAAATGGTTCAGTCCCATCTGTGAAAGTACAAAATGCTCATAGAAAAATTAATACCCCATAAGAAAGTGGTAACGGTCCATCAATTGCATAGGCCCCAAACAGCCAGGTGAAGGGATAGACATGTTGCATTTCCCTCTATAGTAATTAGCACAGATGTTGGAGCAAAGGAGGGGGCAAAACAAGGAAAAAAAAAACAATATGGAGGATAGCGTCTGAAGGAGGRCCAAACCTCTAGTGAAGGGTCCTGAGGATAGAATGACAGAGGCTTACATCCCTTTCCTCACTAACCCCATTTCATCTCCACATGCAAAGCTGGTTAGTAAGCAAAGTGTTTGGAGATCACCTTGCCCTAAGCTCCTTGGCATGTAATTTGCCCGTATGGATCTTACTGACAGCAGTTTATCCTACTCTGCTAATACAGTTTTCGGTATGCTGCAATATGGTAGCACCAAGAGCTGCTGCAAAGATGCTAGTGAGAAAAATGGGCTCTGTCAAAGGCAACAAGCTTCTTGTCTCTGCTTCTACCCATTGTTTGCCTGGTTTCTGACTGTGTCCCCTCACTAGGTACTGCTGACAAGGTCCCAGGCTGGTTAGGGTCACTCCTTCCCGGTAGTGAGTCCAGTGCCACGGCAGTGCTGTGGACTTGTTACCAAATTATGGAGAACCAATTTTACCAGGTTACTGCAGTGGCCCCACTCTCGATCATGTCTGTGTGGCCTGGGTTGACTATTTTTTTCCGTCTGTTTCAGTCCCTCTTAAGAGCTGTCTGACTTTAGAAAAACATTGCTGCTTTGAGGTGGGAGGTGAGTTTGGGCAGGGAGGGATGGAGAAACACAGACTACTTTTCTCTTTCTGGGAAGATGTGGTGTACACAAGGACATTCAGACAGGAATACTAATGGAAATGAGAGGTAGGAGATCAAAAGGTGCCTTGACCCTTGTGATTCTCCTGTTGTTTAGAATGTATAATCGCAGTATCTTTAACACCAAAGGAGAACTGATTGTTCAGAGAGGAGGAAGCCAATGGTGGCAGATCAATATTTCTATTGCTGTGCTAGAAGAAAAACTGRAAAGGAAGGGCTCTTCATCTGTTACAGCAAAGCAGAACAAATGTATGTTTAAGGCATCTTGGTGACTGTCCTCTCCAGGGCCAAAAGAGGGGTCATTTTTGATGAGAGGGGCCATTTCAGCCTGGAGCCAGTGTGAATGTGTGTGGATTATGTGCATCCTTTACTTCACATGTAGCCTGCTTGGAAGCAAGGTAGAGGACAGCTCTTCTGTCCTTGATATAGAGAAAAAAATTAAGTCACTATGAAGGTAAAATAAGGACTGATGTGTGGAATAGTAACCAGAGGAGATCACAGCTGAGCACTTCAATCTGTATTTTCTATGTAAGTCATACAGATGCGTATTTTTTACATAGACCTGTGAGTTACTAAGAGTTGACCTCACTTGTTAGAACCAGAGCTGAGTTTGCACTGGTATCTGTGGGATCCTGCAGTAAAAGCATATATGAGTTTTGGGGGGAAGAAATCTGTTTTTTCAATGTGTTTCACTGAAGGGTTTTGTTTGCCGTGAAATATTTGTTGGAATGTTCTTGGAGAATCTCATAGAGTGCGAGAGGGTGACTGTCAAGTTAGAACCATGGAGTCCAGTGTAAAAAAACTTGGATCCCTGGCAAGGAACATGGTTCTGAATTAGGTATCTCTGGACTTATACTTGTGTTGGTCCTGGATCAATATCGATACAATTATGATGCTACTCTCTTGTGAAACACAACCAAAGAGCAAAATACTGAGAACTGCACTGAAACAGCATATTTTTCAGGTCAGCTTGGATGAACAGGCCCTGGAACAAGAGGTATGTAACTGCCACACCTGCCTGGCCAGGTGTATGGTGCCACTGCACACATTGGCTTTGACCTGAAGAGCACTCTGGGCTCCTCCTGTGAGCCTGCACTGTGCTGATCAGTTGAAGAGCACACACATCCCATCTCCAAGCTTATCCATCAATGGACCACTAGATACTTTTGAGCGGAGAGAAAAAGAAGAAAGGAAAACCTGAAGTATGTTTAAATTAAAAATCAGCACCAAGGGAGCCAGAACAAGTTCTCTCTTGGAGTGTCATGTGCACCGCACAGACAGTCCCAGGCTGTTTGGAATCACAGGGTACCCCATCACCTTGCTCCCCGACTCTGTTTTTCACAGCACAAGACTGACCCCTAGTGGTCAATGACTGGTGTTGGCCTGTAAACCTGGGGAAGGTGTGTACAAATGCTCTTTAGATGCACCACCAGCACATTTCAGAGCAGGTATCTGTTCCTGGCCTTCTGCAAGCCCTTCTAGACTAAAGACAGTCCTCAGAACAGTGTCCTGTTGAGCTTGTAAATGCAACTGTAGTTACAATGAGGAAGATAATTCTGAAAATGCATTAGTGAAGCAGAGAGGAAATGCCTTCCCTGTATCTTCCCCCCTACAGAGCAGAGGGAACACAGTGAAGTTACAAGCAAGTAAAGGGCAGCAGAGAAAGAAAAGAGCCTGAAGTTTTAGGGGTAGAGAGAGCTTCATTCTGAATGAGTATCTAACCCTCAGAAGTCCAGGACTATGGGCAGGAACGTGACTGCAGTTTGTGTAGGCATATTTCCAGTTGTGTAGTTTGTGTACCAGTATCATTCCCACTAACTTCATGGTCTGGCCATCAGAAACCCAGAAAGACTTGTTCTCTAGCTGCACTGCTACCAGCATTCAAGCTTGTTAAATCATGTATGTGTGCATGATTTGCAACTCTACCTTTGCAGGGCAGTGGGGACACATCCCGGTTTGACCTATGGTTCCGCTCTCCAGGATAGCAAAGGGCTGGGCAGAAGTGCTTATCTGAATGCAGAGGAGCCGCGCATGTAAAGAGTCATCCAGGCTTTCCTTCCCTTTGCAGCAACCACAGGTGTCATCCTCTAATGGTAGAAACAACAGCTTCCCAAGTCCTGCCATGACCACCGCAAAACTCTCCCTGCCTTTTGTGACCCTGGTGTGAGTTTAGCCCCCCTCTTCTGTGTCTTCACAGATCACTTYATAGTACTTCATATGCCCTCAACATGAGGCAGAAGTCTGTGGATTGCTGCTATCTACCAGTTCTGTCCTGGCTGCGTGAATGAAGATCTCTCCCTGTTCTTCTCAGAGCAGCATCTGGCTACTACCAGGGAGGAATCACTGACACTCGTAACAAAACTGGATGGACTAGGGAGCCGGTCTCTTGGCTGGGTGATATCTGCTCAACCTACAGCAGATGGAAGAAGATACTTGCTCTGCCAGTTTATGTGGAGAACTTTTGTGAATGGTGAGCCATAGTAATTCAACCCTACCTGCTAGAAGGTGGGAAATCCGTTGACTTGAGTGGTGGAAATAAATCCTGTTCTTTGTTTCCTAAGGAAACCTGTTAACACTGGCTAAGGAGAAGCTGAGGTATGAGGGACTGCCCTGGATTTAGTCCAGTTAGTGTGTTATTATCTCAGTGGGGTTTTTCAAGGAGAGAACTATCATCAGTGTATGACTCTTTTGGACAACTAGGGCTGTATTAAACAAGAGAGGTCTTTGATCTACTGAATGTGTGATTAATAGGACGTCATTCAGGATTGAGTGCCTCCAGTATTCAGACTCAAAATGACTCAGATCTAGCTCAGGTTTGACCTCAGGGCTGATTCCAATAGGTACAGACATCAAAATTAGGCACTTAGAATATGCGAATATGTGAATATGCCTATCTGAATATGGCAAGAGGAGGTGGAAAGATTGCAGTGTCCTCAGCATCTGGATGAGAGAAATATTTGCCAGGCAGTTCTTAAAGATGGCTATTGTGAAGATCCATGGTTTTGATGAACTTTGGCAAGCTGCAAAAGGAATAGACTTTATCTATAGATGAAATGCCTGACTTCCAAGCAGCTCAGAATAAAGGCAGGAGCTGTGAGCAATTGGGAGAGGTCTCCAGAGGGAGCAGGACAGACACAGTTTAACTGCTTTTCCCAGAGCCTACTTAGCATAGGCCAAGGCCCTCATTTGCTGTTTACTGGAGGAATGTTTTACAAGCGCCCCTTCTGGTTTTGAGAGATATGAAATCTTTCTGTAATTAAGTTAATTTGGAGTTGAACACGGGCAAAGATAATGAGCTGGAAATAACAAAGGAAGAGGAAGAAAGAGGGGGAGGAGTTGCTAAGAAACAGATACATTTTACTAAATCCAAAAGAATCAAGCCATTTTTAGGAACTAAATAGCTGAGTGATAGAGCAGACAGCATAGACATAGAAATGATATCAGGAGATCAGAAGAATGAAGGAGATAAGGGGAGGGTCATGACTTGGGGAATTGAGAAAGAAAGGTAAAAAGGAAAATGATTTCTTTTGCAGGTGACAGCTGTGGACAGTACAGTTTAGTGGGTAGAGCAGTGCCCTTGGGATGAGCAGAGTGGATTTCTGCATCTGCCTTGCCTCTGTGTCTGAGGGAACCCATCTGATGCCCTGAGCCTGAGAAGTGCTCTGGGACCTGTAAATAAGGACTGAATACTGCCATGTCTTTTTTACTGAAGAGCAACAAATAGCCCCTCTTGAAGCATAAGGCTTTCACCTTCTCCAGTGTTTGACCCTGTTGAGAGTTCCCATTGGAATCAAGGGCCCAGGTGAAGATTTGAGAAGATAGTTTTTCCTTGACTTTTAGAAATAGTGTGAAAAGTAGCACGTTCAAGCCAAAAGGAGGATGGAAAAGAGGATTGGAGCAGGGAACAGAATACTTAACAGTCAGTAAAGCATAAGTAAATAGACAAGTTATGATCAATGAGTTTGTTTGAATTTGACAGAGCTTTCCTGCAAACATGGGGGAGGGAAGGGGGGTGAAACATTCCCTGCCAGTGTGAGCTGTAATAAGGGACCTGCTGTTTTCTGATTCTCACTCTCTGTGAAAATTGAAAAGGTTAGCCAGGTAATTGAAATCGGGACTGGAATACAAATATGGTGTGAAAACCCTACAGCTGGCAAATAAAATTGCAGGGAAAAGACTAATCCTCAGTGGAATTCTTAGCGGCTGAAAAGACGGGGGTGGGTGGGGAGGATTCTTCAAAATATCTGTTCCCTGTGGGAGGGGAGAGAGCGGATGTAATGAGACCTGAAGAGACCAGGTTGGGGTGACACATAATCTGAGTGCTCCTTGTTACTAATGCAACAGATACCGAAAAAAAAGTGAAGTGAGCTAAGACTGAGTTGTGTATCTCAGATATTGCTGGCTTTTGGAGTGGTATTGTAGTTTTACTGGGAATGGGTAGGCTGCTGTGCCAGAGGCAACCTTAGGGACAATTTCTTCTTGTAGGCAGAGAGAGAGAGAGAGCACCAAACTACCCACCTCTTCATCTTGGGGCTGAGACACAAGAAAACTATGTGACTGGATTGATGTCAACTGCCTGTTCATCTTTGCTGTATGCAAGGTAATGCAGATTGATTTGCATTACTTCAGGCTAAGGGCATGTAGGTAGACRGTTACTGTGCAGCAGCTGATGAATGGTAGCTTGTTACCCCCTGTGTGTTGTATGTGTCTACCTCCTGTTGGAGGGCCCTGTCAGTGCTACTGTAGTATAGATTTACAAGTGTTGCTGTTTTTGCAGTCTGTTTTTCTGAAGGTGAAACTAGAAGTTAACAGGATCTGTGAGAAAACAGTGGTGCAGGGCTTTGGGGAAGCTGAGGTGTGTGGTATTAGTTAAGTATATTCATATTTAAAAAAATCTCTTGGCCTGTAATATTTCCCCAGCACCAGGCAAACTACAGAAACCCCAGTCTGCACATGATTAAATAAACAATAACTACATCTCCATGTTCCTGCTTTGGTGTTTTATTTCCTTCCTCACTGAAAGGCTGGGGAGTGCTTCTATTTCCCCAAACCATGAAGCCCTTCTGAGATTTTTGCTGCAGTTGCTCAGCGCTGCCCAACTCACCTGCACTGCAGTCAACAGCAGCTTGAGAAGACTTCCCTTGGAGCCTTTCCATTGCATTGAATTAGGTATTTAGCACATTCTGTGTCAGGCCAAGTATCTTTCCTGCCCTCAGCAGCTCCTATAGGAAATAAAGGAAAGAAAACCCCAAGCTTTGGAAGTGGTTTCTTCTGGAACATTGTCCTGCCCTGGGAGACATCTCAGTTGCACTGCTGCTCTGTCCATGAGTCATAGTACCCCTGCACTGTGTTTATCAGGGTATCTGTAGATCACAGCCTAAGAAAGGCTTAAGACAAAATAAGAAATGCTGCAACCTGACAAGTGATAGAGCTTAATTTGATTTTTTTTCCATTTGGGTTTCCTCAGGGTTTCCAGCATCATCTGTGTAATTTCTATCCTGCTTGAAACTCTGTTGAATTTCATGGCTATACATTGGCTGTCTGATTATAGGCTTTGGAAAGACTGAGTTTCTAGGACTGGTATTTCCCAGGACCATGCTGCAGACTGCATTAAGGAGGGCTTCTTACCAAGAGCAAGACTGCAACGTAGCTGCCTGAAGTAAGTCAGTCCTCATCGGAAATCTCATGCTAAGAGACAGAAAGGAACCACCCCAATTTCTGGAAATATCTACTGACACTTAAAAATCCTGTGTTGATACAGGCAAAACAAAACTAAGCCTGCAAACAGGAATCTCTCCACTTCAGAGAGGATGCACTTGGCAAATGGCAGAGCCAGATCTTCGGAAATTCCCCGCTGCAGAATTGTGAGAGTGTGGTCGGGGCGTCCCAGAGGCACCAGCCCTGGTTTGATGAACAAAATGGTAGATGAGCCTCTGAGGATGCTGTTCTCTTCTGGCCCAGGGTTTTGCAGTGAGTTATTTGTTAGTCACTTGTTTTTCTTGTTTGGAGCATGGTTTTCCTAGTGAGTTAATTCTGAGGGGATCTCTTGGGTCCTAAAGGAATGAAACAAATTAAAAGGGCCTGACAAATACACCTGCTCTGCAACCTCTGAAACAAAGAAAACAGCATTTCAGGGTGACCTGTACATAGCTGCCTGGCTGTTTTGCAAGTACAGAAGATAATGCATAAAAACTACCTGCAAAACACCTAAGGTAGATGACTGAAATAGGTCAGATAAATTGATTTTAGCACTGCCTGTTTTCCTGCCTCGACAATAAAGGYAATCTAGAGGACACCCTCTGATGGAACTCTTCATGTTGTAGACATCTGAGACTAAGGGTCTTTCAGAAAACCCATTTCTAGCCAAAAAGCAAATAAAAGCCTGTTCCTTTGGTAAGGAATTTTGCTGCATCTTGCAGCATGATATAATCTGAGAAGGCAACAAAATAAGTTATTTGGGCTTTTACAATATAGCCCTCAGGATCTCATTCATGAATTAGTTATTCCCGTGGGAAGCAAATTATTTCAACAGCTCTCATACTCCTAAACTGAATGCAATCTTTAAAATTTAAGTGGCTTTGGGATAATTTGCCTTAAAAACAACAGCTGCAACTTTTCAATGTTTCACAAAGTCTAGACAGTAACAGTCTTTCACTTCCGGTGGCAAATGAGCCAAGCTGTCTGCCTCAGTGTCTGGGATGTGACCAAAGCATGCTGTTGACTAGCCAAAATGTTAAATGGAAAGAAATGTGGAGGAAAATCAGCAACTCTTGAGTGTCCAGGTGAGTTTTTACATTAGGGTCCATATTTATTTTATGCATAGCAAATTGTTTTTTTCTATTTCAGGGAAACCAATCCTTAATTATGCAGAAGATGGTCACTGTTTTAGTGTGTGAGCCGTAACAGTGTGTGCTCTACCCTAAAAACCCAAAAGGTGTTTATTTTCTTGGACAGTGAAACCTCCAAAGCCCAAATTCTCTGCAGGATTTCTTGTCCTGTTTTATCTCCCAGCTCCCTCTGAAGGACATTTGCCATCATTACATCAGCCTCAACCAACTTTGACTCTTCACAAGAGTCCCTGATTGTTTGGTTTCTTTTTCCTTTCTCATCGTTTTATTGCAGAAAGAAGGAGCCCAGATTATTGTTCTGTTTTTATCACCATGTTTTACCTTACTTCTATTTGCATTTCACATGGAAATGCTGCAGTCCAGCAATTTGCTATAGATTTGCCAGTTTGTGGAACAGGAAGCCTCAATGGGGAAAAAGCCCAACAAGTGTCATAATGAAGAGCRAATAAAATGAAGCAAATGATCATGGAAGAACAGGGAGGGAGAGCAAACCTGGCTGTTACACAGCCAGAAGGCAACCCACAAAGAAGAGTTTGCAGGGTGGTAAGCCATTTGGCTTTGGGGCCTTCTCCTGGCTACAACAACTTTGCTGTCTATTTTTCTAACAACCTCCCCACCTCCGCTCCTTCCCTCCCCCTCCTCCCCCCCGAAACAGTCTTATGGAGCAATTGGATGCAACAAACTAAACTGGGATTAGTGCTGTATTTTCATGCATATAAAGTACAGCTGGCATGATCTGCATCTTTTTAAAGTACTGGGTTTGGTAGTAAGTCCGTCCTTGGGTATCCTGCACTTGGTGCTAGCTGAACCTCCAAGTAATCTCTATCTTCAGCTACTCATGTGAAATGAGAGGGAGACAGCAGAGAGACCAGAGGCACAAGGATTGCTGGATGATAGACCAGCTATAGGGAGAGGGGCCCTAGTAAATTTATCTTCATGTTATACAGATGCATAAAACCAGTTCTGGTGCTGAAGTGTATGTTTAGCTTTACAGATAAGCCATGGCTTAAACACATGAAAACACAGTAGTTTCCAAAAGGTTCTTTATATAAGCTTAACAGAATTGTCTGCTTGATGTCATGATGTTTTTTTCAGTACCAAACCTGGCATTAGATCTGAGTATCATTCATCGGCAGCGCAAGCAGTTCTTCCCTCCTTTAAGTGTTTCCTTGCAGTACATTTCAAACCATGTTTTGTTCACAGTGCTGGAGTATTGCCCCTGCACTTCACGCTTTCTGCTCACACACTTGCATGCTCCCCAGAGGGAAAGAGAGGCAGAGAAATAAATCAATAGACAATTCTGCCTAGGAAGTCATGGTTGATTTCAAATAAATATATTTTCATCACACCAAACCTCTTTGGGGGAAAAAGTGAGTTGTTCTCACCTTGCAACTGGAGTTTCTCTTGGCCAGTTGCCWATGTTTTTCAGCACTTGGCTATGAAAGCTGCTGAATATATAAGTAAAAGAATTTTGTAGGCTTTTCTGACATATCTATCCATCTTCCCAGTATTATCATATTTGTGGCCAGCTCCCAAAAACCAGCCAGGTAAATACCAAAGCAGAGTATAAATAACACACTAAAGCACTGACCTTTTGGGAAGAAAAACTTCATGGCTGTCACCTACTTCTTGTGGATGAATACTCTGCAAACTTACTTCTCACATCTGCTTAAGAAACACTGGATTGTAGAAAGCATCTGTGTAATGCTGCAAATGCGTGACTCGAAAAGCTACCTTGCAGATGCAGGTGAGGGGAGTCAGGACCAAAGGGGCTACTGAGTTGTGCCATCTCAGGGAACTGAATTCACTGTACTGCACCTCAAAYCAGCCCACATTTTTTCATTTCATTTATTTTATTTTTAACAGAATGGCATTTTGACACCCCCCCCCCCAATAATATTTTCATAGAAAGTTTGATGTGGTGCAAGAGAAAGTGTTTTCAACTTTCCTTTTGGTGTTTGGCCAAAAAAGCTCAGCAATTTTTGGTTACAAGTATGATTTCTTTTGACTGATCCTAAGTTAATGTGCTAAAAAAAGCTTTTAAAATAAATTTTTTTTTACATGTTATTTTGTTCAAACTGGGGGTGAATTCCTGGCCATTTGCCCCTTAATCTATGCTTTTCCCCCCACTGCTTCCTCTCCCTTACAAAGCCCCTTGTCTTCACTAGCAACAAAACTTGGGCCATTTTCTTTATGATCATACAAAATCTTCACCCTATAGCTTCACATTCAAACCTTGACTGCAGCTCTCTGTCCTCATCTGTAAATCAGAGGTGCATTTAAAACCCCCAAGCTCTGTGGCCAAGGTTGCAATTCTTCCATAAAGAAGGAAGGAGAATAGGGCTGCAGCACTCACGGACGACTCTGTGCACCAACACATGCCCCTGTGTCGTCCTAAATGCTAACATGCATTCTAAGAGCCATGAAACTTTGCGCAGGAATATCTGTGTGATATGATGGAGGAGTGCGTATGTCAGACTATGCCATTTGTTTACTGCTTTGGCCAGGTATCTAAGATAGCAGAGGAGATGACTTGCTCTTAGTGGTGCACAGCTAGGATAAGGAAGACAATTCTCCTGGCATCAGTTTGAGGGTCTCGCAAGTGAGGGACAGGATGAGCAGGAAAAACCTAATCAGTGCCTGCCCAAGGCTGTCCCGAGCTCATTGGTCACAGCACAGAGCGTGGTCTCCTGCGATGGCTGGGAGAGCGAGCAGGGACTGCAGCAGCTCGCAGGTAGCGAGGCATGACAGGCACATCAAGTCGAGAGGGAAAATGCACTTTAATGACTAGTAGAGGGAAGCTGATAATACAAAACTGGTTACAGATGTAAACACCACTGAACTCGCTCGAGTGTCCACTTGAGGGTGGTAAAGTATTTCAGCTATGTCTTCAGGGAGCAGGGATTACCTTTTCTCTTCAAGGCCTTGTGCATGTTTGTTACCTTTTCCATGACTTGTTTCTCCAGATTGCAGCTAGTAAAATGGGTCTGACAGAAAACATGGGCTAAAGTTCACCTTGAGCTGTAGGAAAAGAGGAGTTACCAGCTGGGATGAGACCCCAGGTCTCACCTTGTCTAGGAATCTGCATCAGATGGAGGCCAAAATAAGAGACTTTTGGGAAACGAGTCCATTAGAACAAGAATATAACCCATTCCTCCTATGATGATAAATGTCATCTGGATCCCCAGTACTACAGACTGGAGTAAGCCTTTAATACAGTTTGCCATCTTTCAGACACTAATGTCCTTCAGAAACTAATGTCCTTATTCACTGTGATAACTTTGTGTACTCTTGACTACGTAAGTAAGTTCCAGCCCCTTGACAACACACATCAGATGATTTTCTGTGGAAGTGTGTGCCAAGCCTGAGCTCAGCATGGTGGCTTAGCCTGGCCCAATATATGCACAAGAGACACATCTCTGAAATGCAACAAATGTGCTTTGAGACTCAAGACACAGAGGTCTACAAAATTCTCTCTCATGTAAAGGATTCACCTTGACCACCCTTTACAAAACTCTGCAGGGTCCTGACCTTGCAATCAGTGGATCTCAGGATGTGGTGAGTGTGGATTTAAGTGTGCTGTCTTCAGGATCTGTGTGCAAAACTGGGACCCAGGAGAGTTTCCCAGATCTTACATTGTGCTTTGAGGCAAAAACTGAATTCATCAGATGCAAAATCACTGTAAAACTCTAAATTTTTATTGCCTTTGTATCAGCTTTCCTGATCCTGCAGGCATTTAGAAATTGCATTTGTTGTGAATGCTTTTTAAGCTGTTTCCTGGTGGTTGCTAGCTCCACATAAATCTCTGACCTCTAATCCACCTGGTGTGAGCAGGTGTGAATTTTGCTGAAGCATAACCACAAGGATTCACCAGCAGAGGCAATACATGAGAAACTGAAGTTCAAACAGTGATAGGAAGCTGTTGGAAATTGCAGGACGTGGGGCCTAGCAGTGACCTAACACAGACCATTTGTGTATGGTCAGATTCAGCTCAGGCAGATGGACACTGATACAACTGTCCAACGCACAGGACAAAGTAGCAGTGTGGGAAAAGAGCTGATTGCAGGGAGGCAATGATTCACATGGATGGAAATGCCTTGTGTCTTCAGACCTGTGTTCTCCCAGGAGATGCAGACCTTTCCCATGTGGGAAAGGCCTTATCCCATCCGAGTATCTGCCCTCAGCAGATATCCTGCTCTAGCTCCTTTTCACACTAGGGACATACTCAGCCCCCAGTAATGGTTGTTTCCAAGGTAATGGAGATGAGTTTGTGGTGTGCACATGCCATTTCAGCACTGCGTGGATATTGTCAGCAATAGTATGAGGAGACTTGGCAGTGACTTTCAGACTTTTAAAAAATAACCCACCAGTGGGTGGGTATTAGCTATTGCTGGTGCTGGTGTCAGATGGTTTCAGCCCAGCTCAGAGCTTTTCTCATTCATGTCGGCTTGCTCATATTGCCAAAAGGATCTTTCAATAGCCATACCTCAAGAAGATCATGAGAGAAACGGCACTAGCTTGCATAAAGTCAGAGGCGGGCATTCAGGGCTTGTGCAGAAAACTGCCCCATGTCAAGCTGAGTAAAATCTGATGTTTAGGCTGGTGCATAAAAAGTTATTCGGTAAGGTTGGATAAGCAGTGTCTCTCTCCAGTGCTGGTAACATTGGGAGTGTTTTTGCCATTTGTGTAAAGAAGCTCTTCACTGGAAGAGTTTACAGTCAGCAAACTGAAATTTCCAGCCCTCCTATTAGCTTGAGGGTAATACARTGACTGTCAGTCACCTGCTAATTACAGTCTTGTCATTCATTCAACCAGACAAGATGCAGCCTGTGAGCTCTTCTTGCTGAAATCAATCTTTTAAGAGTGTCTCTTTGTTTCATAAAGTTATTTTCCTTCACTTCTCTGCCACCTGGCTGGCAACATGGAAGGTCATAGGCCAGTGGAGAGCTGAGAACTGCTGACAGAGTTCCTGTAGGTGCCAGGGAGACCTGTGTCTTCAGCAGAGTCTGCCAGATTGTGGTCCTCAACCATGAAGATGCTCTGCTGGGCGGGAATCTTGCTGGTGGGATGTTTAGGGGCCCAGTGCTTGCACTGAGGAGAGATCACACTGAGGAAAGCCATCCTGAAGCGCTGGGACAACAGATTGTAAATGATGGGGTTCACGGCAGAGCTCAGATAGAAGAAAACACCTAGGAGAGCAAGAGTGGGGGGAGAGAGGGAGAGACAGACCTCATTTGTGGGTGGAACGATCTCAGATGAGAAAAATCTCTTCATTGTCGGTACTGCCTCACCATGTTTGGGTGCAAGGATGGAGGCAGAGACCACTGCATCTCTGCCTGCAACCGTCCAGGTAGAGGAAGAGGGATCTCTTGCCAAGACAAGATGAGACACTGCAGCACGCAGGGAAAGGAAAGTGATAGAGTATTAAATGGAGCCCATCATTACCAGCTGTTCAGGAACTAGCTGTCTGCTGAGGTCTACTGACCAGCCTCTAGCCAAGCCCTGATTCCCACAGGACTGATTTGAACGGCTGGTGCCCTTCTCATCAGAGCTGTTAGATGATAACTTCCAGCCAAGGAGTGCTAATTTGTAACAACACACCAGCACAATTGCACAGGATTATTTGGCTCTGTCGGAGCTACAAAACAGTCACATTTATTGTTTTCCCATGGCAACCGGAAAATAATATTCCTGAAAATAATTTTATGGTTGGCAATAGTATAAACATTTGGTGTATCATTTGGTTCTGGGCAGTATGTAAGGCTTGCTGTTTTGGTAAAGTTCCCTGTTTTTCTGAGAAACCGACTAGAAGACAGTGCCTGCTGCTGTGTATTCATTAGAAGCACTTGAATGGCAGCAGTGTTCATTTGTGAACATTTTTAAGGAGGAAAAGCAGCTGGTAATGATGTGTGATATCCCTTTTTTTCATTCTTTGTGACTAACCAAACAACTATATTGGACAATATACCCAGAGTGAAAGCTGCAGGAACTTGAATGCAATTTTTATTTAAGGCACAGTTCTGGTCACTGGCTACCAAACCCTAAGAAGCTTTTCTGTGCATGCCCCAGGAACATACTCCAGTGCTAGTGGATGCTGCTGGTAATTTTATGTCTATTTTGCTCTAGCTACGTCCACTGAACAGTCTCTTGGAGAGCAGGTCTTTCACCTTTTGCACTTTGCCATGTGGCTAATAGATGCTACCTGAATGGATGGTGCAACTAGTGTTATCCAGCTCCACTCTATTTGCTTTTTTAACAATATACATAGCAACACTGGGCAGGGAGCCTAGTAGGATGGGTGGTAACTGGGGGACCRTGTGGCACACAGCTCAAGGGATGTCATCCATTGCTATCTGTTGACATTTTGTGTCAATCACTTTGGAGAAAAGGCATTCCCACAGCTGGGATTCTTTGAACTCTTTAGACAACCCATTGTGTATTTTGGAAAAAAATGTTCAATGACGACTAGTGGAAAATTCTAAGGAATATCATCATGAAACAGTGTTTGGCCTTTAATTTACCTGTATAATCTGTGGTCACCTAAAATTAAAATGACTACATATTCAGGTAAGCCGCTCACAAATACTGTTTTTCCAGCCCCAAAGCAAGTGGAAGAAGAAAGTTTTACCTGATACCACATGGATTAAGTTGAATATATTAGCCAGAGGCTCAGTCCATTCCACAACAAAGCTGAAGAAGAGCCGATCTATATGGAATGGAGCCCAGCAAATAGCAAAAACCATCACGAGAACAACTAGCGTGGAGAAAGGGGAGAAGAAAAACAGTCAGTTATGGAATGATATGGCTTGTTAGCTTGCACTGAGCAGAGATGGTTTAGAAAGCTAGATGAAAGACTAGAGATACAATTTTATTTACTGTTTCAAAACCTGTGCCATCCCTTCTGCCTCTCTGTAGTGCTAACTGAAAAGCATATTTCCATCTAAAAGAATAAACTTTATACTGATCTCTGTATTTGATAAATCAATACACAGGCACACAATGAGCTTTGGATGGAGCAGGCAACAGCCAGGTAATGTGGCTTGTACAGAACCCAATAAACTGTCAGTGAGATGTGAGGATTTATTTGTACCTGATACACAGCAACCACTTGGACTGTGGGTCTGTCATGTAGAGAAAGCAAAGTTTGTGCCACAGGATTTATGTCATCTGCCACTATTTGTACATCACATGGCACAGGATGAGCCCATGGGAGCCATCCTCCAATGCTGAGTCTGGCTGGATGCACTATTCAGCATGAAAAAGTTTGCYTCCATGCACAACGTGGCCTGTGACGACTCTGGTGAGGACTCTTGCAAACCCATTCCAGAGTTGGGTCCTATTAACATCTGTGGTCACAGTCACCAGGGACAGAAATTCATTCTGACTTCAGAGTGCAGGTTCCTAGTTCAGGAGGTGACTTAAACTGCCTAAAAGAAGAATGCTGTTGCATGAAGTATTGAGGGTGATTTGTTTTCTGCATGAACACCATCTCAGTAGCAAGGCGATCTTTGCCTTAAAGGCAGCCCTAAATTATGAAGCAACGCAAGTGCTTTAACGGTGGCTGGAGCACAAATTCTCCAGGGTGTTGTATATTGTGCAAATCTGCCTACGTCTCTACTTTTTCTTGGGAAGGTCTGGGTGGTGAAGTCAGCAGTAGATGATGAACGCTGATTGGGAGGACCTGTATGAGACATGAGCAGAGCCTGGGGTGGGACATGTTACAGGCCTATGAAACATATGCTTTCTGGAGTTGGGGCAGGGCCATAGACCTCTCATTAATTATTTGTTTAATGAGAAAACAGATGTACATCATTCTGTAAGAAACGTGCAAAAAAGAGTGTTCGTATTCTGAGACAGAAGGCTTCATTCTACAGGGCTGCAAAAGCCAGGTGTGGACTGAGGGATGTAACAGAGAGTTGTCATCCACATACCTGCCACTTAGGTTTGCCCAGGCTCTACAATGGGGGGGTAAAATGCCCCTTTTGATTCTTAGCCTCTGTGTTTTGCTCCCATGGTTTGTAAGACTCCAGTTAAAACAGCAATAAGCGTTTTTTGTTTTTTGGGTTTTTTTTTTGAAAGGAAGCTATCCATGACTCTTGGATCCCTTGGAGTTGCTTGGTAGCCTTCAAGACCCAATTGCTGAGTGTTTCAAATTTAGGAATTAACTCCAAACAGATTTTATGTACTTTCTTCTCTTGTCTGAGATGTACATGCAGCTTCTTGTTCATGGTCAATAAAATACAGAAGGCCCCCACTACTTACATAACATCTTGGTGACTGATTTTCTGGATGGTCTCTGAACATTCACAGCCATTTCCTCCACTTCCAAAGATTTGTCTCCTTTCAACTGGCAAAAGGAGGGAAACAGAAGGAGAGCTTAGACAGGAGATGACCTCCCCACTTCGCATACGGGCTTCCTGACGGGGATAAAACCACTGCCAAAAAGACCATTTGCACGGTGCTAATGGTCAACCAGCCATTTTGTCCTTGAGCATTATGTCTGGCTTGCATTTAAAGATCTCAAACCAAGAATATTTAGGATATGCAGGCCACTTCTCTGAACTAGAGATGGTGCTGAATGACAGTGTGGTAAGAGGATTTAGTTTCCTCCTATCAATGTTGAGAAYAAGCTTTGCAAATTATCATAGCCATAGTTTGAGAAGTCAAAATTTGGGAAAACTCAGAATTCATTGAAAAAAAAAWTTACTTAAATTTCAGTTCTAGTCCAGGGAAACAGTGAAGCTTTAGGTTGAAAACAAGCCGCCAATTTTATGCACCTCAGACTGCATGTTAACAGCAAATTTATATTTCARTTCCCCACTCCTCCCTTCTTAATGTGTCAATATTTAGCCTGCAGTTTGTGTTCAATTTCAACATTATTTTGTCTTCTAGCAAAATATTGTTTCTTTATTTTCCTAAAAGGGTTCCCCACAATTAAGCACAAACCAGTGATCCAAAAATACGCTGAGAGGCCTCACTGAAAGACAGTTGTAATCACTGGAAAAATTCCTATAGATTTGAAGGGAGCTCGTTTCATGCCCTGAGTGTTTGGACTAACTGATATTCGATTCATCTGATAAACAAAACCTGTATATTCCATCCTGCAGAGAGCCAGCATGCACAATATGCACAGATTCAGCCACATACAGATCAAGTACACCATTTTTTTTTCCCCAGCAGCTTTTTCTAGACTTCTAAGAATGGACCTAAAGAACAAAAATCTGATCGTTCCTGAAATGCTTCCCCAATTTACTTAAGGCAAGAGCTCTGGTGCTTTGGCGATGTTTGGATAATCAGGGCAAAAAACACTTTTTTGCTTTGATTATAACCGGAATTGTCTGTGGAGGGTGCATAATTGGATGCAGCTTGTTGAAGTGGGAAGTGCTGATTAACCAACAACTCTGGAGTGATGCTTTTTTCAACAGAAAGAAACTAGAAACAAAATATTTAATTGCAGGGGAAAAGATATTGGCTGAAGGGAAAGATAAAAAACAGTCTAGACTAGTAAGAATCTTATGAAATCATGCTGTTTGTGCCATTTTCTTTCTCCTTTTACACTGTGGTTTTGTTTCATGATTTTTGATTAACTGCTTTTTTCTTCAAGGATGTTGTTACTTCGATCAAAGAGACATTCTTTYAGTGCCTTATTTATACATAAAACCCATAAAGGGGAAGTATATTTAAATTAAATTATATTCAATTATAGGGCAATTTAGCTTCCCATGTTTTTCATTATTCTCTTTGTCATTTTTAGTCATAACTGTATTGCCTAAGGAACAGGCTCAGCTGATTTGTAGCACATCTAGTGATAAATGTCTGCTCAGATTGACTAAAAGTCCTAGTTTTCCTTCAGTGGTTTTCAGTCTCAACATTTATCCCAGGAGTACTCCAAAGCCACAGAGAATACACTGCTCTGATACTATAATAAACTGTAGAGACGTTTCTGTATTTTTCACCTTCCTCCTGTCGTTTTGATGACACTATAAGGTTTCTCTYGACTCGACTTAGACTCGAGTGATAATACATGGAGAGATAACTAGTAAGAATAACTCTGCAGTTGCAATTTAATAAAATAATGACTTATGACAAAGCAGGGGGAAAAAAGAAGAAATGAGTCTATGGCAAAGGTTGTAGCTTGAGTTCATGTCAATGGCTTGACAGAGGGAGACCTCCAGCCAGGCTAATGGTTACTTTAACATCACTGTGGATATGCTGGGCTGTTTGTGAGATTATGTAGAGCTGCCTGGAGACTCACTATGATTAGCAGTGCATTTCAGTGTCATGCTGCATAGCTTTATAATACTATGATAGTGTTTGTTTTATCCCTATATTTAAATGATGACATTTTGTGAAACTAGTCCACTTTCTGAAGAGAGCATGGATAGGAACTCCAAGGTGGCCTTAATCTATGTTGAAACTGTGCCATACTTATATAAAAGAAATGATTGCTGAAATTGCTAGCTGCAGCAATAAGGCWGGATTTCAGTTTATGACAGCTTTGTGACTTTTAACAACTGAATATTATCACACTCTCCAGGGAAGGAGGAAAATGAATGAAATGGAAATTCTACAGTCACAAGAAGAGGAAAAACAAATAATACACAAGATTCAATCACTACCTTACTCTTTTTCATTCTTTTCATATTTTCCTTTTGGTCTATTTCCTTCTAGTCCCTACTGAAAAGGTGCAAATCTCTGTGAGGTTGGAATCAATACACGGACTGGATGTTAAAGTAACATTGAAATGTCAGCAGCAGTGATGGTAATTAAAAAAAAAAAACTCGGGTAAATAGCTCCCCAACATAGCTACATTCATTTTAGAATGAGATTACACCAACGAAGGAGTTTAATCCACTACTTTCAGGGATTTGATTTGAATTTCCTTTTTGGGAAGACAGGTGGGCAAGAAAAAGATTAAATCAGTTAAAAGACATATGGACACACACACAAACACACACGCATGCACACACACACGAGAGAATGAGCTAGGGAAACACTGAGCACAATTTGAGTAGGACTTACTCTTAGCCCCATCAGATAGTACAGCACACTTATGACCCCCATAGGCAGCACGTAGAAGAGAAAGGAAGTAATCTGGACAATACAGTTGTAGATCCACATGGGCCTGACTACAGTGCAGGTAGCAGAGCCAGGGACCAGGGTGCCATTTGGGAAATACTGCAACATGATGCCATGGGTACTTGTGTTGGGAAGGGCAAAGATGACAGAGAGGACCCAGAGCACGACGATAGTCCTTAGCGCACGCTTCCGAGTGCTCTCTAGCTTGGCACGGAAAGGATGGAGGATGGCAACGTATCTCTCCACGCTGACCGTGGTCACGCTGAGGATGGAGGCAAAGCACACTGTCTCAAAGAGTGCTGTCTTGAAATAGCAGCCTATGGGCCCAAACAGAAAGGGGTAGTTGCTCCACATCTCATAGACTTCCAGTGGCATCCCAAAAAACAACATAAGCAAGTCTGAGACAGCGAGGCTGAAGAGGTAGTAGTTGGTAGGGGTCTTCATGTTCCGGTGCTTGATGATTACCAGGCAAACTAGGAAGTTTCCTACCACGCCAACAACAAAGATCAGAGTGTACACCAAAGCCATGGGCAAGAACAGATGGCTCCGTTTGGGCCCACACAGGAAGGCTAAATAATCCTCAGTGCTGTTTAAATATCTCCTAAAATGTTCTTGTAGCGCAAGATGATTAAACCAGGAGGTATTGCTGATCCAGGCCATTACTGGTTCCGTTGAAGTGTTTCACAACTGAGATCCTGTCTTGTCTAAGTTTCTCTGTGCTAATTTGCTCACTTTTAGCAGAGAGAGAGGGAGAGTTGTCTTGCCAGTCCTAAATACACAAAGCCACTGAGAGATGTGAGTGTGTTTGCCTGGCTTCGGTGAAGGTTTCGCCGTTGTAACAGCTGCTCCCCAGCGAGGAGTCCCTTAGCCAGAAAGCCCCTCCTTTCACACATATTCATTGGCTAGCTAAGTGCATTAGATTATAGGGTAAGAAAAGAGGTTCTAGCTACTTGTATCAGTTCCCATAGCAGATGCATTTACTGAATCAGAAATGTGGGATTTAGAGAGCTGGAAATCTGAAATATAGGATTTGAGACTAGCTGCAAGGCACTAGTATTTGTCAGAGGGTGGGAAGCCAGGCAAAAAAACCCCTCAGTCCAAAAGCTTTTACAAAATTATATTGATGCTACGTCTAGTTACAAACCACAGGCAAAAAAAAAACATAWTTTTTTTTCACATCTCTGCTGATTTTTACTTTCTGTTTTCTCTGGCAGCAAATACTTGGAAACAGAATTTGATCAGGAGAAAGCCAACCTATTTTTGAAGTTCATCATATGGAATTAGACAACKATAGGTTTTCAGCCTTTTTAAAACAATTTATTTTTTTTCTCCTGAAACCCAACATAGAATTTTAATTGCACTTCTTATTAGTAGCAATATATTTTTTTCCTCCCTTATTTTGAGAAGGAGGATTATGTCAAAGTGCACATGAAATTTTCTTTGAGGATTGGCAAATTGGGTTGATCAGAGATTTGAGAACTCTGGAATCTGATCCCATATTCTTAGATAGTTTTGTTTTGAGAATCTTTTTGAAGACCATACTATTCCAGAGAGTTATTTAGTACCTGCAGGATTCATTTCAGATACTTCTTTTTAAAAATTTTCTATTAATTCTTATAAACTCATTTCTTCCTGAATGACAGCTATTCTGCAAACACACTTTCTGATCCAAAAAAGAGTATCCTGCAAAGAAAACTGCTTTGTCACAATAGATCAGTTAACTCTTTATGAATGCTTAATTCCTTACTGAATTTTGCTAAAACAAAAAAGCTTCAAAGCACATGGATGTCATCTTTGGAGATTCAAAAAGTTTAGCTGTCTGGAATCATAGAAGTGCAAAAGCTGAGAGAGAGCTCAGGGGATTTTGTCCGCCTGATGTAGTTTGGCTTTCAGTAACTCTCGCTCTCTCTTTTGAGTATCTACCCAGTTCCCCCTTTAGTCCATGTAAACTTTTTACATCCCCAGCATCCTTTGGCAAGGAGCTCCATGGATCTACTATCAATGTGTGAAGAACCTCCTCCTTCTGTCTGTTTGACCCTTTAGCCTGAGTCTCCCTGGCTGCTCACCAAGGACTGCATATTTTTACCATCCAGGAACAAAAGAAGAGGCTTCTTGGCTGAGCATCTCCTCCAAAATCCTAACAGAAGCAAGTACCAAGTATTTCCAGGGAAGGTGCAAGCCACTCCACTACAGACAGCTCCTCAGTAGCCTGATCTCACAGAAAACCTGTTTTTAGTCTTCAGGTTTAAAGCTGTCTTAGATCCTACTTTTGCTCCTTCCCTCTCTAATCTCCTCTGTTTTAGTAGCAGTCTAATAACCTTTAAAGGAAAGACATTGTAATAGGCACAGACTGCTTCCAGGAATAGCAGCAGTAGGTAAAGAGCCAAGGTCTGGTCCCACAGAGCCCAGTGCTTTGAACTGAGGCATATCAGACGTGTGGAGCTCTGAGGATTTCTTGTTTTACTAGTGTGCATTCATTTAAAATGTTAGAGGTATGGAACATACCACAAGAACTACAGGAAAAGACAGAAGCATGTCTCTTGTGATAACTTTCACATCTGCTGCAGTTATCTCACATGTAAACTTTGTCCATCAGAAAGACTCTACTGATTTATTTTAGCATTGCACAGGGCATCGTGATGAGCCGAATAAAAGATTTTATTGGATTGGTGAGCTACAAGTGTGGCCCTTTCTATTTCTCCCTTCATTAAGGATTCATCTGAAAGAGATTCATTGCATTTTAACAATGTCAAAACACTGTGAATTTGATTGCAAACTACTATTAGCATTACAGGTAGGAACAGGAGAGTCATCAGTGGGGTGCCTGGTGGAGAACAGGATTAACTGTTTCAGAGCACAGCTGGATGCAAACACTTGTGAAGAATTTGTGTAGGACCAAACACTTTCTCTAACTCTGCTTAATGTTCATGGTGGKTTTTTTTTGCCCTTAATACCTCATTAATATTTCATTTCTTTCAGTTTCTCCTTTTTTTTCCCCGTAGCAAGTTCCACCACTCTCTACGGCATCATGACTGAGGTGAGTAAACACTTCAAAAATACTGACCAAATTGGTCCTCACTTTTGTTCTTATACCTTAACTAACTCCTGTAAAGAAATTGGAAAGAAAACTTGAGGTCTGCTCAGTTTAGACTCAGTCCTACTGATAAATCAAAATGGATTGAGTCATTTACTAAAAAAGCCAACAAGGCAGCCAAGCTGGTCATGATGTCTGTGAGAGGAAAGCAACGGGCTGTTGAAACACATCAGGTAACTTCAATGTGTGGATGTGCCAAGCTCACCAGCGTCCACTTGCACTTGATCTCTCTTGTTGATTCTTGCTAATCCTACTGTGCTCCAGTGCTGGTGAGCTTTAAGAGTGGGACTACAGGAGGAAAACAGGCCTATTTGTCTAACAGATCACTCCTGGAATTGTGTCACTATGACCATGATTAAGTGGTAGACAGAGGGGACAAGAAAGGCCAGAACAGTGCAAAATATAATTCTTTTTTTTTTTCTCTGAGCTTTCAGTGTTCTCTATCCTAACTGTCCCAATAAGGATAGGATAGCACATCCAGCAACCAAAGGCTCACTCTGGCATGCGCATAATTAGAAACATTTTATTTTTACATGTGAGATGGAAAATAGAAACATATTTTGCTTTTGAAAGTAATCCTAAAACACTTGGTATTTTCCATTATAACACACACTTCATCAGTGCTTTCTGTTTTTCACTGGAAGGAAGACGGTGTGCTGCATGCTAGCCTTAGAAGTGTGCAGTTTAATGCTGACTAATACACCTGGCAACATTAACCTAGATGAAATGTTTCTGCACTGTAAGTCCCCCTACTAGTCACAATGTGGTATTTTCTCCTTCGGCACTAAATGTGCCCTTGAGATGCTTGTGGTATTTCTCTTGCCACATTTACATTGTGGAGTCTCTTCCTTAGCTGACGTAACAGTGCTACAGCACATTGCTCTGGTCCCTTAAGGGCAGCAGAGGGCACRTTTAAGAAGAGGTAAATTCAAGTGCCTGCATGTTTCCCAAAGCCCTTGTGAGAGCACCCATTACTGACTATTAGGTCAGTAAATGGTGAGCAGTTTTACATTTTAGAGAAAATTGGACACATTCATCAAAAGAGCCAGAGAACAGCAGAGGTAACCCAGAGTATAGCAAATGGATAAATCCTCTGCAGGTCATGCTTACAGATGGATGAAGTTTAAAGAAATATGGGCCATTATGGTGGTCTAATCTGAATGCTTACTCATCTCAGACTGTAGAATTTCATCCAAGGAAAGCAATTTTTTTTGATATTTATATAGTGAGACAAAGAGATTCCTCATCTAGCTTCATATGCTCCAGCTATGGAAGTGGGAGCAATATAGCTCTGTTAATGCCATGCTGTGTCAGGCTAATTAATTCTGCTGATTAGCTGAGACACAGTGCTGCACTGACATGTCCGCTTGGCATCCAGGACCTCTGCTGACATCTCTGGGCAGCCCTGCATGGGATAAAGCTCAGGGTTTGCCAGAAGGGTGCTATATTGCTCACTATACATGCTCCATTAGAAAGACATTCTATTTCAGTGGAAAGGCTTCAAGAGGTATAGGGTTTACCATAACCCTTGGCAAGCAGCTCCGCTAATTATTTATTTTCAGCAATTACAAAACTAGCACTTAATTTCCACTTGCAGCCATCAGATTCTGTTATTTCAGTAGTCTCACCCCTTTTCCAATTTGTGGGTGCCCAAGGTAGATGCGAAATCTTTTAGAAATGCTGTCAGTGGGGTCTGCTGTCCTGGCTGTTGGAGCTTGCTTTTCTGAGTCCTCTCATGGATCCCTTAGGAGCCGTCCGTGGAGCCCCACAGCTCTGTGAAATGCTGATTCAAACCCACTGTTGTATACCTTTAAGAACTTTGCAGTACCAAGTATCTCTGGCCCATAGGGATGCRAAGAAGAAACTGCAGAATTGGTAGGCAGAAGCGTTGTCATCCTGCATTGAATATGTTAACACAAGTGCTAGAAAAAAATTACTACCCTCACCTAGAAATTACTGAGTTTTGATTACAGACCATTGATTTGGCTCTTCTTTCTCCTTACAAAAGTTTTGTTGTTTCACTGCTGTAGCTAGCATGTGATTCCTTCTTTTCTTTCTAAGTATTCAGTATAACATTCAATACACCATCAAATGCACAGATATATTTTGTATATTTTCCCTCCCTCCAGGCGGGAGGAGTGAGCTGCACTATAATGATAGCTGGATCTGCAGTAGCTTTTCAGTGCCTTATTGTAAGTCATTTTGCAATTATCTGGGCTCCTCACAAACAGTTTTTCCATGGCTGTGCATATCTGAAGTCCCCAGGAACTCAATCAACACACATAACAAGTGGCTTTCATGAGTACGGTACAAAATACCAAGGAGCACACCTCTGTGTCTGGAGCAGCTCACAAGCTATACAGACAGTGCAGACACAGAGCACTTCAGGAGTGGAACCAATTTACCTAGCTTTAGTCATTAAAAACAGCAACTGAGCCTATGCTGACTTTTCAGGCTCCCTCTTTGGTCAGCGATAAAAAGGGGGCCTCCAGAAAGTGATTTGTCTGAARCTGTAGCACAAGATAGGAAGTTTGAACTGGAAGAGCCTACTTTTTCCTATTGTCTGCAGAGGAAAGGCCAATAATAAGGTTTAACAACAAGATTATTAAACAGCTGAGATGAATTTAGGCCCCAATTTCACACAATCTCTTCCATACTCCCATTAGGACCAGTCTTGAGAGTGAACTATTTCCAGGCTGTGTCTTGGAGAAGCTAGTTGGAACAGCCAAAAACAGTACCAGAGAGCAAGCCAGCAGGTAAACAGCAAGGACAGTGAGAGATCCAGTGCTAAAAATCACTCCCTGGTCCCCTCTTGTCTGGCAGAGTGGGTGTATGGTGCTGGGCAACCTGCTCTAGCTGACCTTGCTTCAGCAAGGGTTTGGACCAGATGATCTCCAGAGGTCCCTTCCAGCCCCAGCTATTCTGTGACTGTGATTTTGTACCCACTGAGATGGCTTTCAGTGATGAGTTTTTTTGTCAGTGTTGATTCTGGTAATAAGTGGGAACGATGTCCTTCGTTTTTCATAAGTGGGGTGTGTGCGAGCGTGTGTGTTTATGCAGAGAAGAGGTAGTGGGTGACAGGTATGGATGTAGTGCAGGCTTAGTGTGCAGGTGAGGGGCAAAAAGAACTGTCAAAGAAAGCTGATGCAGAAACTCTTGTCACCCTGAATGTGTCCGTCATGATGAAGTGGCTCTGATTTACATGGGGGAAGATGAAAGGATGGTCACGGCAGAAAATGTATTGACATTGCAAGCGCGGTGCAGAATGACTCAGACTGCCTGAGTCAGGAGGGAATGCAAAACTCTGGTACTACAGGGCTTTGACTTATGCAGGAAGAATCAGATTATTCAGTGTCCCTCTATAGCTTTTTGCATGTTATTACAATATTGATACTCCACTACAGTTTCTTTTCCTTGCAGTATACATGTTTCTCTGGAGAGCTCATCTCACTTGCTTGTCTCACCCACAAGAGACTTAACTAGTTTCATCTTTTTTACCCTGACACGACTGATCAGTATTATTTTTCAGCTTGCATCGTTTGGCTTCTGTTCCTCACCTAGGGATTTGAGAAAGGATTTTTCTCTATTGGAAAAAACATGCATATCCTAGAGTCTGCACAGTGCCTGTAAAAGATGTATGCACTGGTGAGACTGAAGGGATCATAGCGATGGGTCTTAAAGCATTCAGAGAAATGCAGTGATGCATTGTATTATTGGAGATGGTTGCAACTTGTTGTAGGAGAACTGAATTTGTCAATAAAAATGATAAAATGGGACACACAGAATTTATATAGCATATGTATAAAATAAAAATTAAATATATATAAAAGGAATGTTAAGAGAATGCCTTAACTAAACATTTCTTTGCTTAAGGTTGATGTGGAGGTATACGTGCCTGTAAAGATAATGAAGTTTATTTGAAAAGTTTTACTCTCCTTGGAAAACTATAGACACACTCTATTTCCCGCTGAAATGCAGTGATATGTTAGTTTATACTAAAAAGGAACATGTAATTTAGAACTGTTTACATAATAATAATGCGCCTTATTGAAACTGAAACTGAAATAGCATTTTTTTCACGCTTCTACTTTCCAAAGGGGCATCTTTAAATTATCTATGCATGTTTCAATTTTCTTGGCTCCAGTAGAATTATTATCCTACTGCTCATTAGAATGACTTTTTTGCAAAAACACTTGTCAAGAGTTTCCATTCTCTTCTTTTCTCTGCTTCTGTTCAGCTTTCTCTGCAAGACGAATTACAGTGATCGCCTGYCTTTGGGTCACATTGAGAATCAATACTATTTGACTTGGAACTAATGAAACCATCTTTATTAAGAAGGATGTGCATAATTTGGAACATTAATATGCTGTCAGATGATGCTCTCTTTCTGCTCTTTTTCCCGTTAGACTATCCCTGCAAGCTGCATTTTGGCTTAGTTAAATGCAGCCAGAGAGGCTACTGTTCTTTTGAATGTCTCCTGCTATGAAGTTAGAGAGAGATAGAAAGCTCTAGACACAGCAGTGCTGAAAAAAATATATGGCAGAGATAATTTACCATAGCTTTCTAATACCCTAATAAACCCTAGACATGCAAAACAGACTGTGGATCAACTTATTAAAAAAAACATTTCAGAGTGCAGTACACACCTCAAAAAAACCTATGTGGTTTGCAACCAAGTCGGTAGAGAGCTGATTCCAGGCAGAACTGCAAAATAAAGTATAATAACCCATCCATGCCCTGTGAAAGCTGAGGGGCAGGGGAACAAGGAACGGTCCACATGCAGTGAGGACAATGAGTCCCCTGCACAGGACCAGGGCAGGGGTTAGCTGGTCTGGCCCCCCCTATGACCTGGTGATTTAGAATTTAGCATCTCTGCTAGTTCGGTTCCTTCCCAACCAGGATTCAGATCACTTTGCCAGTCAGAAGCCTTACTCCTATTGCTGAAAGTGAAGATGAACTCCTGAGGCTGAGGAGCTTTCCCACACAGACACCTGCAAACAGGCAAGGGAGTGAAGGTTGTGCCCTCCTCATTTCAGATTGTAGGAAAATGCTCTTTGGACATTTCCTTATACCATTGCCCACATGTTAAGGTTGAGGCCATCGCTGCTGCAGTGCAGCTCTTTATTCTTCCCCAGTATTAACTGTGCTATGGCTGTGCACATTTGGCCCAGTCCACCTCTCTTTACTGGGGAGGCTGGTTTAGCATCCTCTGTCCAGTATTTTGCCTGGCCAAGACAGTTTCATTACCTGTGCTCACTTGCAAACACACACAATCAGATCTGAGCTGGCCCAGAACTCTATTGATTTGCTCTGATTGTACTAAATGCTGAATATATCTCTTATTGATGAACATTTGAGCATGTTCTAAAGTGCTTTTAATAAAATAAATTGCTGCTGCAGAGAGAAATGACTCAAATCTGAGTCAARTTATTGTTCTCCCAATACAGCAAGTTGTATTTAAACTAGCAATAATATTAAATCTGAACCAGCATCAGAAATAGATTAAGTAAGGCAAACAGAACTAAAAGGCCTGATGTCTTATTTATCACTTTATTTTTCAGGTTTAAGATCAATATTGCTTGAAACAAGAAAAACCTAGTGAGAGCTGGAAGGTGGAAGGAGGGGAATAAAATGGAGGAGGAGAAAACTTAACGACCTTGAAACAATAAATGTGCTAGAAAACTAAACAAAGAAACACTGGGGATGAATGAAAAGGGAAGGGAAAAAAAACTAGACAGGGAAATGAACAGAACACACTGAATAAAGAACATGTGTAAAGGCAAAGAAAGAGACAAAGAAGAGGGAAGACAGAAAGAAAGGAAACAACAAGGAGCCTGGAGAGAAATAAGATCATAGGATCATAGACTAAAGCAGCCTGAAAGGGACATCTGGAGGTTTTTAGTCCAACCTCCTGCTCAGTGCAGGGTCAGCTATGGGATCAGCAGAAGTTGCTCAGGGCTTTACCCAGCTGTGTCTTTAAACCCCCAAGAATGGGGACTGAACAACCTATTCAGGCAACCTGCACCTGCTCCACAGCTTGACTGTCCTCATGTGAAAAAGTTTCTCCTTTAATCCAGTCTGATCTTCTCTTGTTTTAAGTTATGCCCATTGCCTTGTGTCCTCCCATCACACACCACTTTGAAGAGCCTGGTTTCATCTGCTTGGTGACCTCTCCAAGGTATTGGGGGCTGGTATGAGGTCCCCCAAAGCCTTCTCTTCTCCAGGCTGAACCAGCCCAGTTCCCTCAGAGTCTCTTCACAGGACAAGTCCTCCAGCCCCAAACATCTTGTTGGCCTCTGCTGAACTCACTCCAGTTTATCGATGTTTCTCCTGTGCTGGGGGACCCAGGATTAGATGCAGTATTCTAGATGTGGTGTGATGAGTGCTGACTCTTGGGGGATAATCATCTCCCTCAGTCTACTGGCTATGCTCCTGTTAATACAGCGTAGGATGCTGTTGCTGCTAGGCACACTGCTGGCTCATGCTCGGATTGCTATCTGCAAAGACCCCCAGGTCTTCTTCAGCAGAGCTGCTCCCCAACCAGCTTTACTTTAATATGCACTAGTCTGCCTTTCCCAGCATTACCCTGCATGGAATCTGTTACCACTAATATCTGAAGAATGGCTCTTTACCATTGCTGTTTTCAAGATAACACTGTATAAACCAGATTAGTCCTACATTGTTATTCATTATTCTCTATTCTGCTGTTTGAAATGATTCAGTCATCCCAGAAGAGAAAGGAAGCAGTATCCACAGCCCAGATTTATGAGGCATCTAGGAGCCTAAGTCTCTGATACTCATGAGACTCAGAATCTTAAAGGCTGTTCAGAGCCTTGGTTCCTATCCTTATGTTACCAATAACAGAAGAGAAAGTCTATACCACAATTTTTTGCAGCACTGAGAACTTCCTACTTAAATCTACCTCGCCATTTCCTTGGAGGATACCATGCATAGTGAGTTGGCACTGGAAAGTCTGCTAGCACTAATAAATCTCCTCTAGAAGTCATTCAGGACTTGTGCTTGAGGCATAAAAATGAGGACTTGCTAAAAGTTCCAGGATTAAAGCTGAAAATTTGCAGGCTACTAGCTGCACACCTTGGAGACTTTGCATTGCTACGGTGTCAGTCGGTAAGTCTCCTACACCTTTGGGGAGTCCCACAGCTCCCAAACCCTCCAAATCATCTCAGTGGTCTTTCATTTCACTGGAAGGTGCTACATTTTCTTTCTTCTGGTTGAAAATTACCACGTTTTGAAATGCTTGATCTTACACAAAACCCTTTAGAACTGAAGTCTCAGAGCTGACATGAAAGTAATTTAATACAAAACAGAAGAACTGAAAGGGAAGGTGTACAGAGAGTGCTTTGTGTGTTTCTCATGTTTACTAATAGTTTTATTGGGTCCCTAGAACTATAAAGATGAGTGGTCAGGCTGACAGCATCGTATGTGCCTTCAAGCTAATGGAAACCCAGTGAATAAGCTCATATTTGTACAAGGTTTACAAGATACCTAATAGTCAGACAGTGAAGAGGAAGAAGAAGATCTACTCTTACTGATTAGCTGCAAAAAGATTCAAACTGGAAYGCAGGGCAGTAATCTGTACATCTCTGCTCCTTTTGAGAAACCTCTAGTCACAGACCTAAATGAGACTTCCCATGGTGAGTGAACGGTTCACACTCTGGCTCTGTGCTAAGTAGCTACTTTTCAGGTGAAGTGTACAGGACCTGATTTTATCTTCAAGATGTGAGAATCAAGGCCTGTGCATTTTGCCTGTGATTCTTTCAAAAGCATTCTACAATGCAGTATAGATGACGTTTCATAGTGTTAAAAAGAGTGTTCTCAGTGGGGAAAAAGCTCATCTTCCCAAGCACATCTTTTCTTGCATCACTATAAAGTTTTCCATGAGATTCTCAAGTGCTTTATCGATGTGAATGGTCTAGCCTTGCAAAGCAAGATTGTCCCTCTCTCCCTGAGTACTATTATCCCGGTTTATAGAAAAAGATGCAGAGAAAGTAAAAAGTTCTACAAAAATCATAGTGATTCAAACTCTTTGGCGTTTGGCCCTGTGCAGTACCAGCTGGAGCAAGCCCATAGAAGGAAGGTCACAGGGCTCTTTTGCCTTTTTCCAGAAAAAATACTATCGTTGCTTCAGTCCTTCCAGGACAGGTATGTAGATTCAGCTTTGTGAGACGTCGTATCTTTCTCTGATGACAGTCGCAATAACGTTAAGAGCCCTGGAGTACTTTAAGGCCTATCTTAATCTGCTGTATGACATTTTAAACATTTTTAGATTGCCATCACATTTTTACAGTGAGAACATTAATTTGAAGATTCTTTCTTCAGAGATTATACATACTTATATTGAAGTAGGCTTTTTTAAAGTGCTCTTGACATTTTTAAAATACAGGCCATGCAAGGTTTCCTCTTACTGCATCTGCATATGAAAGGAAGTTGTGAAAATAGGCAAATGTCTAGATTTTCCACATTCACAGGTATAATAGATCTGATGTAGTAAAAAGGAAGTTGATATGTGTTTTTATTGCAGCTAGACTTCTGATATCTGAGGTTAACTATAAAAAGTGGTGAAAAGTGGGCTCTAAAGGAAAATTAAATATGCTTCTATGCTCTTTGTCTTCTGCTGTTTCTTGCCAAACCTTCCTGCCAGCTTGCAGACTCGCTCTGATTTTGATCCTCTCCTTGGATAATTCCTGCTAGATAGTTGGTCCTGCCTGTTGTGAAACACTCTTAAGCTCACAAATGGATGTAGAGCAGTTAAAATAATGAAATTCTTGGTAGAAGTCAGCTTTAGTTAGAAACTTGTGGTTAAAACAGAAATCTACTGGGAAATTATGTTTTGATAAAAGCCACAGGGTTTTGTGCCTCGCTCAATTCTATTGAATTTGATGAAATTCTCCCCCACCCCTGAAAACTCTAAGTAAAATGTGGGCCATTTTGGAAATGTCAAAATAAGTGTTTTAATATCAAAATATTCTTGTGCCTTTTCATTTATATTAGTTTGAATATTTCTATATTATTTTGAGGTCTGTCATAAATACTGCATGATAGGTTTTGTAAGAACATGTCAAGTTACACTGTGAAATACACCTTGCCATAACATGGCATTTATATATTCCATTACCTTTCAGAATACTTTCTAAGTGCAGTTACTACTGAGTAGAGATTGAACTAGAAAAGTAATACAAAGTCTTTCAGAGTGATTCTCATTTGATCAAGACAGGAGAAGCACTGAAAAGTATCACCCAGGGAACAGGTGTTTTCAATATCCTAGTGCTAGCTTGGAATAATTTTCCTGATATACAGAAAAGTATATTCTCTAATAAAAACTGATATAATTTTTAGACATTTTTCACTCAGCAGAAGATTTCAAAATTTCAGCTCTTCTTCCTAATTCAGAAAACAAGTCTCCGAGTATTAATGTTTCCAGTGAACCCAAAATTCTGACAAAATCTAATAACCATCATTTTTCTTTTACTCAGATAGATGATGTGGGTACCTGGACCTCAGAACTTTGCAGATAGGATGCAGATACTTTAAGTAGGCAAGATCACATTTACATAGAGAGCAGACAAGCTGTTAAGGAGCACAGCATCAGACCCTCATTTTCATGCAAAACAGACAAGCTGGGAGGCAAGGCCTTAATTATACACAGAGCAGAGGGCAGGAAGGGCAGGGCTTGATTTAAAGAGAACCTGTTAGACTAGATAAACTGTGACCAAGATAAAACTGGGGATGTAATAGGTTTGTATATGTGCACACTTACACATGTGTATATACAGCCTGTATGTAAGGGGCAGCTATGAAACTATATTTATGGAGACTTTTTCCTTTTGTGTGATTTATCTTTGTCCTAAACATAATCTTGAAATAATAAATAAATATATAACTTGACCACTATTGCAAGCAATAGTAAGTAGTCTATATTTAAAAGACAAAACTACATCTTATGCTTCTGACACTTGTTTTTAAAGCTTCTGTATTACTCTAAAAAGGTCACAGTACTGGTGTTGTTTGAAAGCAAATCAATGCCTCTTATTTACTGTCTGCATTTCCACTGCATTTTTAAGTGCATGAGAAGATGGCACGTCTGAAGTTTTCTGGGGATTTATCTGCCCAGCTTTCATTGAGTATAACTAATCAATGGGGAGGACTTTAAGAATAGCATTTTAAGCACAGTTCTTGAGGAGCTCACAATATCTACCACTTGAGATTGCAGTTTTAAACCCTATTCAGTGCAGGAAAGAAAAAGCAGTACTCCCTTATGCTGCTTGACAGCAGGTAAATACGAACACTTTCCTCCTTATCGTAATTTTCCAGCTCAGTGGGATCCTGGCTGAAGCTTTTGGAATAATTTTGCAGTTCTGTATAGGTAATAACTGGAGGCGTTATAGCATGGACTCCCAAAGAAGGGAAGGGGGGGGGGGGGGGAAGGGAAGGGAAGGGAAGGGAAGGGAAGGGAAGGAAAGGGAAGGGAAGGGAGAATGCATTAGAAGAATCTGGGGGGGGGGGTTTAATAGAGAAGAAAATGTCAAGTCCTTGAACTCAAAACCTTTCATAGGAATATACTCATTTTGATTAAACGCTTATTAGGCAAAGATTTCTCAGTTTCAGGGTGGTTTTCTGAGGGGCACATAAGAGGACTCTGTTCCTCTCCAAGAACAGTCAACCACTCAGTGCTCTGGGTCTTACCCTAGCATGTGTGAGATCAGGTTCAAGTCCCTATTCCTATATTATTTCAATTATTACTACAGAGCAGATTAGCTTTATTAGGAGAGTTTTTGACATTAATTCCATGGTAGCCAATGTCTGGCACTTAAAATATTTCTGTGGTAAACAGATTCGGATRTCTGGGCCGGAGCTGTCAGAGCAGAGGTTTGAACCTGCCCTGGATTTTCCCATCATGCTGAGTGAGCACCTACCCCATGGGCCAGTATTCATGCACATATGCTCTGGGTTTTCTCAGGTTAACATTCAAATAGTCTTTGTTTTAAGTGAAAACTGACCCTAAAATATTAGTGTTGTAGAGGAGCCATTTCTTATCAAGATATGAAATTTATTTCAGAGGCTAGCTAAGATTCAGTGAAATGCTGGTGAGGATACATGCCCACAAAGTGTGGGCAAACACAGAAAACAGAGATAGCTTCGAATAATTTCCAAAGAGAAAGTAAAAACAATTTTTCTCCTTTCTGCTCCCTTATATGACAAAGAAAGACCATTAATAATGACAAATGAAATGTAAAAACTTCTGTGACTTGCCTAGGGCTTGAAAATGGGTCAGTAATTCAGCTACTATAAGAATGCAATGTTTATGGTTCCCAGCTGCCTCTTTGCCTCCCTAGATTGTGTAATTTGTTTCCCTTGTATGCTGAAAATGCCCTAAAGTATAAAGAGGAACTTTTAAGAACTGCATGTGATTACATAATGACAAAAAATGGGATTGTTCGGCATAATTTTGAAACTGAGCTATAGATAAGAATTATCTCCTAATTTTGTTGATAGAGTGTGATAGTTCAGAAACATACCTTCAATAATGTAACTGCTGCAACTTAAAAAGGGAAAAAGTGAACATTCCTGCAAAGATAAAATCTGACTGTTTAAGACAATTAAAAACTCAATAGCATGTAATTTACACCTGATTTATACACAAACCAAAATGAAGTCTTATATGTCTTAAAATTTTATTATATATTTAGAAAAATATATCCCAGTAATTTTGTTTGGAAATGTAGTTCAAGCAATGAAATATTGTATTAATACCTGATATCTATATAGTTTTCAGCCCAGCTGTTCCCATTTTAAAAACAGTAATCATCAGCACAGCTTGAATGCAGTAGGGAAGTAGAAGCCCTRTTCATTTGCATGTTTCAAGATGCTTGCTCATATTAAAGTCAGGCTCATGCTTAAGACTCTTTTTGGATCATGCCTTTTCTACACATAGTGCAGGATCTGGGTTTCTAGAAAGGAGAAAGAGAAGCCCACAGAATGCCTTGCAGCGAAATGAAAATGATAAAAACCTGAACTTTTGCACAATTGACTCTGTCTTCTTTTTGCCTCTATCTATACCCAGGAGCTGATTACTCCGCTTTTTCTCTGAACTCAATGACAACTACTTTTTTTGTTTGAGTGATTATATTTATCTCCTTGTTATAGCAATGACAACAAAACCAAACCCCAGACCAGACAGCACTGCATTTATGCATAATCCCAAATAATTTAACTGTGTTCTCAAAATGTTAGCTACAGGACTGGGCATACGAAATGGACAGGAAGAGTCACCAGAATGAAGAGTGCTGCACAGGCTATTAATAAAGGTCCTACTAGGGAGATGCAAAACCAATAAACATGTAAGTATGAGAAAATGAACGATGGAAGAAGACAGAGATAATCATTTGAAAAAATGGTCCTGGCTAAACTACCTAAGGTATCAGAAGACAAAAATCTTCTGATAGAAGAGGAGGTGGGAATCACTTAGGAGAAAAGATTAAAATCACAGTTTTACAATATCTGATGTAAGCAAACTTGAGCTGCTTTAAAAGCTAGTTGCATCAAACTATTGTGAGATAGTGGCATTAAGGCAAAAGGCACCCTTGCTTTTTAGGGGTGTGCTGAAGAGGAAAGGAGTTGTCTTTTTCACTAGCCACACGTAATCAGAAATATTCCAGGAGACTGCCCTTCTCATGGAGTCATACACTTGTGAAAAGAATGTCATTACATCTTCCTTCCACATTTATGTACATACCCTATACATCTCTGTCATCGTTTGGCTCCCTAAATGCACCTACTACCTCTCTTTTCCTTGGTCCTGCCTTGATTTCCCTTTTCTTCTATTTTTCTCATTTTCTGACCAAAATAGAAATCCTGCTAAGATCCTACCAACAGAACTTGAGTCCACACTTCCATGTCTCAGTACAGGATTTCCAGCATTCGGGCAGGATAGGGAAAAAAATATAGGGAATGCTTGTCCCACACTGCAGGGGTACGAGGGTCCCTTGGTTTTACATGCATCCTGTGTCTCTGCAACCCTTTGCCAGCGTTCCTGTTGCTGAAATCTGAAGTAGTGAAGCGTCTGACCACTCTGGAGTCATCCATTCCTGCTCAACTTTTGCTTGGGTTTGTGCCTGAAATTTGCACTGCTTYTCTCTTTCAGCTGTTGCTAGGAACCAAATAATACCTGCCATACAAAATGTATTAAATACATTCACATAGACCTATACCAAGACCAATATCCATCCCCCATCAGCCTTGCCTGACATACTTGTTTGCGTATGTATGTCTGTGTGTGTGTATAAATCATGCTATAAACCTGAGGAGATTAGAACTATCAATTATTTTTCTTGACACCACAAAAAGTGGAGCTCGAGGACCAAAGATGCTGATCCATCATTGCTAAAAACTAGTATTCCAAACCCTCTTCCCTCAGAGCTGCCCTTCTCCTCACCTTCTGAATACATCTCTCACTTACTTATTTTTGTGCAGATTTTTTCTGTGATTTAATATCTTTGACAGAAGAATGCGTGTAACATTTATTATCAACATGTCTTGGAAGTGTAGATCATCATGCTGAGAGCAGAAGTAGTTTGTTTACTACTTAATGGCAAAGTGGTTGAATTCTAAAAAGGGCACCGAGGTTATTATTTAAAAACAAGCAGGAAGTGCGTGCGCATCAAGGAGAAAACAACCTATTAGACATTCAGCCCTATCTACAGGATGGCAACAACCTTCTGTCATGACAGAGAAATAGAAGTAATTAATGCTGCCTTTAAGCTCAGTTAGAAACAGCAACCAGTTCTTTCCCTTCCTGTCGCTGTTTAATAGCATCAGGCACTATCTGAACGGGGAGAACAGCAAGCTCTGGGACAGTTCGCCAGGAAAGGAGGTGGAATTGCCATGCTGGAGAGCTGAAGAGGCAAAACAAATGTCTGTTTGGTAGCAAAAATCCAATCTGCCCTGGGACTGAATCAGCTAATTTAGTGGCTCCTCAGCTTTTTTTTTAAAATAAGAGCTCTCCTGAATTTTCTGGAAAAAAAGAAAAACATTTGCAGAGCACATACCGAGACTATAATTTGTTACCMTTAGCACGTTTCCCATGCCTTCCTCCCCAGGGGCGGTTCAGGCCACTGACAGAAACAGGGTCACAGCCTAGAGGCACCATGATTTTGCCTCCACTGGTAGATGCTATTGGCTTGACCAGTAAATGCCCTATGCAAACAAAAAGCCTAAAAGGAAATGAAATGTGAGGGCTCTTGGGAACTTGCATCTTTGCATGCACTTTGCCTCAAAATCTCCTAATTTCTTACTGCAGCAAATATTCTGAGGAACAGTGCCTCAATCTCACATAATCCTAGAAATAAGGACCATTACTGCTCAGTGAATTTCTCCCTCTGGTGGAGACAGTGTGATAAACAGAAGATAATCTTCCTACAATAATAAAATTAAGGCATGGGAAATCCAATTGCTCAAACATCAGTTCCTCTGAATGAGCTACCCAGCGTGAAGCTGTACACTTCAGAAACTTGGGGGTTCTGCATGCTCCGTGTGAGCAAATACTGTAAATATCCTTTGCTAACGGTCTCCAAGACTGTAAGTACCACTTTCCAATCCAACTGATGCCAAAAAAGAGAATGTCCTTCTACTTAGAAAAAAAGCAACAATGCAATGGTTTCACTTTTGTCAAGTGTTTTTTTGATTTTTGTCTGGAACACAGTGGTATTTCTTTCCTGTTCTGACAAGAAAACTTAATTCTTGGGGCACAACTTCAATTCTACCACCTTGTGATCACTTAAACTGTAAGGAGGAGCAATGGGTGGACGAGATAGAGTCTCCAGAAGGACTCTGTCTGATAGTCTGAAAAGAGTATCATGAAGAGGGCCATGATGAGGAGCCAGGTTAGCACTAGGAACTGGCTGCTCCTTCAGGCCCGTGTTCTTTTACCCAAAGCGCAATGCTTGCTTTGCTACCATTCATGGGATGTGTTTCAAAGTTTTCAATTGCTTGGCAGGAGACATAGCTGCTATTTGGGCCATTTAGCAGACAGCTCATCATCTAGTATTTCAAAATGGGGCCATTTTGTGGGAAGCATTTGTGAAATAGCACATTTGTGCAATCAGAAGGAAATGGGGCTCATTTCAAACATCCCCATAATTCTCAGTACAGCTGTCATCAGCATAGTACTGGAGTGACTTGCAATCTCCAGGGCTACTAGGCAAGCATGTAGATTTTTTCTAGTAAGATATGCTAGCAGATGTGGTGCAGCATCTCAGCTGCCTTCAGCTAGCTACCTTGATGTGTACATGCCCAGAGTGGTTGTCTCCCAGGAATGAAGGTTTTACTGCAGCTCAAGCGACCTCACAGCACATGCTGTTGGCTGAGGATTTGCTTTGCTGCTGCTGCTGAATCTCTTCCACCAAACAAGGAGCAGGGGTTTCCAGGACTGACATTCTGGATGTTGGTGCCTTTTTCAGTATGTCCCTAAGTGACATGCCCAGTGCACATCCCTATAAATGTCAGCACTTTTGAAGTAATTTCTCAACCAACAGCATAAAATAGCTTTTTATATAAAACCTTCAAAACTATACTCAAGGATACCATTTTTCATTACAAATATTATTTAACATAACCCCCACCTCCAAAATTTCACCTAATTACAGAGACAARGAAGAGGGGAAAAAAGAAAAAATAAAGATTGCAGTCTGGGAAGAAGAGTCATCTAACTTTTTTTAGCAGTGGCAGCAGAAAATTAGGAGATTAACTGCACACTGGCCTTCTCTGGATTTTCTATATAGGTGAGTCTATGGAATCAGCTCTCACAACATTCATAAGATCTCTGGGAAAGCATTTCAGCATTATGAATTCAGACTGTGAGAAAACATTATAAACAAGCTTCCAGAATAATGATTTATTTCCACAAAGGGCCAGACCATGGGGAAATGTCATAAAATGAGATGAAGACATGGTCCAAACTCTAACAGACAGATAATTTTCCCAAATTGGCACTCTGTGCCATCAAACAGTATCTTCAGATGCTGTTTAAATATGACAGTATTGATCTGGCCAGATTATTGATTTGGCTAATCCCCCAAATCCCTTCTTCAATTAAGTGTTGCCTGACAGCTTAGTGGCTCCCAGTCATTTCTCAGCAAGGGAGACTCAGCAAATGACTGTTTCATCACAGCAAGGTAAAAGATACTGAATTATTCATGGCTTTGTTTATCTKAAGTCACCATGGCTGTGGGCAGTCGCAGAGTGCCTGGCAAGCAGTCCTGCCATCCATGTCTTCCCTTCCACCTGGCTGCCTCCTCCCAGTTGCCAGACGAAAAGCCCCGTTCCTACAGTGGCACCTTTAGGGGGATGTTTTCATAAGTTACAGTAAGCTTTGTGAGTGGAGCAAGGCATCTGAAGTGGGAATTACTCAGCTTGTCACCTGGGTCAGAACTATGCTGGGGACAGTAGGACTTGCTCACCTAAGACGTCCCCTGAAAGGAAGTCCATAAGGGAAAGGACAGAACGGTGGCATGCTGCTACCTCCAAGGTTCACCCACTCCCTCCTCAGCTGGGAGGGCACAGGGAGACTGCCAGCTTTGGAGGAGCTTCACTCATTGCCACATGCAGAGCAAAGAGAGCATTGGGAGAGGATTGTGATAAGGAGCCCAGACTGATGCATTTTTTTTTTAACCTTTCACACGCAGCAAAGGGAGCAACACAGCTCAGGCTGAGACAAACCCACATCCTCCCTCCTTGATGGAGTGGCTCCCTGATACGCAGGTTTGGTCCCTGTTTATTCCAGAACATTTGTCCTGAGGGTTGGTACCCAGATCTGGCTTTATTTGCAAACCTTTCCTTTGCCTGATATGTAAATGTATGCAAAACCGTGTTGCATTTTGATTTCCTAGAAAGCAAAAGTTAAGATACTCATTTAGCAACATACTTTCTCAGACTGCCTAGAATTTCCCTGGGACAGATGCATACATCGCTTCCTTTTCTTTCTTCAGCACCCACCTTTAGAATGCCAAGGTTTGCAAGGAACATAATTTTTTGTCCAGCTGTGATAGATGAAAGAGCAGCTAGGTGCTGATCAGGTAGGAGGGACTGCTGGAGCACTTCGCTGTGTGACTACCTGCTGCCGTGTGTCCCAGCCTGCCAGCACAGAGGAGTGTGCAGGAAGAGACATCACAGACTGAGCCCAGCGGGATCATTCCAGGCAACCATCCTGAGAGCATCCTCATTTTTACTACCATTGGAGGGCTGGGGAGGGAAATTAGGTCAAGCATCAGTACTCTAGTATTTGAAAGCCATTAACAGATACAATAATGATACAGTTGCATGTTTTAGCCTGGTTTCCTCAAGCAAATGCAACTTATTTGCTCACATTGATGGTCTATTGCCACCCCAATAAATCTGAATTTGTTGACTTACACATTTCGAAGTCTGGAAAGACATTCAAGTTCTCTCACATTTAAGAGAATTAGAAGCTGAGCAGAAGAGAGTCAAGTTGTTAGTCCCACTAAAGGAAAAAGCAGACAGCTTTTGTTGTCCATTTTGAGAGGCAGCAGCCAACGGGCCGGTTGGCACATTGCCTGCAGACCAATGGGCTCRGACAAAGCTCCCAAATGCAGCTGGCCCACCAGAGGTTATTCATGGCAGGATTCATGGGGAGAGCTGGGGTTACTATCACATGAATTGGAAATCAGGGGGCCAAGGATGCAGATCTGTTGGAATCCAGCTTTCAGTAGTTGTGCTTTTCCTAGAGATATCCCTTTTGGATGGAATACCACAGTTTTCCAGGATTATTAGTTTTATGAGGGAAAATCATTCTTTTGCATGCTCCTGAAAATCCATTAGTGAGGTGATCAAGCTACATTACTCAAATTCATTTAAGATAGTGTTTCAATTCCATAATTAAAGATGAATCATCTTAGTTTATCATCCAAGTTATTGTAAGAAATAAAAATCTGCTTTGGTGACTTATTTTAATTCAAGGTGGGTCATTTGCAGTTCTGCTATATTTCATAAAAACATTTTATAAAGGATCCTATTAGCATGCATGACAAATTGGAATGATTTGGAGTGCCAAATCTTTTATTCAAGGAGCTTTTTACCTTCAGTAATACCCAATACCTTCAGTAATAGCTTTACCTTCAATAATAATCCAATAATTACTGGAGGGAAAAAGAGATTTTTAGAAAAGGGTTTTAGAAGTTGTTCTTTTATTCCTGCTTCAACACACACATGATTTCATATTCACTTCACAGGATATCAGTAGATTTATTTATTGAGGATGGTTGCTCTGAAGTGATTACACAATCAAATTACCTTAACTTGACAACCAGGGGGCTCTTCCCATGAATTTGCATCCCCTATGCCATAGAAAAAAACAAGACTTTCCTAGAAATTTTTGAACTCCACTTCATTTGAATTGTTTAGATGCATTTCAATGGCCTTTCACTCCACTTAGACTCATTCTCTTATCAGTGTGTTAAGCTCTCCTCAAATACAGCAATTAACCTCTCTGGGGTAGGTTTTAATTGTTCCATTTGAAGAAACATTGACCTTGTGCAGTGACCACTGTACTGGGAGCTGGTATGACTCAGATTATTGTTTTTATTGTAAAAACTAGATTGGATAAACTAGAGTTCAGGTTACACAGGGATCATATTGTATAATAATCCAAATACAACCAGCCACTTAAACAGTATGGTCTGCAATATGCCAGTTAGTTCTGATGCTTTTATTCCACACACTGATATACAATATTTAAATATAGGAAGACCAAACAGTAATCTCTGAATTAGAGGTGACTGGGAAGGAGGTAGCCCATCTCACAAATAGGCATTATTTGCCTAATATTTCTCTCTCAAACATTTCACATCTTGGACTTGCTCCTATTCTACAGGGAGATAAATGTGAAGCCTCTAAAAAAGGGGGAAAGTGGATTCTACAGTCAAAGTGCCACCTTATTTTTGGAAAATTCAAGTTTAGTTCTTTCTTTGTTATTACTCCAAGTGCCACAAACGTAACATACACTCCCTCTTCTGCTGTGAGATGTGATACAACTGAAAAAATCTCTACTTTGTACTTCCATCCTTCCTTCTCTGGGGTTTCTACCCATATCAGTTAAACTTAATATCGTGTATTTTATTTGTTTTGCTGTGCCAAAAAGGGACTGAGACCACTGAAAGAGAAAATCAAAAGGTAAGCCCTTTCCTGCTCCAAGAATGAGGAAATGTTGACCAGTTACTGTTTAACAGCCTTGGGGGAATCAGGCTGAGGGGAAAAATTCGACCCTGGTGCTCTTTGTGCTCCAAATGACACTGTAGCTGCTGGGCTTGTCTAGCGTGTATCAGTCACAGAAATCCTGTCCTGGGCCTGAGGTGTCTTCAATTCCTACAGTCTGCTCAGGTTCCCTCAGTGATCCCTGGTTTCAGCTGTGAATATGCTGTCTTTCCTGTTTATAATTCAGCACTACTTTAGGTTTTTATGAACATCTTCACTGCATAATGCTAGTGACATTTCCAGGACTRGATGGTGAGCTGCAACAATCCAAAGGCTGAGTAATGTGATCTGGCAAGTACCACGTGTGCATCCAAAACTGGGAGGTAGGGAAGGTGCCTGCATCATTGCTGCCTGAAGTGATCCAGGCTTGTGCAACTTGCCATGAAGTGGAAATTGGCTGTCAAGCTCCTAGTGCCTCATTCTGGCTGAAATCAGAAGCAGAAGATCTGGGCATCCTTAGTGGACTGGAGAGCACAGACCATCACAAGCCTTTGGCTGTGACCATGGTCAGACAATAGGCCATGTGAGTTCAAAGGCTCTATTTGGGTCCACAGTCATCATTTAACTAATATGGAAAAAGTAGAAGCAAGACAATAATGTAAGCTGACAACATAATTCAGCTGCCCCTAGAGGGCAAGTTCTCCAYGGCTTTTCATTGTGTTAGCAAGAGAAAAATGTTTAGATGAAAAAAAAAAAGTGCCAGTGCAAATTAAGCCACATCGGTAGCTCTATTTCTACGGAAGGTATAAAGGAGCTGGTGTTCATGTGAGGGATCCTGCACAACTACAGTTCCTGCAATCTTCACTCTGTGCCTAAATGGAAAAGATTAGAAATGAGGGTCATCAGTTTGGTATCTTCCAGMAAAGCTAATTTCCTAGAAGAATGTCGATCTTGTTGCCTTGGTGAATTGCCTAGTGTGTTAAATTTCATAAATCCTTTATTATTTCAAATCTTTGCAATTTGCTACTTGCTCAGCCACCTACCACAGAGATTTAGTTTCTCTGAATATTTTTCAAAAGCTRTGCTTCAGCTGCTGGCTCTATTTTGCACTCAGACACAATTACACATTGTCACGAGTTCTCTGCAGGTTCATCTGAATTGCCCATGTCCTTGTTATACCACAGTGCCTCTCGGAGCCCTGCATTACTAGATCTCAAGACAGGAATTTGGGTGAGCACTTGAAGGCAGTATAGACATATTAAGCCAAAAGAAAATAAAGGTATTTCCTTACCACATCCAAGTGGACAATGTTTATACAAAGATTTATAGAGACGTAGCTGTCCACAACGGAAAAGAAACAAAGAATTTACCTAGCACTTAGGCTGACATTTTTACTCACTGGATGGTTCAGCTGTTTGTTAGATCGGCAAACCTTTCATGGACTTTCTTGAACAGGACTCCAGACCTCATGCACCCCCTTACTGAACACTTGTTTTCACAGAAGGTAACCCTGCTTTGCAAAACTCCTTTCTCTTCTGATGTGGGCACCCCTCTGAGATATATTTAGATTCCAGTCACTGTCTTAAATCAGTTTGTGAGGAGTCTAAATATCTCTTAGTTTGGGATGCTTAATGCCTTTTGGGCTTCAAGGGCCAGAAGTTCTTATTTCCACAGAGAGTAAAGAAAGGCCATTAGCAGATATTTCCACACTCTGTCAAATGGCCACAATGTCAGTTAGCAATTCCAGAACAAAAAAGTTGATCTCATTGTACTTAAATGACAATTTTTCCAAGCAGTTGATTTATCATGGCATTTCTAGATTGATGGAAAGTCTGAAAAGTATTGACTTCTGAAAGAAAAAGAAAGAAAAATAAAAGAATTCTGTTTATTGATCTGATCTAGTTACAACTGTGCATAAGCATGAGGCTTAAGAGTTCTCTGCTAAGTCAAGGTTGACCTTTATTTGGTAGGATGGCATACAAGGAAACTCAAATCTGAGTGATCTGAAAACAAAGAGACAATCAGAGGTCCATGGGTTACTATTGTTATTTTTCTCTGATTTTAACTCAGATGGCTCCATTCAGCCCATTCCTCAAACACTGTTGAAAGTCCTGAGGAGAAAAGGACTGAGCCTGCAGTCCTAAGAGCTGGCCAAACAGAATGAGAAGGCCCACAGGGAAGAGGTAATGAGCTGAAGGCTTTTCTGAATACTTGTTTATTACAAGAGAAAACCCAAGAAGAAAGATCCTTTTCTGATGGTGATGACTAAGGTATAGGATTTGTCGGGAAATTGTCACTTGCCCAGTAAGTACGTAGACAGCACTGTCCACTTTTGCAGTCTACTCCGAGAACAGGGGATGGAGATGGCATGTAGGGCATCTGCCTTCCTATCCATCCATTCACTGGGCAGAAAGAGGACATACAAGTGAGTGTGTGGCTGTTTCCCTTTTGCCATTTGTGATGCAAATTAACAAAGAGTTTCATTCAATCTGTACATCTAGAAAACATTTCCAAACGCCTGCAAATGTCTACTACCAAAACCTCTAGGCAAGATGCCTTTCCTGGAGCCGTACTGCTTCAGCCTTTGGTGGTACTCTACTGACTTTTCCAACTATTAAGTTCCCCTGGAAAAGTGAAGTTCTCCAGGAGGAAGAGCAGAGAAAAGTATGTGAGTGTTCCCTGACTATCTTCAGATAAGATTAAAAACATGTCTTAAGATGCAGCTAAATTCATTCTTTTTAAAACTACACTGTAGCTTGACACCAGCCAAAATTCAAGAAGCAAAATGGTTGGTCAGTGTCTCAGTCCTAATGAGAGGGGCTGGGGAGTGATCTTGCTGGGGGGAGTTGACCAGTGCACTAATACACTGTCAACTATACAGCAGGTGGCAGTGGCAGAGCCGGGGAGTAACTGCATAGCTGCTGCTGGAATTACACCAGAGCAGGCCTTGGGCAAGCAAAGGAGGAATTAAGTATTGATGAGCAGACTGCCCTGAATCACAGCAAGTTCAGACAGACTAAATCTGGCCAGCCGAGGCCTCCCAGGCCCACACAGCTATTGCACACAGCGGAGCGAGAAAGAGCAAGGCAGGGATACGTGTGGTGCAGAGAGGAACACTGAAAGGCTCGTATCAGGTTTTGGGTACCCTGTCCAACCTGGGTGGCACTGTGTGATTTTAAAAGTCATTGGACCAATTTTAAGGAAGGAAATTGTATTAAAAAAAAAAATTGAAAAATCCCAGACAGAGAATTATTTGGGGATATATCTGTTAATTGTGTAACTGCTGCGAGATGGGTGTTTCCAGATGAGACAGTGCCCTGCAGCCACCACAGTGATTCAGTTTATAGTGCAATAGCATTCAGGAAATGTTAGCTGGGCTGCCGCTGTGAGGTTCAGACTTCTCTATTGGCAACCCTTTTTCTCCCAGTAGTTTGCTGTTGTGCCAAATTGCTGGGCTGAATCTGAAGAAAGCTCTCCTGACACYACATGTATGAATTGAAAATTCAAGGCTTCCAGCCTTAGTAATTTCTTAATCAATCTGTGGTACTTCTGGCAGAATGAAGAGAGGATACTATAAAGCCATGGTGATTCAGAGTTGGTACATAATGAGCACAATTTCTTTTGCAAGTACAACACCCCCAGACTTACCCATGCAACACAGACTATTGCCTTGATAGCTAATAAACATTGCCCTATCACAGAGATGAATATGTACCATTAGTGCTAAATCATACAGTGTGTCTCACTGAAAGAGTAAATCCATTAATCTCGCTACTCTTCTCATCATTACTGGACATGCAAACTGACAGACTAACAATTATCCAGGGACCACTGCTTTAAAAAAATGGAACAAATAGGATTTTGTTTGATTCAAAGAGAATATACCTATTTTTCTTACTAGAGCAACAAAAAAGAGAGAGTTTTTTTATATTTTCTCATTTTAGAGATTTAGAAAACAAACAGTGGGAACAAAACGCTAGACATCAGCTCCACTTCAAAGCCAGTGGGAGCAGCTCCTCCTTTCTTCAGGTTAAAATAACTCAACATGTAGGACATTTTTCTTACCCCAGTTCAATTCCCATGTCTTCCTGAGACAATGCAACCTGATACCTCCTGCTTCCACAGCCTCTGAGATACTCTGTAATGAGGTTTCTCCAATTTAACCTGCTGAGAGTCTCCCACTTTGCATACAATATTGCAGCACTAATTATAGCAGGAACAGGTGCTCTCACCAATGTCTCTCAATTGAGCAAATATCTTTTCTATATGACTGCATAGGCAAAAGCACTCTTAAAAAGGAGAGAGAACGATTTTTCTCTTTAAAATAGTAAGTTAGAGAAAAATCCATGTTTTGTCAGTTTTTAAAAAATGAATATAAGAGCTTCAGTATGTTTTTCACAGAACAAAACAAAAAATTTCAAGTATTGTTTTCCTTTCCAGAAAGAAGAAAATCAAATAGTAGAGATGGCTTTCTTGACAGATCTAGCTCATGGTCAGGGAGCTGATAATAACGGACCCGCTCCTGCATGTCCAAAGTCACATGTCTCCTTCCCTTTGCTCACTTATTCCCATACCCATACAGAAAGACCTTTTTTTTTTTTTCAAAGCCTTCAGTCAGGCCATTGTTCCATCCTGGCCTTCTAAAATTCGGGGCATAGAAGTGCCGTCTTGTGGACAATTCAATCCTACACTCAGTTGAATTCTTCCCCGGTTCAGGAACCTTACAGTCCTTTTTACGTTATTCATTTGGTAACAATTATACATTTGGCCTTAAAACTAATTTTTACAGCTGATTCTTTTACAACTCAGGTCCTTCTTAGCTAGGCAATATCAGCTCACAGTGACAACTATATTACCAACAAAGCAAACTCTGTAGTTCTTAGCAAAACATCTTCTTTTTAAAGTTTTCCTCAGAAGCCTCAGAAGTTCTTGGTAGAGAAATATTTGAAGCATTTTGGCTTTGAAAATTTGAAATTGTTTGATGTCTTCACAAGTCACAAGCCCATGACTGCAACAGGATTGTTCACAACTTCTCAGCAAACCTCCCACCTGCGCCTTAGGACTGTGGATTAATTTCAAATTGCTGCTGAGTATGAGAATAAGGCTCGAAAGAGTGATGCTGAAAGGGCTGCAGACTGGTTCTCAGTTTTTGTGCCAGCAAGGGTTGAGTTCAGGTATTGTATTCACAGAGCAGCTGAAATAAACCTCCATTTTCCACAAAACCTGATTTAGCTGATTGCAGAGTGTAAATGATCACACTGGGTAGCCCAGCTGCTCTTGCTTGGCTCAAGAGAAGCGCAGAAGAGTGTAAATACATTCAGCCCACAGGGGACAAAATGACTGCCTGAACTAGTTGAGGCTACTTCTGTCTTTTCTTTCTCCTGCAGTAGCCTAGTGTGTTATCTATTTGTTGTTGTTTCTCACCATCCCTGCTAAAACCTGAAACTCCTACTCATTTCTCTCTGGACATCATTTAAAAAGTAGTGGAATGACTTTTTAAAATTGTATTTCAAGCAATTGACTTTCTGCAAGGCTGAGAACAGCGAGGCTATTTGTACAATGACAATACTAGGAAGTTGATGGTGACATTGATGCTAAGGGCTGAAGCTAGAATATCTGTGGAGATGAACTATTTTTATTATATATATATATAWAATGTATATATAAATATACATGTATGTATAAATGTATATATAAACTCCATATACGATTTGCTACCCTTTGACTTCTGCATAGTCACTTAATTCTATTCAATACCTAACTCCTTCTCCTGTAGCCTCCTGAGTCTTTTTGCCACTCTTATAAAAATTTCAGTTATATTTTCCCATGTTTGTCACTCATGTATCTGTGTGCAGCTGGCTGGTGAAAGAAAACAAGCTAAAAGTACAGCACAAAGTGTTTCACTAGCACTGACATAAATGGTGCACAAGTGCCAAGGGGTCTGATTTAGGAAGGGGTCTGATTTAAGTCACATCTGCCCTGACACGTGGTCAGAAATTGCTACCCTGATAGAAGGCACAGCAGAAGTGAGCATGTGCTAATCCCTCAGCTGCCACAACCCTCCCCAGAGGGAGGTTGGAGCTCATMCTCTCATCTGTTGAGCCAAAGGTGTGGAGGTGACACACATCTGGCCCTGCCACCTCTCCTGGAAAGCCATAACCTCTGGCAGAGGATAGGTGGGCCGCTGGAGATGGTAAGGCTGCTCTAAGATGACAGAGCTCAGCTGTCAGAGCCCTAATCCTGCTCTCAATCTCGTTGCACCTCAGGAAGTGAAGTGCCACACATGAGAAACTACCTGCAAGACAGGTGAAGCCAGACAAGCACCGTGTTTTCCARTTAATTTGGTTTCAAGTCATATATTTCCTTCAAGGGGACAGGAGGATGGGCAAGTTCAATAAAACCAACTCCTCGTCCTCAAGAAAAAAGGAAACACATTCTAATTGAATTTGAGATGAATTAAAAAGTTTTCACTGGACTGGAAACAAAACATTTCATTTCGAGTTGCTTAACCTTTTAATTTAAGTATGTCAGATTTGAATGGAGAATGCTGCTTTGGAAGAAAGTAACAGGAAAAAAAAAAAAAGCACAGCAAAACAAAATTCAAAGCTTTTGGTGTTGAAACAAAACACTGGCACTTGCCAGGGAAACCTCATAGCGCTCTGCTCTCTCACCAGCAGATGACCAGGAGACATGGGTTACAGCATTTGATTGATGATGGTGCAAGATGTTCACACATGTTTAGGAGGTGTTTTAAGATGTTGACACATGAAAGAATTGAATTCAAATCTAGATATCTCAGTTGCAAGAAACAACTGCAAGTAAACAAGACCTAACATAGAAGTTAAGAGTATGTAGATTATAAAGATCTTGCTGATACTGAGCAATGAACCCTCAGTGCATCCTGAGTAGCCAGTGTTTTCAGCAGAGATCACAGATGTATTTTCAGTGCCAGTAATGAGAAGAAACAGTAGGTTAAAGAGTACAAACAGATTAAGAAATTTCCTTTGATGTGCGAGTCAACAGGGCATAGAGTATTAACCATGTACGATCCTCGTGGGCTGACTCTAGGCTTCGTTTCTTGGGGGGAAAAATAAGAGAGCACATAATTGCTGGTCGCAGCAGGGAAGCAGGAGAAAAAAGAGCTGTAGCAGCAGCAGAGCTTTAGGAGTCCCAAATGTACAAGCTACTGTGCATATACCTTCTCTGGGGGAGCCTGCACAATCCTAGAGCATAAACAGCAACAGCCATTTGTATCTTCATCTTGCTCCGGCCRAGGGGGATGTCTTTTGTATTCCCAGCAGAAATGTTGAGGAACGTCTATCCTATTTTTTCCAGAAGTTTCTACGGCTTTAATAGGCCACAGGTAAATTCTGTTTAGGTTGTTATAAAAACACATATTTAGATTTTGACAAAAGCAGCCACAGTTTTTGTAAAATTTTGAAGGAAAGAAAACCCATTTTGTAGAAAACAGGAGCCAGCACTACTGACTTTTTTTTTACAGCCATCAGTGCTTCCAACCATTCAGTGAAAGTCCAAAATGAGCATCTACAAGGACCTAATGGGATGATATCACAGTGAAGAATTTAGTTTGGAGTCAAATAAAAACAGTATACAGTTTTAATCATTAGTAATGCTGGATTTGAATATTTTGAGTCTCAGACAGGAATCCGGCCCTCGTTGTACACGGCTGKATCCTGACTTTACAACTAAGACCATTACTGACCAAATTTTGCAGTTCTCTCTGATATTTCCCAAACTTTTCCATAAGAACCAATGTAGCATCCAACAATGATAGCTGCCAGTGCCTAATTCTTATTTTGCCCACATTAGTTTAAAATGAACCAAAGTCCATGGAGTTCATTCATATCACTCCCTCCATACTCCACCTGCCGAGAGCTCACAACCCCACTGCCTGTTCTGTGCAATTTTAAAACTCCATGTCTTGCTGCTGCCTGCAATGCTTTCCCTTCTCCTTAGGCAATATTGTCCTGGCATATTGTTAAACAGGATGGCAACTACCCTGTACAGTCTGTCCAGTAAGAATAGCTCTGGAACAATAAAACTCATGAAAAAGGAGTGTTGAGTTGCCTGCAAGTTTCTAAAAGGGGCTGTTAGCAGTGAGCTTCTGAGAAGAGAGGTATGGCTTGGGTTCCACCCGGCCAGGAGATTGCCTGTGATAGCCACAGGGTCCAAACTGTCCATCTTGATGGCCAGAGGGACTTTTGTACAAACATCCAAGGACCACGGGTCATGCATGTTGATCTGAGACCCAGGTCTGCCTTGCGGTCGTGTCTTGGACTAGACCCTGTGCTGGGCATTGCTGCCTCCTGAGCTGGTGCTCTCCGGGAGAGGGGAACAGGCTGCACAGTCTTTTCCGGTCAGCGGATGGTACCCAGCCCCAGGAAAGAGATAACCCAGGGGCTGATAGTGGTCATTTGTAGCTTCTCTGTCTTTCTAGGGCTTTCTCGAGTGGTTGTCTGGGGGAGAGAATCAGTTTTTGGAGGGCTCTGCTCCTGCCGCCATTGCTTGACTTACAGCCATCCATGAGTCCCAATGTCCACAAGCGGACAACCAGGACTTGCTCTCTGCAAGGCACTAGGCAACCAAGGGCAGTGATGCTCACCAGCTGCAGCAGAGAGATGCACCCACTTCTGAGCACGCTCGTAAATCCTGCTGCCAAAACAGGTACATGAATGCTCCAGTCTGACAAATCTGAGCATATTCTTGAGCCAAACAGTGACTGCTCTACAGAATAAACTACTGTCCAGATGCAGTGGTGGCTTCTCTGCTCTGCATACTTGTCTATCAAATAATTTTCAACAAGACAATTGTCCACAGTGACTGACCCTAAGGAGYGACTGTGTGCTGCATATTAGCTGTAAAAGATGCTCAACTTTGTCAGTATATTTGCACGTTCACCCGAAAATAGAACCCCAGAGAATTCCTGCAGAAGGACAATTCACCCTAGGGCAATGCTTGCCTTGGAAGATACTTCCGTAAGAATTCGCTGCCAAAGAAAAGCAACCACCAGGTGTCATTGTAGGATAAATTGTTTTAGAAAAAAGGTATTCAGAAGCAATCTCAGATTATTTCACTGGTTCTCTAGCAACCCCATGCAGGGCACCATTGGGACTATCATCTGTCCTGTTTTCTTTCACTCATAATCAAAGGAAGTAGGGAACTTGGATCAAAGTTCTGGGCTAGATTTCATAGCAAGTTAAACCCAGTCACAAACTGTACTTTGTCTGAACTGTGTTGCTTCTGCTTCAGGTATGAAAAGCTTTTTTCCTTTTTTCTTCCCTTTTTTCCAATTTTATCAGCTGAGCTAATAATATGTTACCCATGTGTATAGACATTTTGTTTCATATCTCAACACTGTCATATTTTCAGCACTATCTTGACTCTCAGAAAAATGTATATTAGTGCAAGACAACAAATGACATGTGACATCAGTCATATTTTCAATAACAAAATCTTGGACAAAGATTCGTTTCCACAAACGAATGCTGATTTTCTTCTCCCCCACTCTTTTCAAGAACTATCAGTGATGCAAAATTTTTGCCACTGTCACAGCCATTGCCCTATGCTGGAAATAACCATAAAAGTTTATGTACTGACAATCACCCCTTCAGCATCATCTAAATAGTCAAACTAAACGCAGTCATAAGTTTGACTGTATGAATGAATGAATTTTATTCATGAGGTCTGCATGACAGATTAAAGATTTCTGCAATAGGCTATTGCCCCAGAGTCTGAAACAAGTTGCTGAAATCACCAGAGTTGTTCCTTTTTACACTTTACATGCTAGCCACATGGCAATGATCCCTTCTTGTCACTAAAACACGTTTCTTCATATCTCATCCTCCCTCCCTGTGCACGAAGAATGAAATATTCTCTGCGTGCACGACAGATCTTGAAGCCTGTAAAGAAGGAAATACAGGTTTCAGCCATCTCCAGGGCTGCTCTGGCAGTAATATGGGGATGAAGTCCAGTGGGCAGAAAGCTCTAGCCAGCCCCTGAAGACTTGTGTGAGTCATGGTGGCCTTCACAGACGTCTTATGAAGGACAGCACTGCTAGTGTCTCACAGTGCTCCCTGCAAAACTCCCTCCCTTCCTCTGCCTTGGAGTTTGAGAGGGGAACCCCAAAAGGGATCTCATGCTTATCCTGTACAATGCCTACCTGGAAGAAATTTCTCACTAGTCCCAGCAGGGCTTCCAGGGACCCCTTGCACCTATTCAACCGGCATAAAATGACCAGACCACGCAAAAGGCGTCCAGTTGTAACTCTTCCTTCACCTCCATCATGGTGTTCTGACTCATGTCCCTGCCCAAACAGCTCCAGCTATTTATTACTACTGTTCAGAGACATCCCATGGAATCAGAGAGGAGGGACACATGCTGGGGTGTCCACCCCTCACATCCATGTTGTGGTACATCAATGCAAAGCAGTCCTGAGCAGCTGATCGAGCCCAGCCTGTTTGGCTCACAGCTGGCATCTGAGCTTATGTTCCTTCCTGCTAGCTCAGTCGGGTGGGCAGCACTACCTGAAAAAACAGGTGGATGGCTGGGCTGAGACAATGTCAGCCTTCTGCACATGGTGCACCACTGGTCACAGTGCAGAGCCCCTCCGCTAAGACCTGTGCTGCTGCCCAAGCTGTTTCTAGGATATGGTTTCCCCAGTAACTCAGAAGCTGTTTTATTGTATGAAGTGAATGAGCACATATGATTATAAAATATACGTGGGGAGCTTCTCTGCTTTGTAAGGGTTTTTTTGGCTTTGCTGGCGATCTTGTTCCAAATGGGAAGTTGGATTAGTGACCACCAGAGGTCTTTTTCAGCCAACATTTCTCTGGTTCTACTATTCTTCCATCAGTTTGTTCCCTTCTTTCTGCAAGGGAAGGAACTGAGAAGCTGGAAATATTTTTTTGACAAAGAATGAGAACTTTAGTGTTTAGGATTTTAGGCATGGTTTTGGGGGTTCTTTTGCAGGTTGAAACCTGTTAACAGAGTGTCCGAGATAGCAATTGTCATTATCCAAACCCCGTTATGTAAATGAACTGGAAAATGTTACTGAAGAGGTGTCTGGCTGCAATCTCCAACAATTGCCTCTGTATGGGATGGTGGGGGGAGAGGAATGAAGAGGACCTTAATAATGGCAATGCAGCCACATTAAGGAAACAATGGAACAGTAAATGGTTTGGTTTCTTATTGAAAAAAAAATTGTTTTTGGTCTTTGAGCTATTCTTTTAAATAAGTTTTGAGGTTAGGCCAGGTACATGGCCTCCAAGAGGAACTGTGTCATGTGTCATTCAAACAGACATCACTTAGGCTGCATGTGACAGACTCTCCAATTTGGTTTTGATCCCCAAGACATACATGCAGCACAGGGTTATTCTCTCTAGCCAACCTAGTCTTTCCCAAAGAATAAAAATGTCTTCTTTATGAACATTACAGGATACATCATTTTTTCTCCCAGAATATCTCCCACACTGTTTGGAACAAGTCTGTGGTTCTTTCTGAATCACATTCTCACTTAGTATATAAAGAATTCAATGGAGCACTGCTGATATGATCAGAGCATCTGTCTCCTGAACTCCAAATCTAGATCTAATAGTGACAAGTTGTATATGTGTTTATTTTTATTGGTTCCTTTTATCAGGAGGCAATATGTTATATACAAATCCTTCTTGCTGACAGCTCCCTTGCAACTCAYCACGTCTACAAAGATGAGGGAATGCACCTCCTCAGAAATTTCACAGATGGTAACATATTTTTATTCCTTGAATATCATGATATGTCCTGCCTATTTGAATTGCCTTGGATCTGACCTGATCTTATGACATTCATATTGGCATGCCCAAGGTGGAACTAGCTTAGAAGTAAACATTGTGACAGATTAATAATACAGCCAAGATACAATTACTCACGCATTCAAAGAAAATTAGGGTTTCAAAATTAGACACTACAAAGTTAGGAAAGGTTGCCCTAATTTACCTTTTCTGGTTCATACTGAATATGCATTATCTTTAATTGCATGATCACATACTGTTTCTTCCACTGTCTCAAAAGCTAACAGGATGGATGATGTTCATTTAGTAAGCAGCTGTTTTGTATTTTGTTTTCTCTCCATTTTCCAATATGTTGTCCTGTGTATTATTTATTGAAATTTATTCCTGCTTTGTTATGAGATCAGGATTATTCCTTTTTCCCCTGGGATCTTACACAAGAAAATGAAACATAGAAATAAAACAACCTTCTCCTTCTTCACTACCTCCTCCCTAAAAGTGATCAACCTAACAACTTAACTACCATGCTGTGAGACTGTACTCTATCGTGTCTCCCAGTATTGTTTCATTACTTCTTCACCTGCATGTATCAGTATCTATATCTTGTCTCTTGGTTCAAACTGTAAATGGCTTGGGATAAAGCATTATTATGCTTTGAGCTTGCCCAGACCAAGCAGTTCTTACAGCATCATTTGGTGCTTTTAGTTTTCTCCACTAACAGGTATTTTGTCTTCCCACTTCCAGAACAACRTTAAGGCTTTGCAGCTAGACTATCCTGCAGCTCTCTCTGTAGGGACACATTCATATAAAGTTGCTTTTGCAAACTAATTGCCTTGCTGACTCATTCACAGAATCACGCAGGCCACAGACTGTAATTATSGTGTCATAATTATCACTTCAATAGCACAAAGAGTGCACTTTTATCTGATATGATAAAATAGTTCAATTAATTTTAAACAGAAGGAAACACTAGTACATCCTTACAGGCTGGTCACAGAGACAAAGAAAGCTGTCAGGATTAGATTATTGATTTCATGTTCTCTCCTGGCTTTATTAATTTTCGTTCATGCATAACAGTCACCATTTTTCATGCACTTAGGAGACTTTAATTCAGCATAATACAGAAGAAAAAGAGTAAGATTAGATATAAATTCACTAGAGAGACAGAGATAACAAAAAGAGATGTAAACTATGGGTAATATTTACAGTGGAGGTACTGGTGATTTAAGCAAGCAGGAATCTGTTCCCACTGGGAGCAAATCGTTGCAAGATGAAAAGAGGAGAGGAATTGCTTATTGTTGTCTGTGGCAGGGCTTCTGTTTCTCTTTACAAATCAAAACAGATTGCTGCAAAGTTAAAGCTTATATCTGAAGCAAGGGAATTCTACAACAGAATAGAACAAAAGTACCCTATAATGACAATACTTCCAAATTTTCCAGCTCGATAGTTTTCATAAGTAGTTTCCTTTGGGCTTGTTCCTGCTGTATACTCCAGGGGCAAATGCTGTGTAGTGTGTCAGAGTGATTCTTTGCAATGTTACCTGATCAGTCAATGAGTTTTGTGCTTTCAAACAACAGAGTGAGCCCAGGAATCTCACAGGAAACCCAAGGTACAAGGTTGCAGTAAACTAATTCTTTTAGCATCAGAAAACTTTTCAATAAATGCATTGCGTTACCATGGTTGCAAGACATTTCACTATTCCAGAACTATCGCCYGTCAGCACTGCTCAAAAAATAATAGAAAAGTCTGAAATAAATAATTTAGAAAGAAATTGGGGTTAAAGAGTTAAGATGAGGGTTAAATTTAGGGTGAGTGATTCTCCTGTTTTCTAATGAGGAAGAGAAACAGCTTTGTAAGAGCAAAGCTGTATTTAAGAACGGCAGCAACCAGAAGATCCCAGGATGTGTCTGCAGTGCAGAGTCTGCCCRTTGCAGGAGGCAACGGCCACGCAGCTGCATAACGATTGGCTCATGCCCATGCAGCTGCGCGGATGCTGGGGCTGCAGATGCCTCGATTGGGCTCCAGGATGTCTGGGAGCACAGAATGGGGAAACGTGGGAAGGTGGTGGAGGACTGCTACCTCCCCAGTCCCAAATGCTGTAATCAAGGCTACATACACCTTGCATYCACACTGCCGAGTAGCCTGTGTTACATCAAAACCCAGGCTCTAGGCTGTACTCCTCTGCTGGGCTCAAAGGTATACAAAGGCTTGTATGYGGGGTTCATATGAGATTTTAAAACTATGCCCCAAGTAACAGCCCAGGATACTTCTGCAGTGACTACACCCTCCAGGGGACTTTCAACTGATCATAGCCGAATTATATGATGAGCAAGGGGGRAAAAAAAATTAAATGAGTGAATTTGGTTACAAACTCAAAAGTTAGTCCTTGTCATGAGTTTGCAATTTCTTTTCTTAGGTTTAGCCAAAACCATGTCAAAGCCTGTGGCAGGCTCTGCTAATAAGGGTCTCAGCCATGCTTAGCACAACGAACTGCAGGGACTCAGCAAGCAAAGACTTCCAGCATTTCCTTCAGAGCACAATGACAGCTTTGCTGTGACTTGTCTTCACTCAACACCCTCACTCTCCACCCCAGTGCCTCACAATCTTTACTGGAATTATCTTCATAGCTTACTTTAGGTGAGCTGAGCCTTGTTTGTAAGGGCTTCTTTCTCTCCACAGGTTGTAGAGAGAGCAAACTCTTTCTACTCATAGAGAGAGGCTCTCTAGATACTCTAGTTAAGCATCTAAAGTTTCTTTGGACAGGGCCAGTCTGAATGACCTAATCAAGCATACCTGRACATCTGTGATACACAGATTTAAATGGAATTTCCCAATGTTCTAGTAGCACATTGTCATCTCTATCCTAGAGAGGTACCTAGAGATCTGCTGCTGTTCAAGAATACATGGATACAGCGTTCAAAATATGTACTTCCCTTCAAAATCAGAACTACATTTGGGGATGAGACAGCCAATGAAATAAAGAAGGAGATTYATCCAAGATACCAGTCCCAGTTCTTTCTGCTGATGGAGAGTCATGTCCTGCATTATTATACACATTGACAGTAATTCCTCATCACTCTTCCCTTGAGGGGGAAGCTGACAAATAGTAAGGCCAAGAACTGCCTAAACTAGAACAGAAGCATGTGGTTTGAGGCTGCCAGGGATGACTGCCAGGCATATAGCCAATGGTACTGAAATTAATTGTGGTGCATTTTCAGATAATAAGAATTCTGTGTTGCCAGAAGGGTAAAAATCCCTCTGTGCTTTTTGGTTTATACTGGGACTTCTCCAAGTTTAGACAATAAGGCAATATTTAGTAAGATTCAGGAAAAAAGTGACACCAAAAGCAGGTGAGGGGTTCTGCCCTTCAGCAATCTCAGCAACCAGACTTTGCATCAAGTAGCTGGCTTCACGTGTAAACTCCTTCCTTGTAATACATCTCTGAGAGACTGAACTCTGCCCTCTATCAGTTGACATCTTTTATAGAGCATATATTATAGTAGAGGCAAAAAACAGAGATTATGTGAGGTTATGTAGCATCATAGGACTGAATGTAGTTCTTGAAGGTAAACAGAGCTAGTAGTGTTTGCCATCATCCAGGAAGATGTCAAACAGTTTTCCCCAAAGAAATCCTATAAAGCTTTTGTACACAGCATGAAAATGAGACTTGCAAATTGTGTTCTTCTTTGACCACCTAGAGAATCAAGTAGGTGCTACAAAAAAAAAGGGAGAGGGGGAAGGGATAAGTATCCAGACACTAGGGCACTAGAGTTGTCAGTCATCAGACCACAGAGCAATTTGCCCCAGCAARGTTTCCAGACAGCCAGAGAAGACCCAGATGGACCCCAGCCCTTCCTAATGGTCTCCAAAGTAGTGACAAGCTGCTTCCAGGTCTGTTTCCCAAGGTGCAACATCTCTGGGACTCAGTGAGTCTCCACCTTTGGTAGTGGTCAGGCAACCAGCAGTGAGTTTTGCAGGTATCAGCCTGTTCTAGCTAGAGTCCTCATTGGACCCCAGCTATGGGAACCCATGATGCAGGAAGTTCAATACTGCACACTACTTCATCCCAGTTTTCTTCTTGTGCCAACTACTTGCTCCAAAGTTAAAAGAAAGGGCAGCCTTCATGGAGCCACTCCTTTCCCACCATCGTCAAAGCAAGTACAAGTGAGCACTGATAACAGTATCTGCTAGAAGAAGAAAGTCTACCAAGGGATAGATCTGGTGCGCTGTGCTAAACTAAGCAGGAGGGTTTGGCTTTTGGCCTTAAACAGCCATGAGGCTTATGACCACTATTTTATGGCAGAAGTGCGACAGAGCCTATATACAATAAATAATTTGGAATAGAGCCTACGGACTTGGTTCAGCAAAACAATTCAGTATGTTCTTTAACTGCCAAGTCAGGATTCAGTATCATGGGCAGTTGGCTCATAGTGGTTTAAGCTAATACATGCGACCACACATATGGAGTAAGCTTAGGGCGACCCATGCGCAAGAGGTTATGGCATGCAGCTCACATTCAGTAAATCAGTCAGTGTATGTAACTCAATGGCTTCAGCTGAGTGTCCATATTCAGATAGAGCCTTTAAGCCACTCAGGAGAGAAAGCAATACTGACTTCTGCTATTCTTTTTCTCCTTCTGGTCTGTGCAACACTGAATATAGAATGCATTTTCTCCACATAGATCTCACATGCCACTTGGTACCCAGTTATCCCATACCCTGCAAAGTGGGCGACTCCTGCTGCAAATTTTGTTTACTGAGATTACCTTTTCTTAAAGGTGACATCAAAACTTGGCAGAAAAATCTAAATCAGTCTGCCAATCTGATCTAGCTTGTAACACCTGGGCAAAACCTTGTAGCTAAAAGCAGTAGAGATAAATGTTGTTTTTGCCTAGATGTAAGACAATTGTCCACCCAAACAATTACTGCTTGGTACATCACTGTTTAAGAAGTGAGCTTCACTTAATTAATATAGTAAGTGCAGTTACAAGGGAATTCTTATATTCCCAGAAAAATGACTCTTTTTTTGAAAGTAGGGATGTAAAATGCATTAATGTATTTATGCATGCCTCACTTACATAACAAGGGCTTAAGGTACTAGTAGCTGATGTTAATAGCAAAGCTTCCACTGACTACACTGATGCATAAATTCCTGACATATATGCACAATTCAGGTAGTGTATTTGCATACTAAGCAGGGAGTTCGAGTTCTAGCTTTCTGGGGCAGAAACTGCTTTTAATTGTGTGTGATGAATAGCACAGGGAGGCTGACAGTGCTAATCAAAAGTTAACAACCAAGAAGGATTTGTTCTTTGAAAGATGAAATTTCCAAGTAATCCTTCACATCTAATCCAGCTTGAGCTAAGGGATGGGAGAAGAATTTGAACTGGGCTTTTGCAACCTTTTCAAAAGATTGTCAGTGAAGTTTCTGCTCTCTTAGAGAGACAACCACAGCTCTGACCTGGCCAGGGAAATAAACAAGGGGAAAAAACATTGCACARACCCAAACAACTGGGAAAAAAGTTTCACTGCATTTCCCTAARTTGACATTTTTTGTTGGGTGACTGCCAGACACATGCCAATGCCTCTCTGCATATTGTTTTGGATTTGCTGGTTTCAGCACTAAAGCAAAGAGCAATGGAAGCTTTCAATGTGTTTGAAGATTAATTTCACATAATCGCAACAAAGCTGAAGTCAACAAGCTGAATTTAATTACTACTCTGACAGCTGGGAGGCAATTAATGCCCTTAAACTTTCAAGCTCTCTCTCTCTCTCTTGTATTTTTCCCCTTGTCTCACTCCTACTAATTAGAAACAAGCTTCAGGGTAAAGCTGACCATGGTGTTAAATTACCACCTTGTCATCAGAACCACAGAATCCTCCCAGTTAGACATCAACTCCTCCACCAGAACAGGAATCAAGGCCATCTMTGAACGGTACAAACTGCAGAGCACTGCTAACACATGTCTCTGTCTTATGGTATCAAGTCCCAATATATTCATCCTCTGGGGTGTATAATTAAATGAATATCCCAGTTTGACTATGGCAGGAATTTTCTATTACCTTATAACCTTTCCAATATCTGTATTGAATAATAAAGTGTGAAACAAGCTTTGCAAAAGGACATTAGTGTGCCAGCAATTGTGTTAGAAATTTTAAGAACATCTCTTATCAAGCTTAATATATCCTGTCTTGCATCTGAATGGAGTAGGGTTGCATATCTCCAGGGAAATAAGCATAAAAAAATTCCCAGTCATAATGACATCATTAAGAACTAGCTCTACACCACATACCGCATCAGGACCACTAAGTTTTWCTCCAAAACTAGAACAAATCTGCTGATTCAGCAGGGTGCAATTTGGAATTTCATCCCCAGATAAAATTCTAATGTTTAGGTTCATCTGGGATCAAGGAAAAAATAAATTTTTCAGAAGATCAGAGATTTTTTAGGATGTTTTGGCACTTTCAATATTCCAAAACTGACATGTTTTATTTTGTTTTGCTGGACTGATGTAAATATCTTCGGTTTCCAACAACATTAAACTGCATTCCCCTGTTCCAGCAGCTTCCCCCATATACTTAAAGTTGTATACCTGCTGCCCCACATAGTGCCCCTGGGATGAGTACATTTCTCCTGATGCACCATGTCACTGACAACGGAGAAGTGCAAAACATACAGTTATGTGCAGGTGGTACAGTCCATTAGAGAGCCCAAAGAAGACTCATAAACAACTTCACGTACAAAATATGTCCCCCATGACACAATAAAACAGTGCAAGTTTATCACTGAAGAGATTAAGATTATCAGAAGTAGGTCACTTCAGCCAAATGAAATACTTTTGTTTGATTTTCCCCCATGGAAAAATGATATTTTTCCCCAAAGTTACATTTGTGAAATCCTTGGATAGTGCAGAAACTGCATTTTTAAGGGTTCAGATCAGAATATATATATATTTTTTTTTTTTGAAAGCCACTGTCATTTTACCAAGAGGTCCAGGTCAAATAGTACGTACCCTAATGTCAGTGGAGTACTGCTAAGACTGGAAGCCTCTGTGGCCTCCTTCTCGTTTGGCTTCAGTGGAGAATTGAGCTTTTCTACCAGCAAATCACTGCTTTTGCTGTGTGTGCACAGACTGACTGCTGTCAGCAGAACAGAATCAGGAAAAGAAACTCTGCCCAGTAGTTTTTCTTTATGTCTACATTTCAGCGAGTACCAACAATTAATGATCTGTTTGTAAATTAACACTGCACATGGCAATTGACTGTGGTAATGAAGTTATAGAGTCTTCTTTATGGTTTATTAGTACAATAATAAACCACACTCAGCATGCAATAATGACACACAGTTAAATTAAAGACTTGCTGATGCCTTATAAACCATTTTAAGAAACATTCTTGTAGCAATCGGTAATAGTCTTCCCTGAGAGCACAGGCAGGCTTTGCTCTGTATTCGGTGGATACAGTTCTGTCAATATATTTTTTTCTGCTACTCTTGCATTACTAACAAAGCAGGTCAGATAGCCGAAAAACAAATTGASTGGAACATTTACTTCAAGTTGAACTAATTTTTCAGCACTTTGGGTGAAAAATATGCCTTAGCTCCTTCAGATTGTATCTATTTCTTCTGCTATTATCAAATATAACACTAGAGCTGTTCATCACTTTCCTCTCAGATGCAACCACCAGCTGAATTTTACAGTGTTTCTCAACACTTGGCAACTTGAATTGACTATACAACTTTTTTAAAGTGAATGAAGGCTAATTCTACCCTCCCAAGTCAGCCACCTGAAATGTACTGTTGGGACCCCAGTTTTACAATGCGCTTCCCTCAAACTTCCTACCTCTTGTGACCAAGATCCTCCCTGTTTAGAGATGAGGCCTTGTTTCTGACTACCTTCCCATTCACTTTTTAATCCTAAAAGTGGAGAGGTGTTCACACTAGGCCAGAGCTCCATGTCTGTGCATCTACTGAGCTTAAAACCATCCAGAGAAGTCTGCCACCAAAGTATTTTCAGATCTGTTTTATAGCCTTTACTGTAATATAGGAGAATTATTTCTCTCTTCTTCTTCTACAGAAATGGCAAGTACTTTGCTTTATTCAGTGTTGCAATATAGGATTCATGCTGTGAGTGATCAGGCTCTTAGAAGGGCCTGTAATGGCATCTGTAAGCTGAATTTAACAACAGATGAAAATACCTGGAACTCTTCAGACTTCTCTCTGTAGAAAGCCAAATCAATGCTTAGGAAAGCTATTTTCTGCCTCTTTCCAGAAAAGCTGCCTTTCTTTCTTCCAGCTCCCAATAAACAGCACTGGCCACTAGAGGACATCCTAGACCTCTCCAACTGCTGGCCCATTCAAAAAAGCCAGACTGACACCAACATCTGAGCCTCTCTCAACCCAATATAGGGTCAACTAGGGTTTTCTTTTTTCTGTCTGCTGGAAAGATTCTGTGAATATGCAAGGAAAAGCAGTCTTTTTCCTATTCTTTATCTGTCTTGTCTGCTTGAATTGAAAACTCATCAGACAAAGGCTAAGTCTGGTGTGAGGTTTGACTGTAGAAATAGGTATTAGTCTGATTCTAGGTTTTCTCTTAAAGAAAATACTGAGATGATGCTGTAGTCAGTGTATGTAATGCACTGCCCCAACAGGACCAAAGAGTCTGTTACAGAGGAGACCTTTTAAGTCAGCTGCTGAGATGTTTGCTTGCAGTTCAAGAAGTTGCCAGGTCATGCCCCTGAACTGAACAAAATAGTCTTCATAACGCTGATATGGGCATGTTCACAGGGGCCCCATAGGCAATTCTGCATCTTCCYGCCTATATTCACAAAAGTGGTGACTCCAAGAGGAGAGGTGAAAGGAAGGAGTCTTCTAAGAACCCCCTGAAACCTTTTAATTTCCTTTTTATAAAAGCTAAACAGCACACAAGAACAAGGTGACCATTGCCTTCTTTTAGGAGTCACCTGAGGAGGTGGCCAACCCATAAGAATATGACACGAATTTGGGGATGTGCACAAAGCCTCACTTTAGTCAGTGCAAGGAGGTCTGGTAGGTGCTCCGAGGCACTCTCAGAATTTCTCTACATCAGCTACATTGGGAGACTAGTCTTCCTAAACCAAGACTGAGGACACCTCACTCTCCTTCCAGCCCAGGACAGTGTTTAGTGCATCTTTTTGCCTACGCAGAACTACCTKGATCTAAAATTTCCTTTGTGACAAGCATCAGTACATCCTACATCACCTCCTGCCTCCCTGCAATTGCAGATTCCCCACCAGGACATAGTGGTTTGCAGTAGGCCCATTCTATTGCCAACTCTCCCTCTGTTTTGTGGCTCCTCAGAAAAGTTGACTCAACATTATATTAGCTCCTTGCAGCAGAGAGATTTTCTCCTTTTGAACACTTCTATAATATCACCCACTCTAAGACTGCTGCCATGAAGGAGCTTAAGATCTTCTTGAGGTCTCTAGGCTAGCACAGTCTTAAGGCTGACAGTGTTTTCTAGACGCCTCTGACACTATCATTTCCTTGAATTGCCAAATTCCCCTCTCCCATGTTCTTACAGGCACTGCAAGGAGTTCCTCAAGCAGTTTAAACAATACCTGACAGATTTTGTTGAAGCTGAATATCCTCACTGGAGGATAGAGAAGCCAGCAGGGAAATGGAGAACATGCAGCTGTGTCCTGCTGTCATGAGGCAGTCTGGTTTAATTTTCACTCAGCTGCTCCTAGTTGGTCACTTCCACACCCAGCTTTAAAATGTAAATCCAGAGTTTCTCATTAATTAATGAGCTCTGCCCAGTGGGAATCTGCTTACTGGGGGGGTATCTGTGCCTGAGATGAGCAGTTTCTCTAGAAGTCTAATATCCCTAGCAGGAAATGCTCAGTAAACTAAAATGCATGCACATGCACCAATTAATATGTAATAAATACACCTGGTAATGCCAGGGTTTAAGACTGGCTCATAAATGCTGACTGGACTCRAGAAGCTGTAACGACTCTTAATGAGCAATTATGAGCTATGACTTCTTTTTTCTTTAGTGCTTTGGAAAATGCCTACCTAGTGACAATGTGGAATAAAGACTTGCAAGAACAAAAACAGAGCAGCTCAGGCTCTCGCTCCCCTCCATCAGCTACCCTGTAAAGGGAGTGATTTCCGCTGTAGCTGTTTCACTAGTGCTTTTTGTGGCCTGTCCTTGCTCCGGCCCCACTGACTCTAACGGACAATATTTCATAGGCTGGTTAGTCACCACTAGATAGCAACATCCTTCCTTCTTTGGCAGTACAGGAAAAATTTCAGCTGCTTATGTTATGGTTCAAATCATACTCTCATGCCCTCAGAGGTAATCCAAGCTTTTTCCATTCTTTCACTGTATTTCTGAGGAAATCTCTCTCACTCTCTCTGACCTTTATGAAAACAAGAGGCTACTGATACTATTCTCTCCATGGTTCATTTCAGAAGAATGCAAACATTGATACCAAATAGTGTTTAAAGCATCTGTTTCCCCTTATTTTTAGAGCAGAGCCCTTGAGGTGTTCAGGGATGTCAAAATGACGAGCTTTGCAACATCTGCTCAAAGGAGCAAACACAGTGAACRATGGACCATCTAGATATGCTGTTTTAGGGCCACTGATGGGAAGGGCAGGCCAGAAGCGTGGAACTTCAAATTTTGCTAAAACATGGGAATAAGCTGAAATGCCACAACTGGTAGGAGACAGTCAAGCRTCAGTCAGGAAAAGTATGGCTAATTCTGTGCCAGGGCAGGAGGATGGATTAGAAGATCTCTTGAGATGTTTTTAAGTAAGAATTCCCATGGTTCTATAGGGCCATGGCCAGAGTGGATCTGAGTGTTCAGAGGGTGCAAATTTAGAGGGTGTTTGGACTCAGGAATGCAGATTGCTTATATTTGTAACAAGCTGCTCTGGAGATTATCTGTAAGGATTGAATCTGGGACTTTGGGATTTCAAAGTACAGCTCTTTTATTAGAGAAAAACAGAAATTTGTAACTTCCATTTTTGTCTGAAGGAAGAAGGTAATCAGCCTCACTCTCACAGCACAAATTATGCAGTGGACTGGAGACAGCTGAAATCTGGTTTTAAAAATTCCCTTAAGTTTTAGGCAAAGTTATCTTAGAAGCCATTAAGGGTTTCTGATTATTGATTGCCATGCTTAAAATACACTGACAGGAGCTCAGTGCTGAGACCGAGCCCTACTAATGAGATGGAATGAAAAATCTCAAATCTCAGACTGGAACTACCTATCACTTTGTAAAATCTTGGTCTGAAGCAACTTGGATAATAAGTTAAAACAAGATGGCTCATTTTCACTGATCACATGCCAGTAAAGACCCCTCCTGTTATCTCTGGACAATTTCATCTCTATCTCCAATTTTTCCTGTCTCTTTCAAACTGCTCAGACAACTTTATTGTAGGAAAAGAGACAACATATGATATGGTGTGTTTGCAGGTTGCCTTTGAGTTCAGACAAATTTGCAGTCTTGTCACACAATTGCTGAAAGACCAACATATAACTGTATTTTGCTAGTGTTTTTGCAGACTGCTATAATTTTTCAGAAAAGATAATTTAAGTAGACAAGAGTCTGCCTGAAATTTTAGTACTGAGCCTACTGTGGATTTATGACGCCCTCTACCAATCAAAATTTTTGCTCCGAGTGCTCTGGCTGCCAAACGAAACCTCATCAGCACTTAATATTTTATTTTATTCCTTAGAACCACTGGAATGTGTTTTTCCATTCTTCTGAAAACAGTTCAAGCAAATGACGATAAACAATATATCCTTAACAGTGTTAGGTTCTAGTGCTCTGCCTAATAAAGCAGTTATTCACTGCCTCACCCAGAAAGCTAGACTTTATAAAGGTTATTACCTTCAGGGCAGAAAAGACCCAGACTGAGGTGCTGCAGAAGAAATTAGTGCAGGAACAGAGATCTTTCTGGAAGCATCAGAGGAATCAGCCAGGTTCAGGAGAAAGGCATATCAGGAACTTTAATCTTGGATTCTGCTCTAGTTTTTTTAGAAACAAGGGTCAAAACCCAWTATCAGGATGGATTTTGATATTCCTTGGATCTCTCTGTCAAGAGAAGTGCTCCATGCAGTTGCTGGCTGGGGGCAATGCTGTAGATGAAAAGTGACTGCAATGACAACCACATGGATGAATTTGCTCTTCCCTAGTGCTAACACTTATTGTTCAAGAAAGACTTTCTGGTGGCGGAAGAGAAGCTTTAGGCATCATGCTTAGGCTGAATCTGGGAAGCAGAACTGGCTCCCCATGATCCCTCAGGTTTTCATTACCACCAAATTCTTCTGAGCCCTGTTGCAGAAGAGAGTGAAACCATATTTTCTTCTGCCCAGCCTAACTGACTGTAGCAGCTCATGTTTAATTGGGTACAAATGAATGAACTGCATGCTATGATCAAAAGACCAAATACCATTCCTGCTGGCTACAAAGGAAATATGTGGAAGGACTCTAAATTCATCTAACATTAGCTTTTCTATTTCCCTAAGGTCCAGTTCTTTTGTATGACCRAGGTAGAAACAGAGAGTGTGTATATGCAATATGAAAGATTGGGTTTCAAACTTCAGCTGTCTCTCCATCAAGCAGTCTGTCATCCACCGCATGAGCACATCACAGATGAGTAACCAGAGCTGTCTGAGGAGCCCAGCAATCAGTCCAGCCACCGGGATATTTAGACTTTGGGTAATCATGCAAATGGAGTTTTTTCTTCCAGGAAGATGTTGTGCCAGCTCTTGTTAGCAGCCAGGAGTCACTGGCTGGGTCAACTACTTGCAATCTGACAGCAAACCCTCATAGCCAGGGTATCTCATAAAATTTCATCTCAGAAGCCTTATCTAGGCTTACTCTGCAGTAAGCAAAGATTGAGGTGGTATGGMTATGTACCCAACCAACTTTTAAAGGAGAAAGAGTGAATGAACAGCTTGGAAGTCACTTTTCATCTCCAAGCAACTGAGACTCCAGTAATGGCAGCTAGGCTCAGCTAAGACTGTAAATCCACTCTTGATTACCATATCCAGTGGAAACGTTACTACTTGGGTTACTGATGGTGATAAAGTAAGTTGTTAACAATGAGCCAGGAAAAAGCAAGTGATTTTAATAGTTGGAATGTTATGCTCTCTAAAGAAGTCATAATCATAGTGCAATATTACTGGGCCTTTCTAGTCTGAGGGCATCTGTCTGCCTAAAACCGATAGGGCAGAGTGCATTTGAATTTCTTCTGCAGGAAAGAAATGATAAAGGTTTATCACTGCTTCTTTTTTCCCTTCTTTGCTGCCTGAACATCCCATTAACTGTTTTTTTGCCTCTTTCTTCTTATGTAGTTGTTTTTTTAACCTTGCTACACATGGGGACTCACATTACTACACAGGACAATCCCGACCCATTACTAGGGAATGGCTGGCTATGCTGATACAAATGCAGGGGGACCATGATTACACACACACATATTCTTCTGATATCAGAACTAATGAAAGAAGTACTCTTAACAAAGGCAAATCTTTTTATTCCTGCACTCTGCTTCCTATACATTTGCTCCTGAGAAATGCACACCAGAAAATCCTATTCCCAAAGTGAACAAAGGTGTTAAATGTCCTGGCTGACAACCACACAGATATGCCCATCCCTGAAAAAGTACCAGAAACACCTTCTTCTCTTTTCAGAGGTGCAGAAGACATGCTGCTTCCATAAACTTCAGTAGGATCCCTGAACGTTCAGCATTTCAGAAACAATACAGGAAACACTGGCAAATATTACCTATGCATATGGTTTACCTATTAACGCCTGAGTTAGCACAGCAGGTTTTCATAACTCTAGGACCTGAAATGACACTGCAGATTTGATAACCCATGCTCTGAATCACAGTAGCACTGATATTAAAACATTACTTACATCCACATAGGGTTTGGATGACTCAGGAGACTGAATACATCTAATCTCCAGATCTTTGGGCTCAAATCCCAATGATTCCTGAATCTGGTAGCAATACAAAATGTAGCTCTAAATGTTCTACGCATGTTGTTTTAGAAGACATGAGTTGCCTATCAAGCTTTACTTCTACCTAATGTATATTTATTGGCACTTTTTAAATAAGGTATCTTCTATTACTTTGTAGCCACAGACCTGCAGTATTAGAAACATGATTGAACTATTCATGTGAAAATGTGATTAAAATGCTGATTTGGGCTGCACCTAGGAAGATGTTGCTTGGATTTTTACAAAAGAAAGGGCTACTTAATGGTAATGTATGCAAGAACTTATCCAGCCATCTAATTTGATCTGCTTTGGAACTTAACACAGCCTCCATCATCAGACTTTCTGAGTGACTTATGTTTAATCAGCTCCTACCACTTAATGAGCAGGGTGATTAGCATACAAGCAGAGGATTTGATGTGCAGTATGTTGGGTGTTAGTGGAGGACAAGATCTAATTGGATATTTCCTCCCCACTTTTCTTCCTCTCCAAAATGCATACTCCTCAACCCAAAATCAATTAGCTTGGCATCAGTAAGTTGTTAYGGAATTGCGCCACATAATAACATGCGGGAGCAGACCAACCCTAGAAGTAAGACCACACTTGATTATAAGATGTATTTATTCTCCCCTCTTCTGTGATACCATGCCTATCCTGGGCAGATGCCTCTGAGTACCAGTATCTGAACCAATTAACTTATCTCTTGTGCAGGCTGAACAACTGCAACACAGGAGTGTGCTGGTAAGTAAGGCATCAGCGTGCTTGGAAGAGTAACTGTATGCTGTCCACTGCACACAGTTGTTAGATAATTATGCGTATAATTATGATTATGTGCCATGGGCAACAAAGAATGACTCTTCCAAGCCATCAGTGAGTGTGTACTCAGGATAGGGATGGGTGGATATGTAGGTGATACTGAAAAAAAARGAAATGATAAGCAGCTGTGTGTCCATTCTTCTTTTCTTTGGATTCTTAGTATTATGGAGTAGATGAATGAGTTCCACCAGCTATAAAGAGAGAGCAAAAGCAGCAGCTGGGCAAACAAGCTCTCAGCTCAGGAACCCATCATCTAATTGTGGTCTTTAAAGATGGTACTTGATGTAACCTTCTGAAATAGTCTTGGTCTTGGAGGATCAAATCCAGAGAAGTGCTAAATACTATAAACTGCCCCGCAGATCAGCAGAAGTTGCAAGTACTCAGCAGTTGTTAGCACATCTCAGCCTTATGTCTAATCTTACTATAAATTCAACTGCTAACAACTTTGTTTTCCAAAGAAATGTCAAAACTACCTTCTATTCAGGTGTTCTAAATGTCAATCAGAGTTGGACTTGTGTCAATTAATAGCTGAGGTGCTTTTTAAAGGAATCCATATTCTGTGAGCCAAATGAAACTTTTTAAAAGCTTCTGTGTCTTAATCTGAAAAAAATTGCCTGGTGATTTCCTAAGAATTTAATCTTATTGTGAAGTTCTTCCTATGTCCTGCTCTGACAATGCCCAGAACTTTGTCACAGTAACTCACTTCACATTTCCAATTGGGAGATTAAGAGAAAGGTGAAAGAGAGACAAGAATGATGGAGTTTAGAGCTGCCCTCAGCCTTGGAAGTTCAGGCATCTCACAGGTTGGTCATCAAACCTGTCACTTGTCAAAACTGTGCAAGAGGCAGTGACGCATGGATTTGTGAATCGGGGTAATGATGCAGAAGTCAGAGCTGCCTTCGAAAGCCAAATAAGCCCAASACCTATAGTCTTGCTGGGATTTTGGTGTGTGGCTGAAATGCAGTTGAAAGGAGACTTCCAGACCTTGGTTTTGGAGATGGGAATACTGATGCTGTTATGCCTATGAGTGACATGGTACTTCATTTATGCTGTGTAATGCCATGAGTTCAATACCTGCCAAAAGCAGGTGAGATCTAGTGGTACAGAGAACAGAGACTTGCCCTGATAGAAAACCTGAAAATTACAGTGCTGTTTCTTCTCCACTTATGCAGACTCAAGATGTTTCATAACAGTGATCCAGAAACTATGTAACCCYGAATCTTTGACATTTATCTCAAATTTACCATTTTTGTTATGGATATCCTGGATTATTGTTCAGTTTTGTATGTATCAGTAATGCCACATTCCTCATCATTGCAAGTGGGCTTCTTGTGATCTCTGTGAATCCCAATATGTCCTAAGACAGCTTTGAGTCAATTGCTGAGCTTAGTTTACACAAATACTTTTAAACAAAGGCTCTTTAAAACTCTCCTTCCATCAGGTAATGTCTAAATAACATGTGTTTCCAAAGCTTGGAGGCAGCTGTTTGCATCTGAAGAAATGCTCTCAAAATTAGTTTGACAGCTGCACTTCTTGTGGAAGAAGTCACTAAGGCAAGTTATTCCTGCTCATGGATGCTTATCTTCCAGGACTCGGGCAGAATCGACTTTGGACTGAGCTCACCTTTCCTGCCAAACTTGTGTCAATGATGTCTCCTCTCCCCCACACRCCAGCCTTTTTTGGAATTGCTCTTAGACTCCTGTAACCGAAGAGCATATTTTAAAGCTGTGTTATTGTTACTCTTCATTTCCCCCTCCTACACAGCATGAAATCCTAACAAGCAATCAAGCAGCTAACCCCAGGACCACTCTGTGTAATGCTCTCCTAATGGCTATTATTAGGAAGCATAAATGCCAGAGACTTATCTGGGTGCCTTATAAAATAAGTATAACCATCTTTGGGGGCAAATTATACCAGCTCTCCAAAAGTCTAAGAGGCTGCACAGCAGGGACACGCAAAGGGAAACTTTGGCCAAGAACAGCGAAATGTTCTGCACTACCTGAAATGCCCATGCAGAACAGACCTTTTATTCTAAAGCAGCACTGAAAAACCTCCCATGCAGTGAACTGCTCAATACTTCATTTATCTGTTGCGTCTTGCAGGGGTACAGGACTGAGTTAACTCTGCCAAGATTTTCAATACAGGAGGTTAATATAAACSCAACACATTTCTTCCGAGCCCTATTGTACTCAGCAACTAGAAATAACAGTTTGTCTGCTTCCTGTACGGTAGAAGCAAAGAAATAGTAGTGCCTTTAGAAGGAGAATTTGAATGCAAGCCAATCATCTTCCTTCTGGCTCCTGCTGGCTCTCGTCTCCAATTACAAAGGAATAATTCATTATCCAAGCTATTTCTACAGCATTTCAAACTGGGCACTGAAGTATCAAAAGTTATTGTTAGCCTGCCATGCTCCTGAGAAGGGAATTAAAGAGGAGATAATAGAAAGAAATGACCCAGATCAGCAAGGTGTTCTTCATGGTTTATCACAAGGGAGTTTCCTGAGAGACCTTCGTGTCATGCCCCATGCACACACACGCACACCCCAGAAGGATAATGAGGGAAGGAAAAACTGCAGTTTGCATTGGTACCAGTGCTGGTTTCTTTCAGGACATTTTTTCCCTTAAATATGTATTCCCACCCCTTTATATCTCAATGTGCATGGCCATACTTTCTCCTCTAGATGACACTGTGTCTGCTTGGAATCTGGAGCTGGAATACCAGGAGCCCTTCAGCAGTAGCAAAGTCATGTGGAAAAAAATTGCACCAGCACCGGCACACACTATTCTTGTCTCCAGTGATTTCTGTACAATTCAGAGTTGCTTCCTTAAGGACTCAAAGCCACTGAATCTCAATATCTCAGCAGTGGCTAATATTATATACGTGCAATTCAAGGTGTGAGCGAAGCTGCAGAAGTGATTTGTGTATATATATCTGTCTGTCTGTCTGTCTGTCTGTCTGTATCTCTCTCTCTCTCTCTCTCTCTCTCTCTCTACTTTTTTGGTTACCTCTTGCTTTATCTGTCTCTGTTTACAAATATCATGGGACCAAAGGCTGCAAAGCAATTTGCAGCCACAGGCAAATCTATTTACTGACAAGTAAAATTCAGTGCAGGAGTGGGCTAATAGCACTGACAAGCTAGAATAGTAAAATATACTGGATCTGGATCCTGCAAAGAGTCTGGTACTTAGATTTTAAGCTGACTGCATGCACTCACTGGATCCCTCTGGSGGAGCGAGGTTTCCCTAGAGGGAAAGGTTTTGAAAGTTAGGCCTGCATCTGACCCCTCCCGGAACACCTCTGATTTCCCCAAGGTAACTCTGGATTTATTGTGAAGTAATTGGGATCAGATTCAGACTCATGACAGTTCAAATGTATAAATAGTACAAACAGATTAATTAGCAACAAAGCAGGAAACAAATACAGACAGCCATAGGGGAATTAACAGAAGTGTCGCTCCTTTTAGCATGTGCATCAAAAGTTGACAGCAGGACTCGGAAGCTAATAACTCTTTCCAGACAATATAAAGACTAAATTTGCTTCCTGTTTCACCAGTTGCAGGGTAAAATTTTATCCACTGCTCTGTGTGGGATGGCTCCAAAGGGTCAGGTTAAAATCTGGATGACAGGCACCTAAGCCAAAGAAATCAAGGTTTGGGGGTGTTTTCCTGCTGACATCAGTGTGCCATTAGTCTCATCCTGATTAGGAATGTCTTGCAAACAAACAAGGCCAGCACAAAGGAGGGAGCGGGTTGATATACAGGTCTGAGCTACAAGTCGGGGAAGAGTTACTGGTCTTTAGAAATACGGAAAGAGACTCCACCAGAAGTGGTGGAGAAGRTGAACTCTGAAGAAAGTTCCTTGATGACTCATCACCAGAAGGAAAAAAAAAAAAAGAGACACCTTAAAATTGATCCCTCCCTTCTTCTTTGTTTGGTTTGAAGATGGAAGAGTGAGATTTCTTAGCTTGTTCTGMAAGTAGGCTGCCAGTTTTGCATTGCGGTGTCAAAAGGCCGATAGCAGCCCAGGTGTCTACAAATTGACTCACAATTTCACTCTGTGTAATGAATAAACAAACCTTTCTCTCTAAGATTGAATTAATTTGGATTTATTTGCCTAAGTATAGACATTGCAGATGTTTTAATTCAGACAGTTTGCACTGTCAAAGTGGCTTGGCTCATTTAGCCTCCAATTTCTGTCCATGCAGGCAGAATTCAGAGTGCCTATTGCAGGTTTTTTGACCGTGGGAAGGACAAATCCAACTGAATATCATCGGGGAAAAAAAGTTAAGTGAAGTTTTACTAAAGTACATGGAGTGGTTGCCATAGCAAAAGTGATGGAAGCCTCTTTGCTTTAGCCATTGAGAGCAGGGCTGGCAAATGCATGTGATATAGAAACAACTCTCAGAAACATTCTCCCAGCTAAGATGAATGTCTCCTCTAATTTCCACTTTTCTAGTCAAAAAGTGAATTGGGAGAGAAAGGAGGAATTGAGGTAGAACACATCCCCTTCTGAAAAGGGACACTAACCCTACAGACTTCAGAAGAAGGTTTGGTGAAAGGGAAGAGGCTGTGGATTCAAGAGAGAGAAGTTAGAAGATGTCTCCCTCCAAATGACAACCATGAACTGAGTGCAGTGATCCAGAGAAATACCCTTTATTTTGGCCTTAGAATCCAATTGCTTGTTAAGGGATATGTTGACCCAACACTCTGCAGACCTGTCCTTATTTCCTTGCCCCAGTGAGCAGTGATCCCAGGAACAAACACTGTTGATGATAGTTTACAATTCTCAGTTGAATGCTGAGTTTGGCCCATCAGGTCTAGCTCAACTCTGATGTGTTCCTTCTGGCTTTAACTGATAACTCCAAAGAGGGCTTTGGTCCCTCATTTGTTTCTGTTTCAAGGGAGGAAAGGGAAAAAGAACAAATAACAGCAAAGAAAAAATGTTTACTTCCTTTCTTTTCGATGTTTGATTTTGATATTCCTTCATTTCCTCAAGGATTTTTTTTTCCTCTGATCACATTCCTTCAAATGCTCTAGTTTGTGGGTGAGTAATAGCTTGTTCTCTGTCCTCTTGCCATCCACCCCCACTAATACTCCCGACTGGATCCCAGTGCCATACCATCCTCATGTCTGTGGGTGGGTATGTTAGAGCTTCCACAGATCAACAGTAACTGGAAAAATCAAAGTTCTGGTCRTGGCTGGGTCAGTCCCTGCCAGGGGAGTGGTAGGAGCTTGGGGCTAGTGTGCCACAGATAATGCAGAGGAACAAAGAAGGGACTCCTAGGTCACAGAGTGCCAGCTACAGGTAGCTGTGTCACACCATATTTTACAAATCATTTAAGCTTAATCTTACAAATAAATACTCATCTTTTTTGTTCCCTCTGTTCCTAGTAAATATTGCWGAGTGTTGCTGCCCTGGGAGAGCTTTCCAGTAAACACACAGATTATTTTCCTCTTCCATTGCTAAAGCTGGTTTTCAAAGCTAGCACATTCTGGGCTCCCAGTGCTGTTCCCATCGTGGCATCTCCACTAAATAATATATGTGGGAAGAAAACAAATTGCGGGACTGTTTGGAGCCACAGTCTCTTGCCAACCCCTCACCTTGCAGGTCACACATCTAGCTTTCATCAGTCCTTGTCTCTTAGCAACATATCATTCACTGTACAATCAACTGTAACCTCCTAAATTTGCATCTGAGCTCTGAAATTCCCATTCTGTTTTAGCCCATCGCTACGAAAGCTAGAAATTAAGAGGTGGGCTTGAGTTTCCTTCTTTCAAAGTCTTTCCTTACCCTCCACTGATTTCTCTTTTGCCATTTTAATTCTGTTACTACAGCAACCTTGTAGTTCTTGCTTTGGCGAAGTTGACATGTTAGCAKGGGGACACACACAAGGCCTCTCTAATCAGCACTTATGTGGTCTAAAACATTTAGCTCATCTGCTCAGAAGACTTATTAAAACGTTCGACCCATCTGCTGTGGGAGGCTCAAGTAAAACTGGAGCCAATATTTTCCCACTCGGTTTCCTGTCATGCGGCCTGACCAAAGCCTCTCATTTCAGCAACACACAGCAATGGTGTGTCTCTACCATAAGGCAGAACACTTGCTTGTATGTGGTCTTTGGACACACTTAAAAGGATGTCAGCTCAGTCTTCTGCAGTGACTGTTGGATAAAATGCTGTGCTGACATTTGCCTTTCAGAGTGCTAAATGCTAGAGAAATCATTAGACTATGATGCAAGAAATTCAGAACACCATCTTTCAGATGCTTCCTTTGCCCTCAGGTGCTTAGAGGGAGACATTTATGACAGCAGGCTTCCAGAGAGCTGACGCAATGKAAGGGACCAGCCCCATGGGGTTCCTTCAAAGGAACCACTTAACCTGGATGGCAAACTGGCACCTCCTGTTCCTGTTTTTTAGCATCCAGTTATCTAGAGAGCAGTGCATTTTGCTCTGTTCAGCTCTGATCTACTCTGTTGCTCTTGTTGCCCCCAGAAGAGCCATCACAGTTTCCTTTAATTCTTTCTTCCAGCCTCTGATACTGTTCAGTCTGCCTATAGCCGATCTGTGTTATGTTGTCTAACTCTAGATCTTTCCTGAGGGAGTTGGACACAGTGGTGATTTTGCAAGATGTATAGCTACCATCATCTGATTAGTAAGCCATATCTGTATCTGTGAGCAGCCATATCCATATCTGTAAGGTTCATTCCCAAAAGCATGCCTCTCCAGCTTGTTATGAATGTTGGACTAATAAAGAAATGGGAAGTTGTACATTATCTTTGTTCATCAATTCTGCATCCTTCCAAGCCAYGGCCATGGACTATGTTTAGGAAGCAGAAGGTAGTTCCATAGTTATTGGCCCTGTGACTTCTCTGCAACAGGGATGCCACTTGAAGGGAATGGTAGCAAGTCTGAAACAGCATACAGGATTTGGAGAGAGGCTGAGAAGGTGGTGAAAATGTGGCCAGTGAAAGATGGATGTGTACAATCCACAAAGGTGGATTGTACATTCACAAAGGTACAATGTGACAATGAACAGCAAACAGAAATACCCTCAGCGCCAGACAGGGCAATCATTGTCAATTGACTCAGGCATCTCAGAGAGAAGGTTTGATCACACAAAGCTCTGCTTGCTCATCTCAGCTAATGTAGCTGATTGGTGTTTGTAGTCAAATCCCCTTTCTTCACAATGATGCTATTTAGAAACCAAGTTGCATGGAGGGAAACSTGTTAAACAGTCAGCGCATCTCCCCATTACTGGTGGAATTTATTTTTGTAAGTAACTTGGCGGAGTACCGACGTATTAAGGAAACTGCTGTGACATTGGATTGTATTTCCTCTGCAAGAGGACGTTGGTGTGTAGTTGTCCTCTATGGAGTTCATGACAAGGAGTCTGTGATTTTTGTGAAGGGTTTTTTGTATGTGTGATGCTGCTGTTTTGCTTTAATTTTTTAATGGGGGGGGGAAATCTGGTGCCATGGTCTATATTAGAAACTTTAAAAGTGATTAAAAGAACTAAGAACACCTTTTAAATGCAGACTTCATAGTAGAGATAAAGCATCTACCCAGAGAAGAGATGCTTTGATGCCTTAGATGCATTTGTTTGTTTATTTTAGAGGGGAAAAAAGAATGGTATGTTTTACTGATACAGCTATTAACCATCAAGATTGCCCAAAGGCATCAGCAGGTTCATTTAAAATGTAAATGAGCTTTTCCCTTTTCCGGCATTCAGTTGTTTAGATTCTACAGGCTGCTATTATATGAAATTGGATAGGGCCTTCACATGGCACAGCTGAACAGTTAGGCTGGCCTCCCTGTTCCACCCAATTATGACCAATGTGAATGGCSACTCCTGTGGGCCTGGGAGCTTCTCTCCAGATTAGAAGAGATGCTTTATTGTAGAAGACAGGAGCAATTAACTGAGATCCTGTGCTGCTACAGAATCATCTCCTTGGGAAATACCAGTTAGCATTATAAACAGCAAGTGGGCATTTATTCATGGTCTTCCTCCACCCTTTTGGGAAGGACCATTCTCTTGAATTAACGCTAAGAGACTACTAGCTAAAAATGAGCATAAACCACAAAATGCAATTGGACTGAGGAAGGCTTAGTCTTTCTAATACTTAAGCAATGTTTGTATTGAGCTTAAATGGAATTGCATTTACCAGTGAGATCCATTCCCAAACAGCATCCTGGTGGATCACTTGGAAAAACAGCTGAAGTAATACATTTGCTTTGGAGTGATGCTGCTTCAGGGACAAATTAAAGATTTGTATTGTTGTCACTTGCTAAAGTTCTGCAATGTTTTTGATCCACAGAATGCTTGGGAGGCACGCTGCTTGCTTAATGGGCAAGTTGTGCTACAGATGAGAATGCCTTAACTATGCGAAGTCCTCATCCTGATCTCCCAGGAAGGCTGGTTGAAAACCAAAAAGGCTGTTGTGCAAAAGATGTCAAGGTTTTGCCTTTCAGGTTTCTTCTAACATGGAACAAAACATGAGACCACCTGAAAACATTCAAAGAGCAACAGTGCCTTTCCAGTACTATCTGGGGTTTCTTCTCCTTTCCTAAAGAAGAGATGTGTGATGGAAACTGAAGTTGCAGTGTGGCACCTGGCAATTATACCTGCTGCAAAAGGCCTGAAATAGTCATTATTCCTCTGCAATGGAATGGGTCTCCAATGGGTAAATGGTACTTGCCTGTCTTCCAGACAGAGCTCATTGTCCGTTTATCAGCTTTAATAACAATAATTTCCTTGCCAGAAACTGGCCTCTGAAACCAACAGAGCTGGACATAACAGGCTTTTAGAGGACCCTCCTTGTATCTGAGACCCCAGGGTATACAGAAATCAGCCAGTAGCTCTTCGTTTAAAGCTGTCAGCTGAGTTATGAAGCATATGGAGCCTCCAAGTGTGGTTCCCCAAGACCTGGAGTTAAATTTTTGCAAGTGGAAAATGACTTTGGAGGCTTCAGGCTGCTCCAGGAGAGCTCATCCAAACAGGCAGTCTTGGCTACAGCTACAGTTGCTACAGCTACAGTTGGAGATGAAAGAGGTTTCCATTTTCCTCAAGGTTTGCTTCAAAGAAAAGCGTAAGCCTTCATGCCTCTCTCTGAATTCAAACTGCCTTAAAGTACAGGGTGGCTCCAAAATTAGGGGTTTGGTCTTTACAGTAATTATCAATGAAGGCACTGTACATTTCAGGGACCTCTGTAGCACCATGACACTGGARCCATGCTGTCAAGAACAGGCTGTGTAAGAAACTAATTCAGTTCCCTGACTTGGTCCAAGGCCTTTGTATGTCACCTAAGCCTAGATTCTCCCACAGCCCTAAGCATCCAGACAGTTCAAGCTCCATCTGTGGCTGAAGACCACTTCTGGTAGCGATGCTGACCCTGGACAGGCTAGACACTACCAGAGGTTCCTCTCTGCTCCTCCAGTGACTACAGATGGACACCAGCACAGCAACGGTCCTTACTTTCTGCTCCTCATTTCACATCCATCTAGAAGGATGTGTATGTTCCTGCATGAGCTGAGGTGCCAAATATGACAGAGRGGGGGGGCCAGCACAAGAGAGTTGAAACAGTTAGCAAATTTGAACACACGATTGCTCAGTACTGTGCAAAGTCAGCATTTGACGGGATTCCTAGGAGGAGAATGCTGGTACATTTCTGATGCCTGATCTGCAGGCTGAGAGGTCCCAGGGAGGAGTCCTGCTTGCCACACTACCATCACTGCTGATTTTGAGCTGAACCATGCAAGTGATACTCCAGCTGCAGGACACAAAGGCCCAGGGTGGCAAAGCTGGTTTGTGACACAGAAGGATCAGGGGGTTCAAAAAAGGCAGGAGCAGCAGTGCCAGCAGCGTGAACTAACAAGCTTCACTGTGCAGGAGAGGGTGTAAACTGAAAGGAGAATGGTGGTAAAACAGAGGAGTTAGGAATAGTTATYGGTAGTCAGAAAGAGCTAGTCTGGTATATTTGTTATGGAAAATCAGGCTCGCYGGCCTCCATAACAGGGTTCGACCCYAGGTTCCTGCTGAGGCAGAAGTTCRAAGTCAGACTGAAGAAAAATAAAATTTAATGATACACGTGCGGTAATTACAGCTCGAGCTGGGTGCCTCCAAAGAGGGACCCCGAACAAAGAAATCCCTGGGCAATTATACCCTTACAGTCTAAATTCCCCACCCCTTAAGCGATAGTTTGGACCAATAGTAATAGTTAGGTCTCGGTTCTTCCCCTTCTTCCTTGGGCCCCTCCATTGTCTCTAGGCAGGCCGCTGCTTATCTTCAAGGTTGGCTGCTCCTGCTGTCCGTGTAACTTCTTTATCCCTCCAGCTTGAACCGGCTCTGGGGCCCCCTTTTACTTATCTAAGTAAAAGTTCACAGCAAGTTCACAGCCTGAGGCCTAAGGCTTCAGCAAATTTAGCTACTAATGCTAAGCAAGTTATGCTAAGCAATTAATTCTAGACAGCTTCAGTTCAATATTCTCTAACATATTTACCAAAACTCAGGAGCAAGAAGGAGAAGAAGATTAAGACTGTCATCAGAGGGCAGTACATGGAGCTTTGTAACCAAAATATACTCTCTCTCCACTGTGAAATGCATGCCTAGAGATAAAGCAGCCAGAGACATGACCAGGAAGAGAAAGAAATGCTTATGCTAATGGCCTTTGCCATGGGATCCTGTCCTGTACAGTCTGCACTGACTGGCCTTGAAAATCCTCCTTGTTTACCAAACCAGGGTGAGTTAAGAACAACAATGTCATTTTCATGATGATGATGATGATCAGCATCATGGAAATGTAGTTTTGCAAACGTCCCTAGACTGGAGAGTGTTCATTAGAGTTTCATAGAGTTTAACTGAGCATGAGTGTGCATTGCATGTGCACAACTAGGATCCACAAGCTAAACTTGTGGTTGTTCTTAGGGGAAAAGCATTAATTGCCAATTCAACAACTTTACCAGTGTTAAATAACCCTAAACTTGCGCATTTCCTGTGTGTATATGTAAGAGAGAGACAGTTGCTGCATTTTTCAGAACGTGTCAAAACTGCTTAAATTGAATTGTCCTGCTCAATAGAAAAGGGGTTTCTTGTCTCGAAACAACTATCTTAACTACACTGCATTTCATATAAGTAGGGTTAAATAAATCAAAAAAAGCAGAAACACTTAAGAAGATCCTRACTTCTGCTTCTATACCAGTCCTTCCATTACTTCTGCATATTATGGGTTGCATTCCAGCCTCCGGATAGGGCTTGCATGCCCCTAATAAACATAATCAAGCACTTGGGGACTTATTTCCCTGTATCTAAAATGGAACCATGATTTGCATGTAATTAAACTAAGGGAAAAAGAACTCACATGAATCTTTTCCATTGGTGTTGAACATGCTGCATCCAAAAGGAACTCACCATGCTTTTGAAAAACAACACCAATTATCCTAAACTATAAAATATTAAATCTTTCATTTAAAAAATGCTAATTAAAAAATAAATAAAATCTCTTGGAATACAGCCAGAGCTTGAGAAAAGTAAGAAAATGATATGATGGGTAAGAAAATTTCATTTCTCTTATAGTGAAAGACTTTGAGAGAGGGAGAGAAGGTCATTTGTTTTTGTGATTTACAAGGATCTTGATCTAAGCTAGGTGCTTTGCCATTTGCAAGCTCTACTGCTTACAGTATAGAAAGCTAGCTGGGATGAAGTCATTTTCCTGGTTGATAGCATGCTGTAAAAGGTTACTGGAGCTCTACTACCACCCATGCAATGATATAATGATTTATTGTTGTCAAAGGCTAAACAAGAGATAGAATAATCCAAGGTTCAGTATCCTATACAGACACATTGCATTTATCTAAAAAAAATAATAAACAAACAAATGTGATGCTGGGACTGCCTGAAGCAGGTGATCTTATCTTACAACATTGGCCTTGGGATTGAAARAGCATCCCTGGCAATGCTTTATTTCTCTGCTTTGCGGAATTCTTTAGTGAAACAAAACAGAAGAAAACTTATAGGAAAAGCTTATGGCAAAAGAAACAGGGAGAATGGAAGTTACACACTTGCAAAAAAAAAAAAAAAGTGTCTGCCATGGCAGGGCAAAATGTGCTGAATTACACTTGAAATCCACGCAGAACTTCTGCTACTCTACGTTTCTATTATAAGCCCAGTTTTCCTTGAATTTCTTATCCTGCATTTCTTACCAGTCCTAGGTAGGCGTCTAGACAGTAACATGTCTTTATGCTGATGGGCTTGTTGATAATTGCCTTCCTCTAGCCTGCTTTTCTATGATAAAGTTAGCGAGAAAATGGTATAGGGCATCCTGGAACTTGCTCACAAGACATCCAAGTTCCTTGAATCCTGCCAGTAGCCTTGTTAGCCTTGCTTTGGCATGGAGATGCCAAACAGCCTGTTGGATGCGGATTTCCTCCTTGCAGGGAACTGAAAGGAAAATGAATGTGCCGACATCACCTACCATCTCTTCCACTGTAGCTAGTTACGTTGGTCCAGGAAGGAAGAAGCAATTTGAAGAGGCAATGAAGTGGCCATTGGTTAGTATATGTTTGCTTGACTTTAGATGAGCACTGATATTCATGGAGGAGGCCAAAGTCTTCAGATACAATGAACCATATGGATATAACACCCAGTGGCAAGTTTTGTGCATCCTTGGCTTTTGCATAATCTTCTGGATTACAGAAAGCTTGCAAAGGATGTAAAACAGCCTCCCCCATCCTGCCACTGCTGCTTCTGCCTCTCTGCCTTACCTGCATAGCTAGAGAATTTCTAACCTGCAATTGGGGGAATTATCTACACAGAGCAGAGCACAGGGAGGCCAGGAGGTACCGCCATCTCTCCTGCTATTCCTACGAACTAAAAAGTACAACACTGCTAGACGACTTATAGCAGGATATCTTTCAGTACATTCTCCTCATGGCAAGCCTGACATTTTGATTTTATTAACAAAACAGAGAAACTAGTGCAGAATTAACAGCGGGAGAAAGATTAGATTATCAGAGCAAATATGCTTTTGTGTTAAGAGCACAAGTCTGGAAAACTGAGAGTTGACCTGGAATGAATTATTTCCTCTTCTTCACCTCTGTTTCCTAGTTTATACTGACAAGAATTTTAACACCCCTTCAGAGAAGGATGTGCTGATATTTGTATGTCAGCATCAGGAAAAGGCAGTGCAATCTTCAGATAAGCATGGCAGAGATAGCACTAATGACACTTAGAACAAAATTCCACTCATATTTCTGTGTAGTAAGTGGGTTTCTATAAAGCTTGAATTATCACCTGGTATTTTATGCTCGCATAAACTTCTGGGGGAGCACTTAGAAGATGTTTTAGATGAACTACTGGCTTGCTTTTTCATTTGGCTGGGGAGYATTAGCCTTTGCCGGGAAATCACCAGATGGCGCTATTAGAAAAAGTGTTAAAATGTTCTTTTTTTAGCCAATTAAAGCTGAGAAAAGGGTTTATTTGTGAAATTGTGACTCAGTTCCTTCAGTAAGAAGTATTTGCATCAGCCAAAATTTGTTCAGTGGCTGAATAGAAAAATTTCTTTAATTCAGGGCTAGTATTCAGGGCCTACATGCACACTAGCCAAAGGAAAAACATTGATGTGCAATAAATCACTTGCATTAGGCATTCAGCTTTCACTGTTCCTGTTAGCTTCATTTCAGTTTTAATCAATATTTGTAAGGATTTGTTAGACTTATGGACAAATCCTGTGGCCTGTACTCAATTCCTATCAAAGAACGATGGTTATTAAAGAGAATGAGAAGTTTGCCTGAGTGGAAATCATGTAATAAACTAAAGACTTCTGAGTTTATCAKACTTCTCCACTGTTCTACAAACAGATTGACTTCCCCTTGCAACTCTTCTTGCAGCAAAGAAGTTTGCTCATATTGGAAGCTGGAGAAGTTCGTTTTCAAGTAGGTTAAGCCAAAAGGTGCCAAAAAATGCATTTTTCTCCTAGTCTATTATTGTATCTTACACTGTAAGTGAGAAGTAGCTTCACCAAGGAATTGATTTCTTGCAAAAGAAATTGAAGCCATGGCTGGAAGATGATTTTTTATAACAGATGCTGCCCTTCAGCAGGGATTCTCAGCTTCTTTCGCTGCTGGATAGAAGCAGGTCTCAAGTTCAGTCCTTCTATTTAAATATTTCATTGAGGGCATGCATGTTTCCTACTCGGCCTCTTCGGCTCCAGCTTTCAATTTCTAGCTTCTCTAAAATCTATCCTTTTTTTTTTTAATTGACCTCTCCTGCTGTTTTGCATTTCACCTGAATATCACCTCCCAGAGGCATACAACAGTACTGCAAAACCTGATGTATGATCTGAAGGCCATTTCAGATCCCAGCGTTCAAGCTGAGCTAACCACAGCGTTAGGCCTCCACTGAAAAAAATCATCCCAAACAAGCTCCTCTTCCTGATGCTTAGTTTCAGCAGAGATCATCTTACATTTCCCTGACAATTGAAGGCATTCATATAGGTTACTTTCAAGTGTGTTACAGACACTTAGAAATACCTCATTTCCATTCAACTCCTGCACTCTCATATCTATCTATATTATATGATATATAGATGTAAGGGGAAATCTCAGCTCAGAAGATCTTTCCAGAGTCACCTTGCAGGCCGGATGAACTATATGGATACTCTGCTGATTTGATTTGGTTTGATGACCCACCTGAAAATTCAGGAGAAAAATATTTTGGTTCAAGATGTAGTGAATTGTTTGATTTATGGCTTGTTTCCAACAAAGTGAAAGGATTTTCATCTTTCAAGTCACTCCAAATTGAAAGGGAAGCCAAAATGAAACATAAGCCAAAAAGAATACCCCAGCAATCTGCTATACTGCGCTCCTCTTTGTTTGTTTGTTTTTCACAGGCTCTTTTAAAGGTCTAGTCTTCATTCTGTTCCAGAATGGAGACAAATACTGAAATCTCCCTTTTTCACCCAAAAAAACAAAAATAACTTTTCCCCCCATCTCTATTTCTTAAAGATTTGAAATCTTTTTTTTTTTTTTTTTTTTCTCTGAAGGAGTAGAAAGAAATAACTCTCCCCACACACACACTCCCTACTTTAAACACCAGATTGGGATTTTGCTCTAGGCATGAGTTACGTTTCAGGGATGGGCCAGGGGACATTTGTTACTACTGCCTTGACCTCCCTCCTATTAGCTCATATCTGAGGAGAGCAGAAAAGTGCATTTCATGCTTTAGTCATTAGAATTCCATTGTACCAGTGACATCGTATCAGGCCGTCCTTCGCCCCGAGAGGGCTCTTTCCTCGGCGTCTGTCATGCCTCATTAYGCTGAACAGCACACCTTCTGCTAGCAACATGACAAACAGGAGAAACGCAAACTGGCACTGGTGCTGCAAGGATCCTACCTGTATCAAAAGGCACTCTTCAAAATTACATGAATGCACAATGGGAAATAATTGCCAAACCCTGCTCATTTTTATTGATATCTGCCTGAGTACTTTAGTCACATTACCCACTATCTTTTTGTTTGAAAAGCAATAATGAAGGAGAAATGCCCAGGTGATGACCAGGGTAAGCCTCAGTTGTACATACCCCAGAAGAGAGTCTCTGCTAGACAGTCACACAGCTCAGTTTGAACAGGCAGCCTACAGGCTTGGGACTTCTGCATCAGGAAGAAGCATCTGGTTTCCCTCTTGTATTTTTACTGAAAGGGTTTAATTTGGAAAAATAGAACTGAACCATAAAAAAATTAAACTAAAATCCTACATTAGATGCACTGGCCACAGCCCCAGGCCACCAGTTTATGGGACAAAAAATCCTTTTCCTCATACAATTTAACTTGAATGTCAATATAGGCACAACCCCATGAAAGATAGCTACTTCCCAGACTTATGCACAAACAAAAATGCCTTCACATCATACTTCTCCACCCAAGGTAGCAAAGGAGGTGTGAGCATGGCAGCAATAAAGAGTGCTTCAGCRCTCCTGCAATATTCAGCCAGCTCTGCTCAGTACAGCAGGGTAGTGTAGTCTTATGGAGATGTGATACTGCAGCCAAGCACCTCCTGGAAGGAAAAGCCAAAGCTCCTCTCCTAAACTTGCACAGCCGGAGAAAAGCATTACACAAGCTGGCTTAATAGAAACCCAGAGAGAGGGCAGTTCTTTTGTTTGGTCCTGGTTAAAAATTGACTTACAAATGGAAAGACATTGGCAAATCCACATCTGTTGGTCAGCATATTCCTGCAAACTCTCAGTAACTTAGAAACAGTAAATGTTCATTGTTCACTTGCGGCCTTTTCTCTCTACTCAACACACAAACATACATGTGATCATTGCAAGACAGGTGGCAGGGGAAAAAAAAAAAAAAGCATTTTCTCTCCCTCCCACCCCACCATTTGGTCTTGGTCCAAATTAGGGCAAAACTGGTGAAATGAACATCTTTGTCAGCATCATAAGAGCTATTAGCCAGGGAGGGTGATATTCACTGTGCATCTGCAAGGTCTTGGGAGCGTCTGTTCACCCAGTTGTTTGATCACCAGCATTTCCAGAGCTACCRGCTCCGTTCCAGGACAATTCTTCCATGAGATGTGGCTGAGTACCGGGGTCACCTACAGGCAGCAGCCTGTGTCCAGACCATCTGCAAGAACCCAGTAGGAATGTGATAARAACTTGTCTGAAACCCAAACAGGCCTTTTTATTTGTTTGGATGAAACCGTTTTCCTGGGAAATCTCTGAGCCCATTTACCTTGCCCCATGCTGCACCCGGCAGCCACCTCCCTCCTTTCCACAACGCGGTTGCCTTTGTTTTCGGCCTCCGCGCCTCCCTCCCTTAGCAGCCGGTTGCTCGGGAGCTGCCGAGCAGCAGCAGCCTGACCTGTCCCCCCGCAGCCGGTAACCGCATTAGCGCATCTGCACGGCAGAAATAACAGCTTTTGTCCGCCGAAGCCGCGAGTCCCGTTGCCAGGCGACACGGGCCCGCGGCAACCAAACCGGGAGGAGCCGGCGCGTGGGAGCCCCGAGCCGCAGCGCAGGAGCCGCTGCTCCTGCCTCTAATTGGCGGAAGCTTGAATACACTCTTCCCACCGGAGACTTGGGCTAACRGAGCCTGCCAGGCTCAGGAACTTTCAATTAGGCAGCTACGGACTGTGACTGGTTCCTACGGTTTTGTTCTGCCGTTACGGAAAGGCTTTGGGGATGCCGCAGAGAACTGAGCTGTGGATTGAGGTAGCTTGTACCAGAGATGCTAAACCCACCAAGAGATGGGTGAACATGGTCACCCTTTCCAAATGCATGGCAGAGCACAGTCTAGACATGCTTTGGTGGCCCGTCATCCTCTGGGGCTGAACTCTGTTCCCTCTCCATCATCAGGGATTGCAGCAGCTCAGCTGGCCTGGCGTTATTTGTGCACCACCTTGCTCTGGGGGTGCACGTCGCAGCCTGACAGACCCTGCATCACGTGGTTAGACAACAGCCTCTGACTTGATACCCAAGCCTTGATTTCTCAAACACAGCCCCATTCATCCCAGAGGGAGAGGAGTGGAGTCCCCAGAATAATAAAAAAGGCTGTTGATGTAGACAGGATGTGAATCTCACTTTTCTCTTCCCAGCCAAAAGAGGGAGGCTGCAGTATGAAAACCTTGGAGGGGGAAGTTCTCTTAGATAAAAAGTGATTGCATCCTTAGGGACATCAAGGGAGACCCAACAATACCCAGCCAGAGAAAAACAAGGCTAGAACTACATATGATTCAAGGACTGAGCCTCAGTCCTGTTTCCAGAAATGGACCGGCCCATCCAAGGCCTTGCTAGATAGCCCTGTGGGATACAGCTGGAATGAACATTGCAAAGAAATGAAAAATAAAATGTGCCCCAAAAATACTAAAAAGTCATCCACCCCCCCAAAAAAAACCAAAAAACTAATTTTTCACAGGGAAAAATGAAGCCAGAAGCCAACCCCAGTAGGTTGCCATTGGAGAATATCCTGAGGAGGAGGAGGGTTGGAAATTCCAGGCTTCCATTTTGGTGATCTCTAACTTACACTACATGCCCTTTCCACTTTTCTTTCTGTGCTCCTTTAGTAGATCTAGATGTGGACAAGAACTAAGTCAGGCATATATAACTGATGCAATCACTTAGGCCTCCTGCCAGCTGCCCATATTTACTTCAGATTCAGTGCATGAAGCTCAACTGCAGCCTGCTGAGAGCTTCTCTCACCTGTGCAGTACTAACAAGGCAATGTTTTTTTCCCCCCACAAACACATTCACATACAGCATGTCAAGGTGCTGTATTGGCTCTTCCAGGAAGAGCACAGCTAGTATACGGCCCAGAGCAGTGGCTTAGTCACCACCAGTATGTTTATACTGATACATCTTAAATCCCAATTCAGCCACTGGATATATACTGATATGTACATATTGTGTGCATGGGGTACAATTTTCAAAAGTGTTTCTTTGGTCTCAACTTCACTCCCACTGAAGCCAGTGGAAGTTCTCCACTGACCTAGAAGACCTGAAATCAATAGCAATTGAATTCCAAAATGCCGTCTTTGGATCATTGCTGCATCATGACAGCCAGACAAAGAAGTCCCTGTGTGTACGTAGACATTCATCAAATAACAGCTACAGGGAAAAAAAAAAGTTGAGAAATTCCTCAAATAAATTGAGCGATTGTTATTCAATCTTCTCTACTTGCATGTAAGTCAGTGCATCCAACTGGGTAAAGAACCATCTTCATAACCTGTCTTTACCATAAAGCATCTTTGATACTTTCCACAGAGGCACTCGTAGTGCATTTGGGATGGCAGACATATGCAACCCAGCATCAGAAAGCTTTTACATCCACATGCACATTTGTTTCGCCGCTGCTCTGTGGCTGAATCACTGAATGATGTACCATGCTCTTGATCCTGGATTTCTTACAAGCTGCCTCCTCCTGCTCTATGGCAGCATTTCAGGTTGTTTCTGGTTCTAACCCCACATGTTAACAGACAGGTAATTCTGCTGGGCTCAGCTGTAGCCCGAAGAAATTAAAGCTTGGATATTAAGCTCATGTGAACAGTGCCACATCAGATTCATGTCTTGGATAGCACAGTTGCAGCTGACCATAAATCTGTGATTTGTTTCCTTTTGGCTTTTCTGTAGACTATACTTTATAGTCAGAAACATAGCTAAGAAAGCAGGCCCTTGATCCTTTAAGGACACAGCACTTTTGAGGGTAAAGAATAATTAAATCTCCTCTTGTAAAGAGACAAACAGAGATTGTGCCCAAGCCTCACAAGACGTGAAAGATAGGCTTTTACATTGAGAAATGAGAGTTAAAGACTACAGCTGATGGCACAGGTTACTTCGGTTTTGCAGCCTGTTTGCAAAAGGCAGAAAAGGCATCGGGAAGCATAGCAAGAACTGGGGAACGTGTCAGGAAGCACAGAGAGATGACACTTCTTGGGCACAGAACTTTGGAGATGCACAGCCAGGATTTTGGCTCTGGAAAGCTACCTCATGCCGTTGGTTTAAGGGAATCGGGGTTTGGGCTGCATTGACTCGGACTGGACTGGTAAACAATTAACAGAAGCAGCCTGGAGAGACCTGAACAACCAACACCACAGGCCAAGGAGGCCATCCAGTGTGAACAGTGGCAACTAGAGCAGCCCAGAATCAACTCCGGCAGCAGTGGGGGCAAGTCACCTACACTCTGCAGGGATGCAGTGAATGGGGAAAGGCTCTGTACTTCAAAACCCTGCTTCTCACATCTCTCCCTGTTTCCTGAAGGGAGATGGTGCATGCTGGGCTCAGTGTTAGACAGCAGGTAGACAGAGTGGCTGGGACTTTGATAAACATCTATCTTTTGAGCAGGACAATGACAAGTCTTCTCTAGTGGCTCTGCTGTGCATATGTTCAGGACTCCAGTCCATTAAGGAAAGAGACAGACATTACAAGACATCAACACCTTTGAAGCACTGAGAAGTTAAGGAGGACTTCATAAGAAGGAGATGGCAAGGAAACCAAAGCTATGGGTCAGGGTAACTACTCTGAAGGGAATCTTTGAAACATTACAAAATCTTTCAAAAATGTTTAACAGAATTCTGTTCCATACCAGCTACTGTTTGCTCTTTCATCAGCCTGGAAAAATACATGCACATATAGAGCAGAAATGTGCAGTCAGTTGAAATCACATACCTCTAGGTCTTGTTAGAATAGTGCTGTAGTTATTTGTTAGCATGAAATGCCTCTCCACTGCAATGGGGGGCTTTACTGCAGTACCTAATTTCATCTTTCAATGAATATATTCCCTTGAATACAGTACATTTTGTTTGACAGTTCTTAAACGCTTGGATGCATCTAAACATCAAAGAACTGGAGTACACACATTATTTTTCTGCAGATTCATTTAGCAATTCAAGCTAACAGTCAGATTATTAATAGTGAGCTAAATAAGATACTTTTCCAAGAGTCAACGGGCATTTGAAATCTGAAAAAGAAAATAAAATATTTTCTATACAGCTTCCCTCTGGGATAGCATTTGAAAAGGACTGAGATATCCCTTTAGGAAAGGATATTTTTCTCATGGTTATATTCACATTGAGGAAAGGAGAGAAACTAATTGCGAGAGAGAAATATGAAAGCGATGCCCCTAACTTTCATAACGTATGTTTTGCTAAGGCACACAGCTATTGTTACTCCAGAATTTTGGCTGATAAAACGGCAAGGCTTCCCAGCCTCTTGGCTTCATTCCCTTAAAAACAACAGCRGCTCTGTGATATCTTGCAGATGTAGCAATTGGCCACCAGCTCATCCAGATGTACCTAAATTAGCTTTACAGATTAGCTTTATAGCTCAGCTACTAGTGACAGCCTGGCTGTAGAAGCAAATCCCTCTTTACAAAAAAAGAATATATTGTTGTCTTACGGCTCAACTTTTCCTGTTGGCAGAAGTTATTATTGGTCTCTTTCCCTTCCCAGTAGCTCATAGGAGCTCTGCTGTGAATTGAGGCCTATAGTACTAGTAGTACTAGGCCCCAGATATAGAAAAACATGGTCCCTCTTCCAGAACATTTGTATTCTTAAAAAAAAAAGTATGTGTATACATATATATATATATCTCTCTCTATATATATATAGATATATCTCAGTGCTCACTGCATACCATTGCATCAGCTAATATAGGTGAAAAATAATGGACAAGATGCTGAGTTCACACACCTTCCTTCAGGATCAAAGCACACTTCTGTACCTGAAAATGGTAGGCGCAATTGCTCTGAGCGTAACTCAGTCGTGTCACTTGCTTGCAGAATCTCAAAGAGGATAGCAGGATGTGTGCAGCAGGGGCAGCATGAGGGTCTAGGGGACGCAGACAGACACATAGCACCCATGGAATACAAAGAGGTGACAACAGGAGTTAGACAATGAAACAAAAAAAAATGTCTTATACAACTAGTCTTTTTAATGAGTTTACAATTGTTAATATCTAGAGAGCTGTGAATCTTAGAAGATGAAAAAAGAAAAAGGCCAATAAATACAGCAGTTTTCCAGATCTGCTGTTGGTCCAAAGAACCAGGTACAGCCAGTCTGCCAGCCAGAGAGCTGAGCACTTGCTCAGACCTGGCATGCCCGTAAGGTAACACCAGCAGTGCCGGAGTTCCCCAGACATTC